>NW_012267430.1:1155220-1243531 GCF_000151885.1 Dipodomys ordii
AGGCCCTGGGTTCGATTCCTCAGCACCACATAAGCAAAAAGAAAAAAGCCGGAAGTGGCGGTGTGGCTCAAGCGGTAGAGCGCTAGCCTTGAGCTGAAGAGCTGAGGGACAGTGCCCAGGCCCAGAGTTCAGGCCCCATGACCGGACCCAAAAAAAAAAAAAAAAGAAGCATCAAACAGAAAGATTGTGATCTAGGGGGTACACCTGGGCAAAAATAGACATTAAAAAATAACCAGTGCAAAAGAGGGCTGGAAGCATGGCTTAGCATTGGAAACAACTGTGAAGTTTGAGGCCTTGAGTTCTAAGTCCAACACTGTCAAACAACAAAAAAAAACTAGGGTGCTTAGTTTTTTTTATTTCTTTTTATTGTGTCCAGCACAGTAACTTAACATGGACACAAAGTAACAAAGGTTGAGTTCCTTCATCAACCAGGGAGAAACTTGATTTTACCAGATTCACAGTAATCAAACATCCAGGAGACTGACACACAACCATCCAGGGCAGCTCTGCAAAAGTAGTCTTTGCCATTCCAGTAGCCAACACTTGACAAGTGGAAGAATGGGCCTTCCAGGACTGGACACACCACTGGATATCTCACTTCAACATGGACAGGCATCCAGTCAGCTGACCACACCAGTTATCAAGGAGTAGGAGCAGAGTAACTGTGGGTACATGTCTACTTGCTTTTTCTATGGACACATCTTTTCTAATCCAGTGAGTGGTTCTTTCTTTCTTTCTTTACACTGAGCATGATCCAAATGACCCAACTTGTGCATTAACCTATCCCACCTGATGAATGAACTGTCATTTCACTACATTTCATGCTGTCTATGCACAATACACAAGAAAGAGCTTTTGGGCATTTTACAAATGAGGTATTATGAATTTCATCTTGGTTGTTTGGCTTAGACTGTTTTATCAGAAAGTGTGCCTCAGATCTCTTAGCCACCCACTTAAGGGTCATTTGGTACAGAGAATCCTACAAGTCTCAAGAAGGTCTCTGCTTCTCAATACCAGGATCAGAGGAGCAGCTCTCTAGGTATCACCGCATCTTTCCACATCATTCTTCAATATTCAAAATCAGTACAGTTTGTAATATAAAAAAGAAAAGCATGGGCTAAGAAGGTGGCTCAGGGCTGGGAAGGTGGCTCAGTGGTAGAGCGCTTGTCTTGTATGCCTGAGGCCCTGGGTTCGATTCCTCAGCACCACATAAGCAAAAAGAAAAAAGTCGGAAGTGGCGCTGTGGCTCAAGTGGTAGAGCACTAGCCTTGAGCTGAAGAGCTGAGGGACAGCGCCCAAGCCCAGAGTTCAGGCCCCACAACCGTACCCTGTGCTTTTTTTCCTGTATGTAAAAAAATAGTCTTTACAAAGAAAAAAGTATCACATGAAACATCTCTTTGGGATTTAGGAAGGAAACAACTAATACATCCCAAAGAAGAATCTACATTGAAGTCCTGTATTAATGAACACTAGAGCAGTTAATGAAAAAATTTCTGTCAATCTACTACTTTTACCCAAATATTTTTAATAAGGAAGGCTTGCATCACTACTAAAAATGGAAAACCTGTTATCACTTGTCCTGCAAAGATTAGGGATGGAGCCAGGCGCCAGTGGCTCATGCCTATAATCCTAGCTACTTAGGAGGCTGAGATCTGAGGATCGCAGTTCAAAGCCAGCTCAGGCAGGAAAGTCCGTGAGACTCTTATCTCCAATAAACCACTAGAAAACAGGAAGTGGTGCTGTGGTAGAGCGCTCACCTTGTGCCCAAGAGCTGAGGGACAGTGCCCAGGCACAGAGGTCAAGCCCCACCACTTAAAAAAAAAAAGATTAGGGATGGGAGATGTTTTAAAAGATCTTTAAGTCTTTGGCTTTTGTTTGGTGTTAGGGTACTAGGGATAGAACGCAGGGCCATGCATATGCTAGGCACAGGCTCTATCATGGAGCTACAACTTCAATCCCCAAGATTCCTGAGTCAGGATGGGAGAAATAAAAGATCTCTATATTTAATATTTCTTGTGCTGAAACTCTTAAAGAGTGGTGTAGATGCTTGTACTCAAACATACTTGAATTATGTAGTATATAAAAGACATACTATAGAATGCAAAGGCTCACTATTAACTGTCAATTATGTACTTGGACAAAATAAATGATACTTGTAAGACACAGGCCCTGTGGTGTGTCTGGCTCAGCATCTGGTTTCTAAGAACTCATGAATAGACATCCTACCTTAACACGTCACCCTGGAGGTCTTCTCATGCACCACACTGATACCTGTGTGTCTTACTGGGCTCAAGAGTGCTATTAAAGAATGGAGGACAAAGACACAGATAGTCCTCTCAAACTCTGTTTTGAATAGAATCATTTGCATCTGAGCCAATTGTCATTCTCATGTTGACTGGGACCAGGAAGGTCTAGGACATGGCCTGTCTAGTCTTATTTTCCTTGAAATGATTGGTTAAAGACCTTTCTCTAAGCCAGTCTGAGGTTTCATCCTTTTGGTGAGCCTTACACTGCTGATAAGGCCGTGCAAATATCACTGCTTCACTTTGGCCTTTCCCAATCAGAGAGAGCTCTATTCCTTCGATAATATTACCAAATACATCCTTACAGATGAGTGGCCAACTCTGAGGAAAACTGTTGCAAAAGGAAAATTGCTATCTCCCCTCCTTCTATCAAAGTCATCTACATTTCTGGTGAAATTGAAACCCATGCAACTTTGGGACCCAGGGGTGTCAAAAAAAAAAAATCAGGTTGGAGTCAAATATCCTGCCCCTTAAGAGATGTTCTTACTGTGTGGCTCAATAGTTGACATAGCTTCCTTTTCAGAAATCACCATTTGACAGAAGTGGTCTCCAATGTTGGCCAGGATATACTTTGCTGTGTCCAAGTCAGTTCCCACAACATTTTTGGTCAAAGGCAGCCACAAGCCAATTGCTTCACTATCATATTTGTTTGGTGTTAAGAAGCCTTCTACCCGCAACACACCATGTTTGTTGAATTGCAATCTATGGGGAAAACAAAAAAATGGATTTATACCTTGCAATTCCATGCAAATATAATTTCAATCAATAAAGTCATTCCCAGTTGTCTCTACTCTTCATGGATGCTGTAGCCAATTACTTCATAATGTCTCTAGAGTGACTGTTTAAAAAAGCAGGCCCTCTTCCCAAAAGACAAGCTAGAGACTATCCAAAGACAATTATTCAATAAAGTGGATGTAGGCTTCAACAGCAAGAACAGTCCCTAAGTCACTACAAGAAAGCTGACAAACAAGGTGATGAATAATCTAATCAGATCTAAACACAACAACGGCTTCAAAAATAATGCTCCACAAGAAGAGACCTCTGGACAGTCACCAAAGCAATGATATTGATCCAGGAGGTATTCAGTGCCCACAGGGATCCTAGTGTAATGTTAAGCTCCTAGGATGAGAAGCAGCATTGATATAGAATGCATTTCCTAAGTGAAACAAAATGCAATTCTCAGTATTTGCTTGCTTGCTTTTTCTCTTTTTTGTGTGCGCTGGTACTGGGGCTTAAACTGTTCTTTAGTTTCTTTTTCAAGGCTGCTGCTCTACCACTTAAGCCATGGCTCCACTTCCAGCTTTTTAGTGGATAATTCCAGATAAGACTCTTATGGACTTTTCTGCCTCGGCTGGCTCTGAACCATGATTTTCCTCTCAGCTCCTTGACTTGCTAGGATTCCAGGCATGAACTACCTGGTGCCTGGCTTCTCAGTATTTGCTTTCAATAGACAAATTAAACAGAAGATATTTTTATTCGTGTAGGTAAGACCAGCAAGAAGTTGAAGAACTTGTAAGTTAGGTCAGCTTCTGAAAGCCTTCATCTCTTCATTAAGCAATAGCTTAACTATGAAAACTCCATGAGTTTATAAGATATACAAAACAAGTTTAGACAATTATTTGTCCAAAAGTTTAGGATGCACTGATAGGAAAAAACAAGAAGCATTATTAAAACAACAACAAATTTATTTCAAGCAGTCCAAAAGGGAAGCAAGCTTTTAATTCAGAGTCCAAGATGAGACATAGTCATAATATTGAAAAACAAGTTTCAAAGCCATTTCAATGGGGGAGCTAATGGTAACACATTCCTATTTTATCTTAACCATGTTTAGAGGGCGAGGAATTTGATGAAGAAGCTAATGACAACCATACTACACCCTCTAAACATCAGGGGGAAAAGTTAAACTATGCTAAAGAAAGAAGTTCATAGGATGAACACTAAGTAACAGCACTTTTCCTTTAAAGTCATCAAAACTTTGAAGAACAGAAATCCATAAAATGAATGATTTCTAAACAGCACAAAATAAAGCAAACCCTCATATTACAAAGAAAAAACCCTAATCTCTCTCTATCCCAGCTCCACATTTCACAGCACAGGAGCCACAACGCCGTATGGTTAAGTCTGTAATGGGATCACACAGACTTGTATAAGCATATACCATTTTGTGGTTTAAGTTCAAATTCCTATTCATCTTCACACACATTTGGGTAAAAACAAAATTCTCCTGAGAGGAAGTAGAATAGAGCTAACCTTTATATGAAACTATTCTGGGCCAGGCGTTATTCAGAATATATTTTAACATGTGAATATGTGACAGATGTTCAAAGTATCACAGCTCTAAATGCTACCCACACTTTAAACAGTGTGCGTTAGCAATTCATTCAAGAATGAATGGGCCAAACTAGTATCTAAAGAATCTCTCCCTCACCAAATAAGCCTGAATAAAAAAATTACTAACAGACTTGTCCAGTGAGTGTACTATACAATTTCAAATCTCATTCTCCTAATAACCAAGAGGAAGCTTTAGTCTAAATTACCTGTGCAGTGATACCATTTTTTCATTTAAGATTTTAAGTTAGATTCTAAAGAACATGAAAAAAATTAAAGGAAGACACTTGTTTATAACCATTTGGACCTGAAAATACCTCCAATTCTGAGAAAGCCCATTCTATCTAAAATTAACTACACCCAAACAGGACTATTATGTTTCAACAAAAATGATAGAATACACTTTTCTTCACTTAAGATAGAGGAATTTAAGAAAGTGAATTTGCCAATTAAAAGAATATAATATGGAGCCAGGTGCCAGTGGCTCACGCCTGTAATCCTAGCTACTCAGGAGGCTGAGATCTGAAGGTCATGGTTCAAAGTCAGCCTGGGCAGGAAAGTCCATGAGACTCTTATCTCCAATAAACCATTAGAAAACCAAAAGTGGCGCTGTGGCTCAAGTGGTAGAGCACTCACCTTGAGCTGAAGAACACAGAGACAGCGCCCAAGCCCAGAGTTCAAGCCCCACGACTGACAAACAATATGAACATGAATGTTTATTTGAAAATGTAAGCAGGGCTGGGAAGGTGGCTCAGTGGTAGAGCGCTTGCCTTGCATGCATGAGGCCCTGGGTTCGATTCCTCAGCACCACATAAGCAAAAAGAAAAAAGCTGGAAGTGGCACTGTGGCTCAACTGGTAGAGCACTAGCCTTGAGCTGAAGAGCTGAGGGACAGCGCCCAGGCCCAGAGTTCAGGCACCACGACCAGACCCAAAAAATAAAAAATAAAAAAGGTAAGCAAATCTTTTAAGTTATCTCTCAGCTAGCAGAGACAAGTGCTTGACCCAGCCAGCAGGCATAAAATTCTGGTGTAATACTCCTGGAGGACAATTTGGTCTTGACACACACTTTCTAACCTACTAATGCCACTTCTAGGAATCCTTCCAAAGTAAAAGTAAAACAGAGATATGGACTGGAAGATAATACATTTTGTACTGTTTTCTAGTAGCAAAAAAAGAAAAAAAAAAGTAGGATGATCTATGTACCTGTGAGGGAGCTAGCTGGTCAAAGTAATTTGTAATGGGTTCTTTATACATAATCAAAAGATTCTTAGTAAGGGTAAGATTTAGTGTCTGTAATATTAACTAGGTATGACTGAACACACTTTAGAACCATGCAAACACTAAAAATGCTCTGAGAAGTTAACAGTAGTTATTTGTGGTGGTTTTTTTTCAGATTCTTCAGCATTTTCCTATGATGTTACTTTTAGAAATACAAGTTTAGATATTAAATCTTCATTTAAAAAGAAGTCAAAAGAAAATATCCAGTAATATCTAACTTTTAAATAACAATTTCTACATTCTACACTTGTTGTTGATAGGAGAGAAAAAGATATATGAAATACAGCCAAGACCGATTAAATGCATTTTTCCCAAATGCCTCACCTCCTGAAATGAAAGAAGCGACAGAACACAGGCGAGTCCTTCTGCTGCTCCTTATCCTTGCGCAGACTGTCCAAGCGACACTCCCGGCACTTAGGCAGCTGGGCCACAATGTTCACGCAGGAGTCATCCTGAACAAAGGCCTCCCCGCTCTGCTGCAGCTTCTTGAGTTTATCAGGGTCTGTCAAAACTGACTTCCTGGCTGGGGCTAAGACAAACGTTAAAGATCAGAGTTCCTCAGTTTCTGAATATCACATCAATAGTTGATTGAATTCTATCCAAAAGGCATATGTTCTCAAAGGGGGAAAAAAGAATCCCTAGCTCAGTTGTAATTTCTAAAAACTAGCTTAAAACAATTATCAGAGAAACTGGGAATGTCTGCTTCCCTTAAAAATTCTCATTTAGTGAATCCATTTGACAAGCTACAACCCTAAATTCAACAGCCACTCACAATTCCAGGTTAGTGTATATATTGCTATTCCCAACTCTTGATGTAAGTAAGAGATGTTAAGAAGACTTTTCCAAACTTGCCTCTACTGAGATCTGTCTTTGTGGATATTGGTTTTTCCCATATTCATACTCAAAAAGACTGTTTATGATGTGTTCTATATAAAGTACTCTGAATAAAAGCTTACCATTCTAACTGTAAAACCTTAAAAGGTTTCCTGAATAACTTCTTGGTCTATGAACTAAGAGTTATCATCTACATGCCTCCTGAAAATATAGACATGCTTCCGTTTCCTCTACAGAAAGTTCCATTCAGGACTGGCTAAAGACAAGACTCTGAGTAAACTTGGATTTTAAATTTTAACTTACAATTTTGGTATGGGAACTAGAAAGGAAATGTTACCAGGGCTTCTAAAGAAAAAGAGTAAAGGGGCCGAGAAGGTGGCTCAGTGGTAGAGCACTTGCATTGCATGCCTGAGGCCCTGGGTTCGATTCCTCAGCACCACATAAGCGATTCCTCAGCACCACATAAGCAAAAAGAAAAAAGCTGGAAGTGGCACTGTGGCTCAAGTGGTAGAGCGTTAGCCTTGAGCTGAAGAGCTGAGGGACAGTGCCCAGGCCCAGAGTTCAGGCCCCACAACCGGACCCCCCCCCAAAAAAAAAGAAAAGAAAAAGAGTAAAAGTAGAGATATCACAGGAAAAAGTAATTGTTGTGTTAACTCAATACAGAATGGAATCTAGCCATAGCCAAGACCCTAAAATAAATAGTTCACAGAAAATAGAAGACACCTTTCCTCTGAGTTCTAATGGAGCTGAGAGAAGTAGATTAGGCAAAAAGAAAAGACAAGACAAGACCAGAACGAACAACAACAAAAAACCCAGTCAGGTGCCAATCTTACACCTGTAATCCTATGTACTCAGGAGACTGAAATCTGAGGCTCCAGGTTCCAAGACTGCTTGGGAAGAAAAGTCTGTGAAACTCTTATCTCTAATTATCCACCAGAAAACTTCAAGTGGCTCAAGATGGTAGAGCACTAGCTTTGAACAGAAATGATCAGGGCAGCACCCAGGCCCTTGGCCTCCCCCGCCCCCCCCAAAAAAACCCCAAACAACTCCTGGGGAAACCAGCTGAGACATATGAGAAAGTCCAGTTTTAGAGAAAATTTGACGCAAGATCCCACATGGAAGTAAGTTTTATATGAAATGAGTATTAGTAATTACCTTAGAGATGGCCTAATCTTTTCTTTCCTTTCCTTTCTTTTTGTCAGTCATGGGGCTTCAACTCTGGGCTTGGGCGCTGTCCCTGCGCTCTACCGCTTGAGCCACAGTGCTGCTTCTGGTTTTCTAGTGGTTTATTGGAGATAGTCTCACCAACTTTCTTGCCCAGGCTGGCTTTGAACTGCGATTCTCAGATCTCAGCCTCCTGAGCAGCTAGGATTATAGGCTTTCCTCTCTGTCTTAAAGCAGGACTTCATTTCATGGTAAAATGCTAAACTATGCTGTCAGTCCTTGATTTCTTATTAAATCATTTTTATTCAGTTAAGAGTGAAAGAAAGGATAAAGAAATCAGAACAAATATATTAGTTCAGAGAGGAATTTTAACTGCTAATATCAAAAGACATCATTTTCTGGGTTGTAGGCATGACTTAGGTGGTAGAACAATGGCCAATGAGTAAAAGTCTCAGATACCAAGTTCAAGTCCTGATCATGTACAAAAAAAAAACCCCAGACATCATTTTCAATAGGTAGGCCAGATTTTCACAGATTACAGTTAGAGTCTAAACAGTATCTATTCCAATCCCCTTTAAAGAGGAAATATCTAGTGATACACATGTTGAACTGCCTAAATGTAGTGTTTTTAGTGATACACAAGTTGAACTGCCTAAATGTACTAATTTGGTGAGGAGAAAAACATTGATTCTATCAGTAATTCTCTCGATACAGAGTAGAGCCCACTTTGAGAAGCTATTCATCTAATATGGAACAGAAAAAAGAAGACAGCTGTTTGACACTAACTGGCTTTTGCTTCCTAGCCCCAGGTAGAGCAGGAGAACAGAACCCTCTTGAATCAAGTCTTTCTGTACCAGCATAGACTCTGATGGGTTTCCAATTGCACTTTCATTCCTTAGCCAGTCATCACAGATGGCAGGATACGCTAGTCCCGTATGTATGACTAATGTTTTTCCTTTAAAATGATGGAGTCATGTAAAGCTAGGGAATGACTGCACATACTGAGACAAAGTTGGACTCTCCAACTCATTTGGATACCAGTCAAGTTTTTATCTTTTTGACTGTTATTTCATATAAACTGATTTATGAGAAAATTTAAATGATTGAGAAATCTCATTTTTGAGAACAATCATTCTAGCTTAGTGTGAAGGCTGATGACTTAAAAGAATATAAAGAAATAGAACTAATACTCAGTTATGAATACTGATTTTCTTTGGGAGAAACTCCTAAGGAACAATATGATTAATCATCTGATTCAGTTTATTTTATGCAAACTTACTAGCTATGTAAGGTAACAAGCCTCAAGAATGAAGATTCTGGGCTACAAGAACCTCTAGGCAAAGAAAGCTTGGCTTTCCATTCTTCCAACTAGTATAGTAGTAAAGCACAGACTAAAAAACACCAGTTAAATCCAATTTGTCCTTAAGTTTCAGCTAGTTTGGATATGCTCCTTTAGTAATGCAACAGAATGAGGTTTTGATTTTTGGTGGAGATTCCATTCCATTGTTTTCCACTTTAAAAAACTTCAAGCAGGGTGCCAGTGGCTCACACCTGTAATCCTAGCTACTCAGGAGATAGAGATATGAAGACCATGGTTCAAAGCCAGCCCATGCAGGAAAAGTCTGCGAGACTCTTATCTCCAATAAACCACTAGAAAACTGGAAGTGGCGCTGTGGCTCAAGCGGTAGAGCGCTCGCCTTGAGCTGAAGAGCACAGGGACAGCACCCAAGCCCAGAGTTCAAGCCCTACAACCAATAAAAATAAAAAATAAAAAAACTTCAAATCCAATCTGATTTTGCCACACAGTTGACAATTCAGTTATCAAACAGTATCTTTAAACTGTAGCAGTTCTAAACCTGTATGACAAGCCAGGGCCTCCTTATTCTAGTAAGAGCTTCTAATAACTACAATGAGTGTAATGCATACTTTAAATAAAAAGTATAGGTTGATTAACCCTTAGCCAAAATGCTTAGCATAAGAAATGTTGCAAATTTCTGACTTTGTAATAGATTGGGGTTATTATATATAAGGCATTATTTATTACATATACTGAGACCCAAATTTAAAGACAAAATTCAACTATTATCATATGCATTTTAAAAAAACAGCCTTTAAGGTGATTTCACACAATTGTTTTAGCATTACAACATTCTGACTGCAAGCTACCAGTTAAGGTCAGGTGCAGAAGTTCATACTAGTTGTGAGTGTGTGGGGCCCTGGAAAGAAACTATAGAGGATTTTACACTTTTGAATTAAGGTTGCTCAACAGGTAGTATGAAATATAATGTAGCAACTTCTTTAGAAGAAAATGGTTAGGAGGTTTTAATAGTTGAGTATAGCAAGATATCCCCTTTAAGGAAGACTTGGCTGCAGCTATCTCCTCAACATCACTAACCAAAGGTCCCCTTTTTCAGCGTTAAAGATGCAGATTCTTTTTTTTTTGGGGTGCGGTCGTGGGGCCTGAACTCGGCCTGGGCGCTTGAGCTCTTCAGCTCAAGGCTAGCGCTCTACCACTTGAGCCACAGCACCACTTCCACTTTTTTTTTTCTTTTTGGCTATGTGGTGCTGAGGAATCGAACCCAGGGCCTCATGCATGCAAGGCAAGCGCTCTACCACTGAGCCACCTTCCCAGCCCCCGCAGATTCTTTTTACTGAGGTATGAACTCCAGTTCAAAGTTCTCCTTGCCAGGCAAGGAGGCATTCAGTTGACCACCTTGCTCAGCTGGTACTCTACCACTTGAGCCACACCCCTTGCCCCCCTCTTCTCATTTTTCTTAGAAGATTTAAAATCTGAGCTGGGCGCCAGCGGCTCACACCTATAACCCTAGCTACTCAAGAGGCTGAGATCTGAGAATCACAATTCAAAGCCAGCCCCGGCAGAAAGTCCATGAGACTCATCTCCAATTAATCATGGAAAAAGCAGAAGTAGCACCTTGGTTCAAGTGGTGGAGCACTAGCCTTGAGCAAAAAAGATTTCAGGGATAGCGCCCACACCTAGAGTTTAAGCCCGAGGACCATCAAACAAACCCCTTTACTCTGAGCTACTTGTGTAAACAAGGTGCCATCTCCTCCAACATGGATGTTACAAAGAGACAGTGACAACTATAATGCAATCACCAGATCACTTTTGATTGTTTCAAAACATTTTCTTATAATAAACAATTGGAAACCTGGTTATCCACCTCACAAGAACCAAATCAAAAAGCAAATGCATATGCTGGAATCCTGTCAAACTTTAAAATGTTAGTAGGCACTGTACAAATTCATAGGACATTAATCATTTGTATAATACAACTTCTTTGAATTTCCTTCTACAGTCATTTTCATATGTTTAATCACAAGATAAGAAATGTTAGCCAGGCATTACTGGCTCATGCCTATAATCCTAAGGACTCAAGAGGCTGCAATTGTGAAGTATCATGGCTCAAAGCAAGCCCAGGCAGAAAGCATAGCTCAAGTGGTAGAGCAGCAGCAGCAAGAAGGGCAAGCTGATGCCAAGTCCTGAGTTCCAATTCCAATGTCACACACACAAAAAAACCTGTTGCGTGTATATCTTACCAATAAAAGTATTTAGAAACACTTACCATTCTGAAATTTATTGTTACTTCTTGTACAACAGCTTTCATTATCTACTTTTACTGATGTTTCCTTTAAGTTTTGTGACCGGCAACCTAAAGTTGAAGGTACTATCTTTTTTTCTGCACAGCAATTAGGGCCATCACTCTTAACACCTGCTTTCAATTCTGGCTTATTTGAAAGGCCATCTGATGTGGAAGGTGCATGTTGTAGGTGCTTCTGAAGTTCGGGAGTACTGGCAATTTCCAATTCAGCTTTAGAAGAAGCCTTTGGAGGTAAGCATTCCTTAGGAAGGCCAGTCAATGGACGTGGAAGAGATTCCAATCTGTTCTCCCAATCAGAGTTTGTCTTAGGCTGAATAAAGCTACCTTTGGGCTCACTCAGAATTTTCGGCTCTGCAGTTTCAACCTGAGAAGACTTTGAAGAGAGCAATCCTGATTTGCAGATGACATCTGGTTTCGTTCTCAGTATCTCGGGCTTTGTATTGAGACACGAAGAAAGTTCTCCTGGTAAACTCTGCTTATGACATCTGAAAAACATAAGGGAAAAACAGTATCTAAGTCTCATTTCTCTCTTATCATCCAAAAGTAATTTGTTTCACTCTCCTTAAAGATAAAGCTTTAAGCCAGGCGCTGGGCTCATGCCTGTAATCCTAGCTACTCTGAGGATCATGGTTCAAAGCCAGCCCAGGCAGGAAAAGTCCATGACACTCTTTCTCCCCAATTAACCACCAGACAACCAGAAGTGGAGCCATGACTCCAAGTGGTAGAGTGCTAACCTTGAGCAAAAGAGCTCAGGGACAGTACCTAGGCCCTGAGTACAAGCCCCATGACCAACCAAAAAAAAAAAGAAGCAGCAGCAGCCAGGTGCCCGAGGCTTATGCCTGTAATCCTAGCTACTCAGGAGGCTGAGATGTGAGGATCACAGTTCAAAGCCAGCCTGGGCAAGAAAGTCCATGAAACTCTTATCTCCAATAAACCACCAGAAAACCGGAAGTGGCGCTGTAGCTCAGGTGGTAAAATGCTAGCCTTGAGCTGAAGAGCTGAGGGACAGTGCTCAGGCCCAGAGTTCAAGCCCCACGACCGACCAAAAAAAAAAAAAAAGAAAAGAAAAGAAAAAAGTTTTAACAAGAACTTCTTTCAATGAGGAAGAGAGGGAAGGGGAAACAGAGACAGACAGACGAAGAGGAAGAGAGCCAGAGATAGACAGAGACAAAGGTACTTCCTTCTCATGTAGTAATAGCAGTTAGACTCCTTAGACTCAACCAGCATGAAAGAGAAAACTGCTTATGATAAAAAATGTAGGGGAAGCCGGGCGCTGGTGGCTCATGCCTGCAATCCTAGCTACTCAGGAGGCTGAGATCTGAGAATCACTGTTCAAAGCCAGCCTGAGCAGGAAAGTCTGTGAGACTCTTATCTCCACTAGAAAACCACAAGTGGCGCTATGGCTCAAGTGGTAGAGCACTTGAGTTGAGCTGAAGAACAGAGATAGTGCCCAAGTCCAGAGTTCAAGCCCCACGATCATCAACAACAACAACAAAAAGTAGGGTAATCTCTGCAAACTGGAGTCAACACTCAGTTCAGCCAATGGCTCCGCACAAGTATGTGAACACTCAAAAAAGGGCATCCTTAACTCTAATTCAGGTTCTCATAAAGCCTCAACTGCTTTGCCTGTTCTTACAGTATAAAGAACCTTGGCTTTTCCACAAAAATAAACAATGTTATATGAAACAAAAAAAATATACACTCAGCAATCAAGAAGCACATTGGTTTCAAAATGTCAAAATTAAAAGTCAAGGCTTATCACCCTAAGTTGTTTTTTTTTTGCTGAATTTACTTTTCTTATATAACAAAAATTAGATTTTAAAAAACATAACTAGTATTCTTGTTCTTACCAAGCCTTGTTCAATCTCATGTTAGAAAAACATGTCAAGATGTGTATTAAAATTTTGAGCTGATTACTGATGGATCATGTCTGTAATCCTAGCTACTAACAAGGCTGGTATCAAAGGATTATGGGTTGAAGCCAGCCCAGATAGGAAATACAGTGAGACTCTTATCTTCAATAAGCTACTCAGAAAAAGCCAGAAGTGGCTCTGTGGCTCAAGTGGTAGAGGGCTAGCCTTGAGCAAAAAGGAGCTCAGTGACAGTGCCCCAACCCAGAGTTCCAAGCTCCATGACTGGCAGAAAAAAAACAAATCAAAACAAACCCTACAAATACAGCAGCAAAAACCTTGTCCTTGGGGCTGTGAAGGTGACTCAGTGGTAGAGCGCTTGACTTGCATGCCTGAGGCCCTGGGTTCGATTCCTCAGCACCACATAAGCAAAAAGCAAAAAGCCGGAAGTGGCGCTGTGGCTCAAGTGGTAGAGCGCTAGCCTTGAGCTCTTCAGAGCTAAGGGACAGCGGCCAGGCCCAGAGTGCAGGCCCCACAACCGGACCAAAAAAAAAACCTTGTCCTTTTATGAATAACATGCAACCAGGAGTTGGCAGGGCTCAAAGCAAGTGGTAGAACTTGTACACAGAGTATTTCCTCTCACATCTTATTAGTGATATATACAGAAAAACTTTTTTTTCCTCTGTAATTCATTCTAAAGCTTTTAATTCTATTACATTTCTTTTTACCTATTCTAACCCAGAATTTCATCCACAGAATTTTTTAAACATTCAGATTAAAAATCTCTGCTTGGATATTAATAAATAGTCCTACTGTTCTCTCTTCTATTATGACTGATCGTCCACATCTGGACACTGTGTCCACTGTCACTACCCTCCACACTCCCCCACAGACTGCCCAAGTTTCTCCTAGGGAACCACCGTGCTCAGCTCTCCAAACCCACATCTGATTCATTCCTCCATTAAGAGGTTCTTCCCTTTCTCAAACTTCTAAACTTCAAACCTTTGGTTAAACTTCCCATTTCTTGCTTTCACACCACCTGCAATAAGAGTACTTATTGCTTCTTTTATTCCTACAATCTCCTCTACCGCCACACTTCTACCTGTACTTGTCATCTCATCTATCAACCCTCTCTGTTGCCACTCTCCCTCATCCCCCAATCTCACACCTATCTCAGTCTCCCTTTTCCTGAAACACTGACAACTAGGCTCCAAATTTTAAGAGTACCCAACAGTCACTCCTCAGAGCAACAGCCAGTCAAAAAAGCATGTGCCCTTCACTTCTATCCTGTTTTCTCCGTTGCTCTTTCCATGTCTTCCATGATTTTATCTCTAAAGGCACCTGATCTGTCTCTCCTCTTAGGAATGCCTACAAAAACAACCACTACCACCACCTCCCTGGCCAATCTGAAATAGAGACAATGAGCCAAGAGTAAAATGCATTTCATTATGATGATTTACTACACTGATTGTGATGATTATGTATTAAGAAGCAAGACTCACCCTTGAGGAAGTTTTGCTCCTAGGTTAGGAGGTGAGTTGGCAGCCTGGGGAGTGCTGTGCTGCCTTGGGTCCTTACTAGGTGGAGTTGCTGCAGTGCAGCCAAGCAGGATCTCCTTAAACACTGGTGTAGGCACAGACTGTACAGGACACACATTAGGAGAGGCCTACAAGATAGCAAACCAACAGACATTAAAAGCAAAGTCCCTTGTTG
The DNA here is from genome assembly GCF_000151885.1 of Dipodomys ordii. Taxonomy (NCBI): domain Eukaryota; kingdom Metazoa; phylum Chordata; class Mammalia; order Rodentia; family Heteromyidae; genus Dipodomys; species Dipodomys ordii. The sequence continues at coordinate 1,170,312 of NW_012267430.1, forward strand.
GGAAATTATGAAGTGCTAATGAAATTCAAGATCATGTCCTTGATTTACTACTACACAAGCATCATATAAAGACTAGCACCATTAAGCAAGCAATAAACCTTATAAAATTAAGGACTCATATATTGAAGTTTAGAAATAATCCACTCTATACTTTTTCACAAAATGTAAAATGTTTCTAATCAAAGATCACAAGTTGATCTTTTTACAGACCCATCATTATGCCGGAAAGAACATAAGACGTGGGACAATTACTCTAATAACACAATGCACAGACGTGAACTTGTTAGGGACAGTTTCAATGGTGGCAGCTTCACATGCATTCATTCTGACATAGCTTGATTACCCAGCACGCACTTACTGCGTAGACTGGCAGGCGACCAGACCAGATAGGACTCTTGTAGGCAGTGATACCTACTGTGTGTCACAGTAAGCGTTTGCAATGCAATAAAGATTAAGGACACGGCTCTTGCTCTTGCATGCCTCACCAAGTCATAAGGGTCATCCCACACTGTAAAAATATTAAGTCATGACAGGACTATGGGACAAAGATGAACATCTTTCTCTTCCCTTTTCAAAAAAATTAAGTATCAGAACCACTTCTTTACCAGTTCACACTCTCCACAAAAGTAAAACTTTCCACCATGAAGAAAGAGTTGATCTCTTCTACACGACTGAGCATGTGGAATCAATCTACCCATCTTTATCGGACTTTTCACTAATGCTTAGATAATATGCCTTGCTTAGGCATTTCACCTCACAACTGACCTTTGCACATCTAAACTGAAAAGAATCATCAGTTTTCCCATCTTTAAGTAATTAACTTCAAAAATGTTACATAGAAATTTTCATAGAAAATTTACCTAGAAAGTTACATAGGAAGTTTTTAAAACCTGACAATTTGGAATATAGTTTTACATGTTGGTCCTTTTTTCTAATTTTTTTTTTTTTTGTCCATTGTGGGGCTTGAACTCTGGGCCCGAGGGCTGTCCCTCAGCTCTTCAGCTCAAGGCTAGTGCTCTACCACTTGAGCTACAGCGCCACTTCTGGTTTTCTGGTGGCTTATTGCAGATAGGAGTTTCACACTTTCCTGCCTGGGCTGACTTTGAACCACGATCCTCAGATCTCAGCCTCCAGAGTATCTAGGATTACAGGCGTGAGCCACCGGCGTCCAGCTCCTTTTTGCTTTTCAATTAGAATCTCATACTCTGTCAAGGCTGGCCTTCCACTGTGGTCCTCTTGTCTCTTCCACCTCCTGGGTAGTTCAGACCATAGGTATGCTCAACTTTTGAGATAGGGGCTTGATATCCAGGCTGGCAGTCTTCCTATCTCCATCTCTTAACTGGGAATATTAGGTTCTACAATGTCCAGTAATAAAACTATTTTTTATACTGATCTGATCTAATATTGTACTTTTTTTGTTAATCTAATTTTGGTTAAATAATACTTTAGTGTTTTCTTTAGAAGGCCTATTTTTTTTATATACTTTTGTTTAGTTGTTTACACAGGAGGTGGGGGGGGTTTGCTATACCTTGGATTCATCAACTTTACCTCTGAGTTGGCTTCCTAATCCTTTAAAAAAAACTTAAAAATCCCTTTAATAATACTAGTTTACATTCCTCAGGTGACAATCGCCTGAGGTTAGTGTACCCATGTTTAACTGCCAAATCATTACAAAAATGCTTAAAAAATTAAGGTTTCCTTTTAACAAGCAACTTTCTTCCCACCCCTTCTGTACTTTGAATGTTTAGAGTTGATGCACAAATATTTTTCCTTACATTATTCTCTGGAGAGAAACATATCTACACTATTCAGATCACAGCTGGGAGCTTTTCAGGCAGCTGAGATCTGAGGATCACGGTTCAAAGCCAGCCCGGCAGGAAAGTCCATTGATACTCTTATCTCCAATAAAACCACTAGAAAATCAAAGTGGTGCCGGGCACTGGTTGCTCACGCCTGTAATCCTAGCTACTCAGGAGGCTGAGATCTGAGGGTCTCGGTTCAAAGCCAGCCCGGGCAGGAAAGACCATGAGACTCCTATCTCCAATAAACCACCAGAAAACCTTGAAGTGGCACTGTAGCTCAAGTGGTAGAGCGCTAGCCTTGATCTGAAGAGCTGAGGGATAGCACCCAGGCCCAGAGTTCCAGCCCCATGACCGACCAAAAAGAAAAAAAATCAAAGTGGTGCTGTGGCTCAAGCTGAAGAGCGCAGGGACAGCACCCAAGCCCAGAGTTCAAGCACCATGACCAACAAAAAAATATTAGATAACAACCTATGTGTAAATGTTTACTCTCTACAATGTCCATGAAGCTGCTCAAACAAATCTCTGCATCTCATATTTCACATACAAAATACATCAATAAATTCTGCTTCCATTTTCAAAGTATACATTCTTTGAAGTGTTCATGTCTCTCCATACCACCCCAACCACCATCTTTCTCCTAGATGACAGATCTAGTCCTCTGCTTCATATCCAAAATATATTCTACGACAGAGCAACCTTTATAAAACAATCAATTTAGACCACGGCATTCCACTGACTACTAGAATCCGATGTGGCCCCCATTCTGCCACATCTCTACTCTAATCCTCCTCCTCTCCCCTGGACTTATAGTATACCAACTACATTGGCTTCAAATCACAGTACACACCAACTACACTGATTGGCCTCCTCTCCTGAAACAAGGTTGAACTTTCTACAATGGCCTTTGTACCTTGCTGTTCCCTCTTCCTGAACAGTTTTCACAGCTGGTTCAACCCACTTACTCTCAAGTTTGCTAACTTGGTTCCAAAGCAAGCCACTTCCTTACCCTCATTTTCCGCGTTTCACAGCACTTGCCACACTATAAAAGTATCTTTTTATACTTTCAGTCTCTTTACAATGCAATGCAGACGTCCTGATCCTGAGTCCACTACCTGAATTCATCATTCAGATATATGGCAGATGTTCAATAAACAAAACTAGGGAAGCCAGGATTGGTAGCTTACAGCTGTAATTCTCAAGAGGCTGAGATCTGAGATTCATGATTTGAAGCCATCCCAGGCAGAAAAGTCCCTGAGACTCTTCAAATAACCACCAAAAAGCCAGAAGTAGAGCTATGACTCAAGTGGTAGAACACTAGCCTTGAGCAAAAAAGCTCAAGGATAGCACCCAGGCCTTAAGTTCAAGCCCCAAGACTCATGCGCGCGCACACAGGCACGCGCGCACACACACACGCACGCACGCACACACACAAATCTAATGAAAGAGTGCATGGATGCAGTTTGTACTTCATATTGTTGGGTAGCTATAAATAAGTCATTTATTAATCCAGTCACCTGAAGACACAAGCAGTAGTAAATCAGCACTGTAGATCACTGTCTCCCACATACGAAACATTCAGTAAATATTCATTAGAAGGAGAAATGGAGGAAGGAAAAGTTTTGGGGGAATAGTGACACCACAGTGGGCAAGAACAACGAATCCTTATGTTCCCTTGGTTTGAGTTCAGTCTCTTGACACTTGGTAACCTATTACTGACTTCTCTAAAGAATAATTAAGCATACATCACAGGGCTGTGTTCTATAACAGTGCTTGATGCATATTAAAATTTTAAGGAACTAGCTATTCTCTCATTCTCATCTTTTTCTTTTTTCATGGTATGGGGTTTAAACTAGGGCTCTGCAGTTGCTAGGCAGCGCTCTACCACTTGAGCCACATCTTCAGCCCTAAAAATCAGCTATTTTTAAAAGAAAAATAGCACAAAAGCTGTTATGTCACCACGTGATACCTAGTCTAACTTAAGAGTGCTTTTGTTTAAGTGTCCTACAACATTCCTAAGATTTAGTCAAACAGGAACAGGACTCCTGATTCCCAAACCCATCTTGAAGGGTGTATACTTCTGTACTGTCCTGTGACCAGACAAGGGCAAAATTTCTTCTTACCTGTAGAGTTTCCCTGAAGGTCTTCTATACCAGTCATGGCAATAGTTCCTCCCTGCCAGCAGATGGAGATAATATAATTGAGTGTATGACAGTTTTCTAAAAAGGTCACTGCTGGCTCACACTCCTCAGCAGACTCTTCCCAATTAAGCAAGCAATGTCATAACTCTGAGAAATAGTCTGCTAGGCAGAGAAGACCTTCAAGGAGCCAGATTCACTGGCAAACAAGATTGGCTGTTAACCTCAAGAGTCTTGCCTCCCTATTCCCAAACTCCTACAAGTCCACTTTAAAGCTAAACCTTGTGCCAGCCCAACACGTCTGGGTCCACACACACAGAGAATGGCGCCAAATGTGTTACTATACTCACCTTTCACTCATATATACACTAACTGTTTTTCTTCCCCCACACCACATATCCCTGGTACCTTCCTTTACCTCTTCAGTCCTCTTGAAATCTACGCCAGGCCAGTGTTGCCACAACTTGCCTGACTACAAGAATCACCCAGACTGAAAAAGAATGCTAATAGGGAAAACATTCACAAGGGATCGAGGCTAAAACAAACAAAAAAAGAACCAGGCCTCCATAATATAAAAGAGAGGAGAAAAATATTGCAAGATATGAACAGAGTCTCTGAGATGTACAATTTCTTTTCTTTTTGCATTTTCCCAGATTAACCAAAAATTAGGAAATAATACAAAGTGAGACTTGTAAAACTTTTAATAGCCAGGTAAAAATCCATCACTTCCAATTTCTTTTAAAATAGAACATGAAATTCCAGTTCTCAATTTCAGTGCAGAGTTATGGAATTAATATCCAGGCCCAAGTTTAGGCTTATTCTTCTAATGGCAAACAATCTGTCAATTCAATAGCACACAAACTTATTAACATGCTGAGATAGATTTGAAAAAAAAACATGCTCCCTCAACTCAAGAGTCAGACAGAGATCACTTATGTATGTATCAGATTTCACAAGCACCTCCTTAAAGGGTATAGAAATGTATCTGGCTCCATAACGTTTCCCATCATTGATCACTTCAACACTGAAGAATTGGCACCTTCCCCCAAGACCTTAGTTCTGTCAGTATCTCAGGTTGGTTCCTCTGCTACACAAACAAGTATGCCATTCCTATTTCCTGACCCCTTCAATGTCATACAATCTCCTTTTCATCACACCAAGTATATACATTGATGCATCTTCCACAACAGGAAAACACTTGACCAAACTGGCCTTTACTGGCCTCTACCCTCTAGATTGGTAACAGTTTATCTACTATCAAAATTTACCTACTTTCTCGGTTTCTAACAACAATGGATTACACAGAAGCCTATTCTGTGGGCCTGAGTATGAAATCACTTGTTCAACATTCTTTTACAGTCTTTAATGCTACTTCCCTGGAGCTTCATTCTCAGTTTCCTTCTAAAACAGCTATCCCTATTCCTACAAACTCAGTACTTTTCTATACTAGAAGACTACTCAACACAGTAAATGATCACCTGACCATATGACTCTGAGCTTTCAAAACAAATTATTGTATTCTATGAGCAGACGTTGCATTTGGTCTATTCTTCTATCAAGCCAAATTAAAAGTGTTTCCTTCTGTAAATAGCTCTCCATCCTTTTAGCTCACTGCCTCACTTCAGACTCTTTTATGATGGCTAATCCCACGAACCTGTGTTCTTGTTTAACACCTCCTTCCATCATTCATTATCTGCAAAGCTAAAATCTCCTCAACTTAAGTCTACAAACACTCCTCAATACCTGTCTCCCACAGCAACTCAAACTTCGTGTGTCTCTTTTCACATATCTCCTATACACACTGACAATTATACTCAATAAATGGGACATGTTCCCAAGGTGCTTGCTGCACGGTTCCTGCTCAGAGCACACCCTCACCAGGGTGTCTTCCTCTCTAGACTATAGGTTCTTTGAGACAAATTCTAGATAACTTCTTAATCCTCAGGATCAAATAGATAGCATATAGTAAGTGCCAATTTTTTTCTGGTTTCTTGGATGGATATGTTTGAATTTATCATGCACATTAAGGCAAAAAATAGAAGGAAATAATGCTAAGTTCCATAATAACCTCTTCATTCTTTCCTGAACAACCTGAGCCTTCACCTAAGAACGAGGTCAACCCTATGGCCCTGAAAGGGAAGACAGAGGCTCTAAACACTATGGTTAATTCCTCCTCAGTGAAGAGTCAAAGTTCCTGTTGCCTATACAAACAAAAGGCTCAGCCAGCCTAGCTACACAGACCTTTGTGTAGCACAGTGCTTGCTTTGGTTCTAGTCAATGCTGTGGTCTTTCCTGGCCTTGATCTAGAACCTACATCTTGTTTCTTGCCCTGCACTCCCAGACCTTTAGGTTCCACCTCAAATGCTATCAAATCAATATCATGGCCAACTTTAAAATTCTAAATTCCAATCATGAGCAGAGCTTTGTAAAGAATATTGCAGTACTCTTCTTAGCAATTTTGGATTCCTACATTTAAAAATTGCTTGTAGTATATTATGCCTTATGACAGAAGGACAAACTGAAGTTTCCTGATCTAAATATTAACTATTTCAGAAGAAAATTAAACCCATCAACAGAATCCATATGGTGTCCAGAGAAGCCTACATTTTTCTTACCCAAAGGTATACCTAATCATAAATGATCAAGAGGATAAGGGTCCTATTTCAGAATTCTAAGATTCTTCCCCTCTTCTCATGCCAGGCATTCTTAATACACACAACTTAATTTACGTTCAAAACCCCCCACATGGTGAAACTGTCACATCTGGGAATTTCCATTAAATGCCACAAAATGCACTTTTACAAAAAAAAAAAAAAGGAAACTAGACTTATATTATCTCCATCTGCTTGAGTGTAGAAATTATGGCCAAGATCTGGAACTTACAATAAAAAACTGACAGGACAGCACAGAAGCGTAGAACAAACAGCTATGCAACTACTCCAAAGACTGGCCATGCAATTGTAAAGAAAGCTTCAACAAATTCAAAAATAGATCACGGTTACCTCAGAGCAAGACTTTACTTGTTTGGAAACCAAGGTTCCATTATTCTCCGAAGACTTGCGTTTGACACCTCCAATTCTTGTAGAATTACCTATAATATATATAAAGAGTTAAGCTGGCTTCCCTGTTCCACTTAATGTGAGGGGAAAGGAGAAGATATAGAAACATTGTATTCAAAAACGCATCTTACCACATGACACAAAGTTATCATGAACAACTTCAACATGAATCAGTGCTGGATCAACAATTTTCAGTGCTGGAATCTTAAAAATGAAAGCGACATTGGAAAATTAAATAGCAATATGTTAAAAATTAGTTCTAGTATCCTAACAATAGGGTACTTTACAATATCCTTTTAAAACATTTATATTAACTTGAATAGGAACTCCTGACTGCCATCCCTGCCTCCTGCCTCCCAGTTCTTAATCATTTCTACTTTTGCATTAACATTTTATAAAGTAAGGGTTTAATACCCAGAAGGTCACGTATCTCTTATATAGTTATGTTGCCCAGTAAATGATCTTAATTCAAGTTACTGTCTTTACCTCCTCACAGTTGACTTGAAGAGTTTTAGATGCTGGGTTGCCATTTACAACAGTTGCTGAAAACCACTGAGTAGATGGATCCAAGCTATAGATTTTTACTTCTGAACCAACCAAGTTCTTATCACCTAAAAAAGAAAAAAGTGCTTAGAGCCATTTGCATTATTTCCCACAAGCATCGTAATGGAAGACCATCTATTCCCAAATCTTTTTTAATGCAGTAGACAAAAGTGAACATTAAAATCTTTTTTTATATAAAAAATTTAATATAAGACAGACATTTCTGGGGCTGGGAAGGTGGCTCAGTGGTAGAGTGCTTGCCTTGTATACATGAGGCCGAGTTCGATACCTCAGCATCACAGAAAAAGCCAGAAGTAGCACTGTGGCTCAAGTGGTAGAGAATTAGTCTTTAGCTGAAGAGCTGAGGGACAGAGCCCAAGCCCAGAGTACAGGCCCCAGGACCCACAGGAAAAAAAAAAAAGACTGGTGGCTCATGCCGTTAGTCTTAGCTACTCAGGAGGCTGAGATCTGAGGACTGGAGTTCAAAGCCTGCTAGACTCTTAACTCCAATTAGCCACTAGACAACGTAAGTGGCACTCTGGCTAAAAGTAATAGAGCACTAATTTTGAGCAAAGCAACTCAGGGATAGTACTCAGGCCCTGAGTTCAAACCCCACAGCCGACAAAAACAAAACAACAACAACAAAAAAAAAAAAAACCCAAAAAACAGACATTTCTGCCAAGTTAGTAGAAACTGTAAACTTTTTTTAAAATCTCCATTTCCTACAGATTTAACTCATAATAGCAATACATTTATTCTAGCATGTTGTATCAGACCAAGAAGTGTTCAAGTATTCAAAGCAATTAATCAGAAATAGCAAATTTAAGAATCCCAAGAAAAATGCTAAGTTTGACTAAAAAAAAAAAAGACTATGAAGCTGGGTACTAGTAGCTCACACCTGTAATCCTAGCTACTCAGGAGGCTGAGATCTGAGGACCATGGTTCAAAGCCTGTGGGAAAATCTTATCTCCAATTAAACCTCAGAAAACTGGAACTGGAGCTGTGGCTCAAAGTGGTAGAGCATTAGCCTTGAGCAGAAAAGCTCAAGTGCAGCACCCAGGCCCTGAGTTCAAGACCCACAACCAAAAAAAAAGGACTATGAAACTAAGAAATTCAGTAACAGTAAGTAGGATACAGGTTACAAATAAATGCCTTACCACCTTTTTTTCTTTCTTTAGGTGAAGGTCCAAGAGCTTAAATTCAGGCCTGGGTGCTGTCCCTAAGCTTTTTTGCTCAGGGCTAGGGCTTTACCACTAGAGCCACAGATCTGCTTGTTGGTTAACTAGAAATAAGAATCTCACAGACCTCCTGACCAGACTGGCTTTAAAATGTGACCATCAGATCTCAGCTACCAGAGTAGCTGGGATTACAGGCATGAACAATTGGCCCCTGGCTATCTTACCAATTTTATAAGACTGAAATTCCAACCACATCAAATTCTATGTCAAAATGTAAATAAGCTTTTAAAATATCTACTTTTAAGCAGGCCCAGTGGCTCACACCTGTAATCCTAGCTACTCAGAGGCTGAGATCTGAGGATCACGGTTCAAAGCCAGACCAGGAAAGTATCTCCAATAAACCACTAGAAAACTGGAAGTGGTGCTGTGGTTCAAGCGTGTTTGCCTTGAGCTGAAGAGCTGAGGGATAGGATAGCGCCCAATCCCAGAATTCAAGCCCCACGACCGACCAAAAAAAAAAAAATAATAATCTACTTTTACTTAACTTCTCAACTTTTCAAATTTCAGAGGGTTTAGATTAACTAAATTCTTCAAGTCATCTGCAGAAAGCAACTAATAGTTATTTTACATTTTTGATTTTTAACACAAGAAATTTCCAATTTCAGCTGGACGCCAGTGGCTCATGCCTGTAATCCTAGCTACTGAGGAGAATCTGAGATCTGAGGATTGAGGTTCAAAGCCAGCCCTAGCAGGAAAGTCCATGAAACTCATCTCCAATAAACCACGAGAAAACCAGAAGTGGTGCTTTGGCTCAAGTGGTAGAGCGCTTGCCTTGAGCTGAAAAGCTCAGGGACAGCGCCCAAGCCCAGAGTTCAAGCCCCACCAGACAAACAAACAAACAAAAAAAAACGATGAAAGGGGCTAAACCTTATCCTCTAAAAAACTAATCACTGGCCACCTCATAAACTATAACCAACAGGAGATCACACACATACCTTGTAGAAGGTGGCTTTCATCTAAATGTTTTACAATCAAAGCCTGGAATTCTTTACTGATGATCTGATTATCAGTAAGGGAAAGCCGAAGACTATTTACATCCTGTAAAAATCAAAAATCATTATACAGTAAGAAACTTTGTTTAAAATTCCAGTAGACATGTTTTGATTTTTGGAAATGGGTAAACAGAGTATCAGCCATTTGATGGTATCTAGCTATACAACTCCAGTGAATTCAATAGGTTGAAAAGTCAAAAACCTTAAAACATATAGGCAGACTGAAGAAATAAGTCAATCTGAATTAGGAACATGGAAATATTAAGAGTAGCTCAAAACATAATTTTAGGCATGATATAATTTTTGTTATGGAAAATAATAGGAACTTTACTGAACTGACCAATCTAAATCTCAACACACACACACACACACACACACACACTGTCCCAAACACAAAGGATGTAAAAGCCACAAATTCATTCAAGTCCAAGAGGCAAAAGACACAGTAGTAGGCATAGGAGAAGGTGTATACTGTCAATTTGTGGAAATTACTTTTAACAATTTACTTCATACAACTTTCACTTAACCAAACTACTATTCCAAAAGCCTCCTTCTTTACAAAAGTTAAGGAAGATGGCCCAACTGAAAATGTGAATGAATAGCTAGGGCTTCAGAGTAAGCAAGTTTTGAAACACTCCGTTCTTGGCAGTAGCTCCATGCCTGGCAGTATTCCACAGTCTTCTGGTTTTGTGTGCACACCCAGTTATGATAAATGTATACAGAAACTGTCAATAGAAATAACCTGCCAAACCCAAATTCTATGAGGGCAAAGAAAAAAAAAAGAGCTTAAACAGTCATGTTCCAATAGGAGGACTCCACGCTTTCCTGCCACTGTGAAATGGTTACACAGTGGCCAAGAATGGTTCACTGATTAGGAATGAAAAAAACCTAGTCTCTTGGAGAGAGGGGATCATGTCTGAAAAATGCATTTCTTTAGCCAAGTAAGAGCAGATAGACACAGAGTTTCCATAAAAAGCTCCAAATTCTCAGAATGGGTCATGCATGAATTTGTGGAGGGTTTTCTCATTCACTTATTCCTGCAACGGTTTAAAAAACTTCCACTGGATTCTCCTACCGCAAGATAAAACAATATGTTAATGGAAAGTACGCTACAGGATTCGTTAATAAAGGACAATAATTCTAGCTTGCCTGAGTTTTAGAGCTCATTATATATGGCCAGGCACTAGACACCTGTCTTTTTCCTTATCCATATACTTGAATCAAATATAATCTAAAGGCAGACCATAAGTTTCAACTCCAACTTTTGCATAAGCCAAATAATTTTTTCAGAGGTTATCTGCATTACTCAGAGCAAGTATCCTACAAGACAATCATATCCTCCAACATGGCTTTTCATACAGAAGAAGCCTAAAGAGAACTTTGACCAAATCTTATGAGTAAAGCATCCAATCATATATTTCTATTACACAAAATTCAAGCTGATAGCTCATACTGTTCCTTCCTGAGAAAAACAAAAAAATTATACTAACCTAGATTGTTCTTTTTCAACCACAGAAAACAAAACTAAGAGCTCTAGCTTAACTGCAAAGCTTGGACACATGAAAAATGTAAATACTGAAATAATGCTAAGAAATATAATTCAGTAAAAACTTCCACAACACTGCTACATGTTCTTGGTCCATAAGAACAAATTTTCCTACCAGTTAAGGCAGAAAAAACATTAAGATGTCTAGTGAACATATGAAGATAACTTTTATCTGAATCTAACTTAGGTAAAAAGCATCCTTCTTTGTTCCAACTATACAAACATTACAAAATAAAGTTCACATGAAATTATATTAGAGGCCTTGTTTCTACTCACTCCCAGGATGAGGAAGTAAAAGTGAATGCAAGTAGAGACAAAACAAGTGAACTGGGCTTTCCAACAAAGATTCAGTAATCCAGAAGCTACTTCACAAAAGTTATCTTTCAGAAATAGGGAGGCTTAATAATTCTACATTACAGGTGTAAGACAGACCTGAAATCACAAATCACAAGTTGGTAAGAAGGATTAATAAGTATCATGAATATTACTACAAAACCAACACTATTTTGGAGGTAATGATTCTCTCCCAATAGCTTCCTAAGTCATATATATAAATCAAGAGACCCAATAGCCTAAATGTTAAGAAAAAGATGTTTATGAGCCAACTGGAAAGAATATATGTATACTGTCAAATGTCATTCTTAGTTGTTTCATAAAGCTGTAAAAGACATATTGAACTAGCCGGGTGCCAGTGGCTCACACCTGTAATCCTAACTACTTAGAAGGCTGAGACCTGAGAATCATGGTTCAAAAAGCCAGCCCCAGCAGGAAAGTCTGTGAGACTCTTTATCTCCAATAAACCACCAGAAAACCAGAAGTGGCACTGTGGCTCAAGCAGAAGAGTGCTCACCTTGAGCTGAAGAACTGAGGGACAGCACCCAGGCTGACCCCATGACTGCCGCCCTCCCCCACCAAAAAAAAGCTAAACTAGCAAATACTGAAAAATGATACTTAGGCCTGTGAATCTCTGACCACATTTTCATCAACTATCAATATATAACCACCTTGTTTTCTGTTTAAGGATGCCTTGTGCTGATTCATCACCCTTGAAATTATGGCCCAAAGCACTAAAAACTCACTTATCTAACACAGCCTGCTTGCACTTATGAACACCAAACAGCCCATTTCAATCCTACTTTGGAAGTCATTTTAAATAATAAAATCATAATCTCACACACATACACAAATATCAGTAAAATCACACACACAAAATACAAAACTGTGGCAATAAATAAGCAGAAAAATGACGTGTGTGTTTATAGTGTGAGAACTAAACAGAAGGTAGAAGTATATTTACCTTGAGTTCTACTGAAAATCTGCATTAGGCAACTCAAATTGTGTGTGGGCCAAGACTACAAAAGTAGGTGAGCTACCACATACATCAGTCTTGGTTACAATTAAATTTGGCTGGATGTGACAGGAAAGCCTGTAATCCTAGTTACTTTAGAGGTGGAGATCAAGAGAATCAGGGTTTAAGACCAGACTGAACACAAAGTTTGTAAAAGTACCCAGGTACTCGGTGGTTCATGTCTGTAATCCTAGCTATTTATATAGGAGGCTGAGACTAGAGGACTGAGATTCAAAGCCAGCCCAGGCAGAACAGTCACTTTTTTTTGTTTTGTTTTTTTCCTCATATTGGTACTGCAGCTTGAACTCAGGGCTTAGGTACTGTCCTTAGCTTCCTAAATCCAAGGCTGGTATTATACCATTTAGGCCATACCTCCAGTTCTGGCTCTGCTGCTTAACTGGCGTTAAGAGAGACTGCCCTCAATGTACAATCCTCAGATCTTAACCTCCTGAATAGCTAGGATTATGAGCCACCATTGCCCAGCCAAAGAAGTCCTTAGGACTCCATCCCAATTACTAGCAAAATGTTGGTACTAGAGTTGAGGAGAGCTGGGAAGGTGGCTCAGTGGTAGAGCGCTTGCCTTGCATGCCTGCGGCCCTAGGTTCAATTCCTCAGCACCACATAAGCAAAAAGAAAAAAGCCAGAAGTGGCACTGTGGCTCAAGTGGTAGAGCACTAGCCTTGAGCTGAAGAGCTGAGGGACAGCACCCAGGCCCAGAGTACAAGCCCCACGACTGGACCCAAAAAAAAAATTGTGGATAGAGTTGAGGAGGCTCAAGTGGTATAGAACTAGTTGTAAACAAGACAAGTAAGAATGAGGCCCTAGTAACTAGCTGTTAACACACTACAGGGGAAGGCCAATGGCTGTCATTCCCAGTGATGTGGGGAAACATATCACACCCTAAGGCATCTTGGATATAAATCCAGACTCCACTCTGAAAATAACCAGTGCAAGAGGGCTGGAGGCCTACCTAAAGTAGAGTGCCTATCTAGCAAGCACAAGACCTTGAGTATAATCCCTTATATCAAAAATGTATTTTAGCAAGTAGGTAAATTCATAAACATAAACCCATGAATCCTAAGCGTTGACACTATATATGAATGTATGTTTATGTGCTCATTTATACATATAAATGTAAACTCTGAAAAATTACTTTCCTATTGCCTACATGTTTCCATACATTCACAATCAACTTTAGTATTTCTTGTCAACTCCAAACAGACAGCACAAATTTATTCTCATGTTAAAAAACTGTATTTCTACTTTTATGGTTTAATACTATTCATGTTTGTTTTTTTTACCTGTATGGGCTTTAAAAGGTCTTTGGAAAGAAATACACTTTGCTGATCTCCTAGGAATCGAACAGAAGTTATGGATCCCAAACCAGCTTTGTCCAACAGAGATTTATACATCTAGAACAAACCAAAACAAAACACTTTGGCAATTTTACACAGACATAAAATAACAAAAGTCATTAAGATTTTACTGCAAGGATTCTATAACAATTATGCAGTCTGAAGATCACATGATTTTTATTTATACCCAGTAATTTTAGCCAGATACATACTTGGGCACCATTAACATACATTTCTACACATCCATGTTTACTTAAAAAAACAAAACATGTATGTTTTGCTAGGATGAGGCTGTCTTTAGAAAATTCTTTAAAACTGGGGAAAAAAGAAATTACAATGAACAAACTACAACTTTAACCACAAACCTCTATCATTCAAAAATCTCCAGCTTTTCCAACTCTGTATTACCTGAATCTTCCTTGTTCACACCTTCGCTTACGTTCCATAAATCCTGCTTTGTCCTTTCCAGACAGTGATCATTCTTTGATGCAAACTGAGCAGACTTGAAATGCCTTACAGGCACAATCATACACTGATTTAAGTGTGTCTCGAGTCCCAATTTTTCTTTGCCAATAGGAACTTTTGGCATCATGAGATCAAAACTAGGAACTCTTCAAGGGCAATGATGGTTTCTATGCAGCTTACAGCCCACTGCTGCCATACAGAGTGGCACACACAGTGGGAAGCTATCCTGTGGTTTACAATAGACACTAGAAATGTATATTAGGTCACGCACTCAAATCTTAGAACACTACTAAGGCTAAACCAAGTAGATCTTAAATTTGTGTAACTAATGGTTTCTGACATCTAACCTAGACATACCCCAAATTACCTCCATCCTGTTTTTCGAATGAAGAAAAGGCTGTAGGAAAGCCATGAGACCTGCCACAGTCATAGAGCTCCCAACAGAGTCTAAGCATGCCCTTTTTTGTCAATCATGTAGACTACTGTCTCCCTGTGGTCTAGATACAGGCATGTCACATAGGTTTTCCTTGTTCCCCCCAAAATGGATGAAATGCTCTATCAGTTTAATAAAGCCCAAGCTTTACTCACTATTGCAGGCCACTGAGTAATTCGCTCAGAAATTTCAGGCGACTTTCGCTCAGCCAAGACCAAATTATGTTCTACTAAAAATGCTCTCCTTAAATGGCTATAGACTTCTATCCATCTTCTCTTCCTCCAAGATTCCCCATCAAACTCCACACACACCTACACAAACAATAAGATAACAGAGTCAGTTAAGAAAAATGGATACATTAAAATGAAGTTGAATTGTACCATTATTATTTTACTGGAAGCCTAAATCTGCTGTGTTTCCCCCTTCTTGTTCCCTAACTTTTCTACATAAGGAACTAGCACCCAGCTTTGGCTCCCAGGGTTTTTAAACAAACATAACACCAGCGTGAAAAGTGTTTTGCATATGTTAGATGTGTCAGTGAGGAAATCAATTTAAAACTCAAAGAGTACTTTCCATATCACACTGTAATTCTGTTGACACAGCAAGTACACTTAGAAACCCAAACTTTTTATCCCCCTTATATAACTCTAAACTCCTCTCCTATCAGGATTTAGCACAACGCCTAATATATCGCCAATTTTCAACACTCATTTTGAGAGCCTAAAGCTACTTATTTTCTAAAAGAGAAAATCTAGTTAATGACCCAAACTATTCCAGAACTACCTCTAGTTTCTCCATCCATGGGATGAACTCTCAGGGCTCTAGCATGCTAGCCCAATACTCTAACCACTGAGCTACCTGCAATGAAGTAGTAGTTTTCTAATTAATTGTGATGCTTGCTGCTTCTGATTTGCAAAATACCTTTGGTTACAACACTTACAATTTGTATAACTCTATTTTAAAGACAAAAAAGGAAAAACCCCACAAAACCCTCCATCAGTAAACTGTTCAGGGCAAAAACATCCTCTCTTGCTAACTCTTATCAATATGCTACCTCTTATTCTAGTTCTTCAGTATTTTTTTGTATTGACAGATTTTAATAAACTCAAATTCAATGTGAAAAATCACTATTTTTATTTAAAATTCTTTTTATGAAAAGGCTTCTTATTTTTGGTTTTAAAGGTTAATAAACCTATTACGTATCAAATCTGTTTACAAATTCACAGACATATCATTCCTATCTCTTTTCAACATTCAGTTTACTAAAAAAACTTTCACTAATCTGTCAGAACTTCATGAATCCTTTGCTCAAGAAGCCTTCTCTTATGAATTTCTCTCCACCAGTCCCCTTGAAAATTATTCTAGTTTTGTGACATTTTCTTTCTAGTACATATTTATGGTTAACTGACATACATGTTTTAATAGTATGTTGGACAGTTCAAACTAGATATTTTGATACATGAATTATTTATTGTTTAATCAAACTAATCTCAAAACCTTTCAACCATCTTTCACTTTTGAGATGAAATTGGATTATGAAGACATCAGAAATGTCAAGGGAAATGTTTCAAAGTTCAAAAGTAGGAAACAGAGCATGGTTTTGAAGTTCTTATATATATATCACACCTCAGCCTAAAATTTAATTCTTGTTTTCTTATTCCAAAAGAAAATGCTTGTCTAAAATCTCAAAGTATGGCATTCAATTATAAGAAGTAAACAGTTTTTACTATATTACATTATACTAGAAGCTTCTAATTTTGCATAGTTTGATTGCAATAGAAATCACCAGTATTTGTTTTGATTGTATCGAATGAAAGGCAAGAATTGGAGAAAGCACCTAATTGCTGCCAATAGTAAAAAATGGTATACTATAGAAAATAAAAGCTATTTATTTGCCAAAGATACCTCGAAGAACTAAAGTGACGAAACACTCAAGGAAAAGGCACAAAGGAAGATAAAGACTTATAGGTAAGTTGGTGAGAGGGCATCCCAACTCAAGTGAACAAAGCAGCTTGCTTTACACTCAAGTCAAAAGAGTAGGTCCTTACAATCCTACTTAATTAAGACCTGTTACTCTAATGTAGAAAATGCCATTGCCCCATCATATATTACTTCTAAACTACTTCTTCATAGTAGTCTTCTACTACTTCATATTAGAAGATACTGTAAGGTATTTACTTATTTGTGGCCACACTTCATGCCAAGCAGTATTCTTAGGTACTAGAGAGAAGCTAGTAAAATTAAGTGCTCTACTCAATCTGAATATTAAAACCCAGCCTTTTAAGGCCAGGAGACAAACTTGGGTAAGTTAATTCTTTGAGTCTCAATTTCCTACACTAAAAAGTACATCTTACTAAATATGACGCTTGTAAGAATTAAATAAGGAATCTTGATGCATATTACTCATTTAATCATTATTCCTACTGTTACTGTATTTCAATTTTACCTCTGTAACCATCTATCATTTTGGGTTTTTTTTTTTGGGGGGGGGGAGTTATTGCTTTGTCTTCTAAGTAACTGTTACAAAGTCTTTCTCTTAACATTCAGTATCAACTAAGCAAGCCAGTCGAGACAGACTTGTATTTGGACTAATAAAAGAACATTTGGACTACCAAAAGAATAGTTGTATACTACCTGAGTTTTATTTATTCATATTTATCACAGCCCCATTCACCAAAAAATTTTATTTCCCTAAGCCTAGATATAAAAATGATCTCAGTTCCCTGGTTCCTACCTGCATTTCACTGAGTACAGTGAAATGAATTTTATTATTTTTGTCGATCATGGGGCTTGAACTCTGGGCCTGGGCACTGTCCCTCAGCTCTTCAGCTCAAGGCAAGCACTCTACCAATTGAGCCACAGTGCCACTTCCTGTTTTCTGGTGCTTTATTGTAGATAAGATTCTCACGGCCTTTCCTGCCCAGGCTGGCTTTCAACTTCGATCCTCAGATCTCAGCCTCCTAAGTAGCTAGGATTACAGGCGTGAGCCACGGGGTGCCAGGCTGTGAAATGAATTTTAAAATCCTTTTTTTGTTATTGTTAAACACAACATGGTACCTAAGATTAAGCCAATTACTTTTCCTATTCAACTAAGGGATGCAATGACAAACCATGTTTAGAAGAGAAGATGTAGTCATAAATCATAATTAGAAAAACAGAGCTGAGTTGTGAATGAAGTTTGTGGGTAATGCAGAATTCCAACAAAACCAAAACTGTTCTTGAAATGTCAGTGTCTCCAGGTGCCTCACCTGGATTCAAATCATCCTTCCATCATTAAGT
The DNA here is from genome assembly GCF_000151885.1 of Dipodomys ordii. Lineage (NCBI taxonomy): Eukaryota > Metazoa > Chordata > Mammalia > Rodentia > Heteromyidae > Dipodomys > Dipodomys ordii. Next base: position 1,188,507 of record NW_012267430.1, read on the forward strand.
AGCTAATTATGCAAGTCTGCATCAGTCTTTTTCCTGAAAGCAGTTCCTCTGAAATGAATGAGGAACCTGCCCAAAGGTTAGAAATAGGAACATGGAGTTGAAAAAGACTGCATGTTAAGGACCTCTTTTCCTTAAACAACAAGCTTTAACCAACCATTCTCAATACAGTAAAAGACGGCAACATCTATCTTTTGTCATCTTCCAAAGAACTGAGGACTTATAAAGTTTAAACATCATTTCCATTCAAATCCGATAAAACAAACAATTCTTATTTGGCAAGAGAAATAACCCACAAGCATGACTGAAATTACAACAAAGCCCAAGTAGGTTGGCTATCCTTGCACACTGGCTGTATAAAGATGAAAACCTGACTTAGTAGAATAAATGGAATGAAGGATATGGCAGAACGCTGGGTCACACTAACTGTCAAGTTAGGGCAGCCTCTGGAATAAATCATTCTGGGTTAGAAAACAGGTTGTACTAATTCCCAGGTGGCCCTGCTAGCCCAAAGTATCTTCATCTGTAATTACAATAAATGTACTTAGTACCCCAAACTCTGCTGTAAGGATTAGGTAAGATTATGTCCGTTAAGTGATCAAAATGATGCTTGGCATGCAGATAAGCAGTGGTCATTCTTTCAACATGAAGAAAGGGCACAGAACAGGAACTTAAAAATCCATAATTACATATGGTTTTCCCAAATCTCCTGCAGATTCATACTGGTGTTGGCATGCACGGTCACTCTGAAAGTGTTCAAATGAACAATGTTCCAGAGTAAGCAACATCTATTTCACTCCCAATGCTATAACTTGTTTCCTCTGAGTAGCTTTCAAGAAAAAGCAAAGGACACGAGCATGAAACACATTACTCAGGGTGGAAATCTAAGCTCTTGTGACGAGCTTCCTTCAAGTTATCATCACTTTGGGGCCTTTGTTAGAGATCTTTTTTCAGATGTTTTTGCACAAAGAAGTCTTTGTTGGCACAATGGCTTCCCCACTGGTTGTTTCCAGACAATCTTTTCACACCAATATTTCTATTGGAAAGTACAATCAGAATTCATTCCTCTTTCAAAAGATCTAACTGAAAAAGGTTGTGGAGTGCACTTAGGATTTTAAAAATCACTGGTGGCACTTGTTCCCTTCTCTCCTGCAGGCACCAAGTACAATATTTCAAAGCTATTCCTCCAATACAACAAATACAGGACAGCTCCACCCTGGCCCTCCATATATGGTCATACCCCTCCATCCATCTACAGCCAACCAACTGCCCACTCCAGATCTAACCCACCCTCAAAGGCCGAACCAAACTTACCTCCTCCCTCACCACTCACTTTGTTTTTAATAAGTCAAAAAGTTGGAGGGGGGCCCGGGGGAGATAAGTTTGGTAATAAAGGTAAGGAGAAACCAATCCAAAAAAAAAAAATTATCTCTGAAAACAACCTCCAGTCCCTAGCCTTCGATACTTCATGATTCCAAATGTCACCCACCTGCCCTACCTACTACTAGTAACAATAGCCCTCCCTTAGGGGAAATAATCAGAGTCCCAGTGGGGCCCAGCGCTGGCATTAATGAAGCGTGTCTGAACAACCCTGAGCCCATTATTAAATGCAGGCAGGCAAGAGCTCTAGGCCAAACACACCTCGGCTCTAACACAACCATTTCAAAGACTTTCAAGGTCTAGTTTTCTGCACCTTCAGATCAGATGCCAACTTTCTGATCGCCGTTCAAATAAAGAGAGAGAGGGGACGAGAAAGAGGAAGGGGGCCGATGGTCGCGTTACCAAGGTAACCGCGAAATGTCCGGCTGCCAAAGCCCCGGGGACGGTTTTTACCTTCAGATCCTTCTTGGTAACGTCGGTGTGTGAAACAGCCCGAATGGTCCCGGACAACCAGGGCCATTCCGCGACGCGCTCCACGTCCCAGCTGTCGTGGCCGCCGTCGCTGCCGTCGGCCGCGGACAGACTGAGGAATCGCTTCCCCACCAATACCGGCCAACTTTCTCCGAGCGTGAGCACCATGGTTTCCACGCCGGCAGGAAGGGCTCCTCCCTGAAAAGACACAAAAACAAAATGCGATGGGGGCGGCCGCTGGGAGGGGAGTCGAGAAGAGAGGCTGAGTCCAGGAGGTGGTTCAACTGGACCGGACGGGACCGATAGCCTGATCCCCACCCACCTAGCACCGAGGACCCCACCCCAGGCGGACTCTGCACCCCAATAGCCCCCCGGGTCCCTCCCCCACCGACAACACGGGCCCAAGCGCCGCGTGACCCTCGCTCCACCAAGTTTCCCTTTTCCAAAACCTTCGAGCTGAACGTAAGAAGGGAGTGAGAGGAGAATTATCTACAGCTCAAGTGGCATCACAAAGTGTTCCCCCCTCACCCCAGAAAAGAAAAGCCCCCCTCCCAATGGCGAGAGCCCGTCCCAGGCGGCCCGGTTCCCGCCCCGGGCGGCCCCACGGGGAGAGAACGCGCTCACGATTCCGCACTTGCCCCGCAGCTCTGCCCCCCGCCCCCAGCTTCCGGGCCGCCGAAACCCCGGAGCCCCTCGCCCAGGCCTGGGAGAAACCAGCGGGGCAGAGGGGCCCGGGCTTAGCACCTTCACCATTCTTCCTTCTCTCTCCGCAGCCGAGGCCGCGGCGTTCTTACCCCGCCTCCCGCCTCCCTGAGTCACCCACGGTAGCAGCCACCGTTCCCAGCCGCCCAGCCGACTCCAGCTCTGACTTGGTTCGAGAGCTCTCACAAGACACGCACAGCCTCATAGATCCGCCCCCCTGGAGCCGCTTCCGCTGATCATTGGCTGAGTCGCCGGAGCTGGGCGAGGCTTGTGGGATAACGGCCCGTCACTATTGGCCAGCCGGGTGAGGGCGGGGCGAGAGAAAAAAACAATTCCTTGGCTGCCTCCTCCCTCCCCCACCCTCCCGACTCCCCGCCGACCCCCATTAGGTTAAAGTACTCGGAACGTAAGCGAGAGATCCCTCCGCCACAAGCCCATTCTTTCCGTTTGTTGCCTCACAGTATGCAAAAGAAGTCCCGCGAAATCGGCTATCAACTTTGGGGCCAGAGAGAAATTGCTATGGCGCACAGATGAGAGTATAAACAGAGATCAGGGGCTGCAAGTGCCTATTGGATTGCTCCTCACGTGCGTAGGCTGTCGAGCGAAGACGAGCCTTCCACTTGGCGGAGGAATCTCACAGGAAAGGGGTGAGGGCCGTACGAAGTCTGCGGGGGAGGGGAGCCGAGGGGACGTGCGGTTTCAGGCGTACTCAGCTAGGGGGAGGAGCGACCGTGCATTGGAAGCTCCTGCGCATGCGTCTGGGCGAGCAGAGTCGGGAGCTGGGGCTGCTGGGTGAAATGGCCGCGAGAGGCGCAGGCGCACGTGGTGCTGATCAAGAGCGTTTAAGTCCGCCATTTTGAAGGGTAAATGAAGAAAGACATCGAGTCTGTGGGAATTGATGTGCGTTAAATCCAAAGCAGAAAAGACCCCTCACTGCAATGTGACTTTTTGTGTAGGGAAGAGTAAGAAGTTGTTTGGAGACTTACAAAGAAATTGGAAAAATAGACGAAGACCAATTATGATGCAAGTGTTATGAAAGAGAAGGTGACTTTGAAGGACAAAAGAGGACAAAGATGATTGTGTACTTCGGACTAGAAGTTTCTTGGCTCAATGAAGAAAGGGTGCAAGTAATTGAAGACTTACTGATAAAGACTGGCGCTTCACCTAGCATCACATTTACTCCTTCAGATAACGAGTGAAGAATTCGTGTTCTTAAGTTTACAAGTGTGAAAATGAGAAATCAGAAAAAGTTCAGAAATAAAGGATTATTTGATGCAAGTTAATGGCTGGTGTTCATTTTGAATACTTAGGTCTTAGATACATGATCTTAAATTTTTAAAGTTAATAAGAATTAAATCGTGTTTATGGTTTGCAGACCACTAAGATGGCAGGAAGCTGGACAAAGAAAACTTTCTCAGTTTAAGAAAAGGCAAAGATGAGAACAAGAAAAGCACAAACTAGAGGGAGGTATGGTAAAAAATCAAGTAAGAAAAGTTGTCCAAACAGCACTGCTTATAATAAATATAAATGGGTTAATTTTAAATCATAAGCATTAAAAAATCGATATTATAAAAATAAAATTGAACACACAAAAAAAGTCATACAATATAAGAACCTTGAAAATGTTAGGCTAACAATTTTAATCTGATGGTAATCAAGGGGAAGCAATATAGCAATATTAATATAAAGTAATGCATCATTTAGTGATAGCAGTAAATTCTGAATAATAAATATAGCTGGATGATTTTGTCTTCAGGATTGTAAGGGCCTTAAGGAGGTTCTCAAGAAGAAAGAAGAGGGAATCTTGATGTGTTACTTAGATTCTCTGGTTTTAGAGAAAAAGAATGTCCAGGTACAGGATAATAAGCTGGCAGAGTGATTCAGCAAGTAGGAGAAAGATGAACTTCAAAGGGAAGCAGGGGCCTATAGAAAGGACAAAAATAGGCTGGTTTAGCAGAAATATGAATACTGAAAGAGTTGGGTATTCCTTTGAAAAAGATCCCTTTTGTTATGGGCACCTGGCATATCCATTCATGTCTGATGCTATAGTGATTTGTCATTATCAGTTCAGCCTAGAGATATTAAGCATAATAAGTTGGTTAGTTCCAGTTCTTGCAACATAAACTTTTAATTGTACACTTTTATTGACTATCCTTTAGACCAGAGAAGGAAGTATACCAGGCATATTTCTGGAAAGTATGCATGCTTGGTTCCTAGGCATAATATCATTTGAAGTAAGGATGAGTGTGGGGTTGGGAAGGTGTTTTGTTTTGTTTTTAACTGCTAGTTGTTGCTCAGTGAGGCTTAAAGAAAGGATAATGTTTATGCATTTCTAATCGAGTTGCACATTGACACAATGTTTATTTCTGAATTCCTGGGTTTTGACTCACATGTCCCATATCAGTCTATCCTGCCTCAACGTGATCATTGTACTAATATCACAGAGTACATTTACAAGAGCTAAGATGACTAAAATGTCACTAAATAATAAAATCTAAAGAATGAATTTTATATGAATAAAGGATAGAGTCTATAAAGGCAGTATGTACTTGTGAACTATTAGGACTGAAAACATGGACTAGCCTAAGCTAACATTACACATCTATCACAGAAATAAGAACCCTAGAAATACTTTACAAAAGCAGGTGAGCCAGGTGCTAGTGGCTCACACTTGTAATCCTAGCTACTGAGGCTGAGGTCTAAGGATTGCGGTTCAAAGCCAGCCTGGGTATGTCAGTCTGTGAAACTCTTATCTCCAGAAAACCAGAAGTTGTGCTGTAGTTCAAGTGGTAGAGCACTAGCCTTGAGCTGAAGAGCTGAGGGACAGTGCTCAGTCCCAGAGTTCAGGCCCCACAACTGACCAAAAAAAAATGGTGAAAGAGGACTTAGATTGCATAATTAATCTGATTAGTAATTGCTAAGAGATAAACAAGCTCTACTAAAACTTAAGGAATACAATGTGTATATTTTCTTCATGGGAACACAACTTAGAAAAGATGGAAAGATATATAATACTTTCTAGCATCTGAAAGCTCTTATTACCAAATCTGAATCAGGAGAATATAAGAAAGAATGATCATGGCTCAATCATACTTGTGAGCATAAAAAATTCTTCTATAAAATGTCAATAAGTTAAATCCAGTACTGTATTTTAAAATAATCACTAGATTAATTAGGATTATTAGATAAATCAAGTCACTTCAATATTAAAAAGGATAAAATTAGAAGAGAAATGATGAAAAGTCATGTTTATTTTAGTAAATATTATAGAGCAGACACACTGAATATCTGTTCATGGTTTGAATTATTTTTTTCCCAAACTAGAAACCTAGGGGCTGGGAAGATGGCTCAGTGGTAGAGTGCTTGCCTTGCAATGCATGAGGCCCTGGGTTCGATTCCTCAGCACCACATAAGCAAAAAGAAAAAAGCCGGAAGTGGCACTGTGGCTCAAGTGGTAGAGCGCTAGCCTTGAGCTGAAGAGCTGAGGGACAGCGCCCAGGCCCACCCAGAGTTCAGGCCCCATGACCGGACACCAAAAAAAAAACAAACTAGAAACCTAGAAATTTTGAGAACATGCACTTTAAAGTGAATATTCATTCATGAGGTTTTGTTGTTTTTGTTGTTGTTGGTCATGGGGCTTGAATTCTGGGCCTGGGTGCTATACCTGAGCTCTTCAGCTCAATCAAGGCCAGCACTCTACCACTTGATCCACATCATCACTTATAGTTTTCTAGTGGTTAATTGAAGATAAGTATCTCTTGGTCTTTCCTGCCTAGACAGCTTTGAACCAAGATCCTCAGATCTTAGCCTCCTGAGTAGCTCATTCATGAGTTTTAAAAATGATAAAGTTCCAGAAAACTAAGAAGTCTTCTGTTTATTAGAAAACACCTACAAAATTGCTCATTTCAACATTGTTTATGGATACAACAAGTGAAGATAATCTAAATGTACTTCAACTAAGAAATAAGTAAATAAAACTAATAAATGAATATTATGATACATATATTAAGAACTATAGAGCATTTTAAACAAATGAAAAATATCTAGACTACAAAAATACCCTTTGGATGAAAAAATTGCATATGGAAATATTTAAAACACTATATATGTTCCATTAAAATATGCTAAAACATAATGGTACTGGAGTATACACAGTAGAATTGGAGACACTAATCACAAGTAATTAGCATGGTTTTCAATCTCTCATCTTTTTAGATTTTTTTGTGTGTATCAATCATGGAACTTGAAATGTGTACCTGAGCACTGTCTCTGAGCTTTTTTGCTCAAGGCTAGTGCTCTATCACTTTGAGCCACAACACCACTTCTGTTTTTCTGGTGGCTAATTGGAGTTAGGAGTCTCTTGGACTTTCTTGTCTGGGCTTCTTAACACAATTCTCAGTAATGATGTGTCCCAGTTGACAATTAATAAGGCATTAATTAATTATTACTCAATATCCTATTATTGTTTATCATATATGTACATATATCCATACATATAATTACATATTTCATAGAATGAGACCAATATCTATATATTATTAAATTATGCATTATGTGTTACTACCAATTATTAGGTATTTAATTATATCTCTAAGTAATTTTTATTTTGATACCACTTAATGAAATATTAATTAAACTTAAAAAAATTCTCAGATCTCAACCTCCTGAGTATCTAGGATTATAGGCAGGAGCCATGGGTTTCTGGCTGTACAGTAGATTTTTTTTTGCTTTAACTTTAATAATTTTTATATGTTTATGAAATAAAACATGATGTTTTGATATTTGTATTTATTGTGAAATAGCTAAATCAAACTATTAAACAGTATGCATTAGCTCCATACAAATTATCTTTTTGTGGTGAGAAAACTTAAAATATATTCTTGGCAATTTTCAAAATATACAATATGTTATTGTTTTCATCATGATGTACAATAGATCTCTTGCTGTTTCATCCTGTCAAACCAAAATTTTATCTCCTTTGACCACATCTCACCCATCTCTCCACATCCTATAAATTCTCTTATTTTTATAAGGTGAATGTAATATTTTACTTTTGACACCTAAAGTTAACTTTAAATCTTATGAATGGAGTTACTATACTAACAGGTTAAAGAAAAAATAGACATTATCATACATGAAACCATTTGATAAATTCTCACTTTCATTCACTATAAAAACTCAACAAAATCTGAGTAGAAGAAAACTTTCATAATTTGGTAAAAGATATGCATCAGAAATAGAAAATATCATACTCAATTATAAATGTTTAAAAGGATTTCCACTAAAGTCAGGAACAATATAAACATCCTTAATATTATTACTATAAAACAATAGCTATGATTTGACTTAGTATATGGCTTATTTAATCATTCTACACATTATAATAAAGGTCAATTGCTAATGTAATAAGACAAGAAAAATAAATACAATATAGCATTATATACAATATAAACATTTGGATGGAAGAAAAACCCACACAATAAGAAAATGCATGACAAATTTTTAGAATTAATACAAGACCCCAGTGTAGGTGGCTCACACCTGTAATCATCTCTACTCAAGAGGTTGAGATCTGAGCATTGAGGTCTGAAGCTAGCTCAGGCAGAAAAATCCATGAGGCTTTTGTTTTTTTGTCAGTCCTGGAGCTTGAACTTAAGGCTTGGACTCTGTCCCTGAGCTTCTTTGGCTCAAGGCTAGCATTCCACCACTTGAGCCACAGCCCCACTTCCAGCCTTTTCTATTTATATGGTACTGAGAAATCAAACCCAGGACTTCATGCATGCTAGGCAAGCATTTTACCACTAAGCCACATTTTCAACCTCCATAAGACTTTTATCTCCAATTAACCACCACAAAGATAAAAGTGGACTTGTATAGAATGCTAGAGGTGAGCAAAAAAGCTCAAGGGCACCCAGGCCCTTAGTTCAAGCCCACGGACTAGATCCCCACACTCCCAACACACACACACACACACACACACACACACACACACACACACTACAAGAGTCAAGAGGGGGTACAATAAAAAAGCAAACATTTTTATTCTCTAACAAGCATCAATTAGAACATGTGATAAAAGAAGAAAAGAAACCTTTAATGACTATCAAAACTACAGAATGTATAGAAATAAATATAAAATGAACAAAATCCATGTGAAAAAAACTAAGATTTTACTAATGTGCAAAAGAAAATTTAAGAACTGGAGGCATGAGGAAAACGATAAAGTACCTGTTTAGCAAGCACAAAACTCTATGTTTAAACCTCAGTTCAGAAGAAGAGAGGGAGAGATGAAGGAGAGGAGGAAGGGAGGGAAGGAGGAAAAGGGAGGGGGAGGAAGAAGAGGAGAAAGAAAGAAAAGTGGAGAAGGAGAAAGGTTTTTCTCTCAGTGAGTGAGAGAAAAATCAAGACAAATGAAAGAAAAATCTATGAATGAGAGAAAAATCAAGACAAATGTATAGATAAAAATAGCCTCATAATGGGGCTGGGAAGGTGGCTCAGTGGTAGAGCGCTTGCCTTGCATGCCTGAGGCCCTGGGTTCGATTCCTCAGCACCACATAAGCAAAAAGAAAAAAGCTGGAAGTGGTGCTGTGGCTCAAGGGGTAGAGTGCTAGCCTTGAGATGAAGAGCTGAGGGACAGCGCCCAGGCCCAGAGTTCAGGCCCCACGACTGGACCCAAAAAAAAATAGCCTCATAAGTCTAATAAATTCATTTATGATTAACATAGTATTTCTATTGAGTAGAAGTCATAAGCTATTCAATACATGCTTTGGAGTCTGTTGGTTTCCCATCAAGATAAAACAGTAAAGATAGATTATTAATCAACATTCACCAAAAGAAGTCCCACATAGATCAGTAAAATATTTTAAAATTCTCTGCTTTTCTTTCTTTTTCTTTTCTTCTTTCTGAATGTTTTAGTCCTAAACCATTTGGAAGGACAGAGAAAATTAGGTTTTCCAAAGGACAAGGTTGCTTGCATGCAATATGGGGTCTCAAAAGGGCAAATGGTAGTAGCTCAGCCTGGGACATCAAATGGTATGAGAAGGGCAAATATACAGAAAGTCAACTAGCATGGAGTATCTAGAGGAGGAGTGACAAAGACACTCATGAAATTATTCACTTGGGACATGGGGTGGGGGAAGGAGAGGCATAAGAACAATGTCCATGTTGGAAAAAGAACCCTGGAAAGGAACCAGAGCCTAACAAGGATAAGGAGAACTTTAAGGGACTACTAGTTCATGAAAAGAATGACTGAAAAAAAAGCCAATACAAATAAATAGTAAAAGAATACAAAAATAAGGTTGGGAAGTTGGCTCAGTGGTAGAGTGCTTGCCTTGCATGCATGAGGCCCTGGGTTTGATTCCTCCACGAAGCAGAAAGAACTGGAAGTGGCACTGTGTGGCTCAAGTGGTAGAGTGCTAGCCTTGAGCTGAAGAGCTGAGGGACAGCACCCACCCAGAGTTCAGGCACCATGACCTACCAAAAAATAAAATACAAAAATAGAGCCATGTATAATATATATATATATATATATATATACATAATACAATATATATTAGCATTCACAAAAGGAATCTCTTAGTCTAGAAACAGGCCAGAGAGAAACCAACTGGAAATTTTGAATCTACTTGGACATTGATTCTTCATCTGCAAAGCACTGTACATATGTGAAACCTAAGCTGGGAAACTTGAGGAATAAGTGGGGATGGAATAGATGGAGTGGGAGAATATGTAGAAGAGCTGATTCTGATTAGAGTCCAACATTATTTTTTTGTCGTAGTATGCTTGTGTTAAGTAAGACAAAAATAAATATCTGGTGTAAAAATGTAAATGTTTTATGCTATTTCTGTGAATGCAATGCACCTGTGACAACAAAGCCAGGACAGAGCATCAGCACTAAACTCTTTGCTGATTTTTAAAGACTTTTTCTGTTGAGAAACAAATTACATCTACAGTATGCATAGGTCTTATGTGAACAGCTTTTTAAAAAAATCAATGTTACAAATGTATCCATCCAACCTGGAAAAACTCATATTGAATGAAATAAGCCAGGAGAAGAGAAACAGAGGCCCCATGTTTTCTCTCATATGTGGAAATTAAACCTAAAAAGTAAACATATATCAAAACATATAGGGGACTATATGCATATATACATGAACAAACTAAGTATAGGTCAAGATCCAATAGGACTACCCCTTTGAATAATGGCCAAAGTTTTGACAAAATAAATACCAGGAAGCTGAAGCATGTCTTAACTGATGGAGGAGGAGGGAAGATGAATGAAGAGAGGAAAAGCATGTGCATGCAGTCATATTTCTCAATGTATGTGTGTGAAAACTAAATTAAGAAACTTGAGAAGATATAGGGGGCTAGAATAGATGGAGGAGAATGATGGAAAGGAATGGCACCGACCAAGATGCATTGTTCACATAAATGGACATGTTGAATTAAAACTCCTTACACAACTATTTTAAGATAGCATTAAAAAATAAGAAAAATTCATTCATCTAAATTACCCACACTTCTTTTAGGGAAGAGAGCAGAACCATAGCCAAATATGGCCCACTACCTGGTTTTCTGCAGCCTATCAAGAAGAGTTTTTACATTTTTATTTATTTATTTATTTATTTATTTTTGGGTCCCGTCGTGGGGCCTGAACTCTGGGCCTGGGTGCTGTCCCTCAGCTCTTCAGCTCAAGGCTAGCGCTCTACCACTTGAGCCACAGCGCCACTTCCGGCTTTTTCTTGCTTATGTGGTGCTGAGGAATTGAACCCAGGGCCTCAGGCATGCAAGGCAAGCGCTCTACCACTGAGCCACCTTCCCAGCTCCGAGTTTTTACATTTTTAAAGTCTTTCTAAAAGCCTGAAAAATCTTTGTGACCCATGAGAGTTGTAAAATAAATAAATAAATAGATAAGTTCAATTTTATTGTCTATCCAGGTTGTAAGGCTATAGCCATGGGTTTATGTTTAATACAATTTAAAGGTTAAGTAAGCATGACTATAAGACTATAAGGCCCTCAAAAACTTAAAATATTTTAAGTTGTTAACGCCCAACTCATCATGTCTATCATTCCTCAATATTTATTTGTGCTTATTTCTCGTTAACATTTTCCCAGACAGACCTTTTAAAAAATTCTATCATTAGGGCTGGCAAGGTGGCTCAGTGGTAGAGTGCTTGCCTTGCATGTATAAGGCCCTGGGTTCAATTCCTCAGCACCACATAAGCAGAAAAAGCCAGAAGTGGAGCTGTGGCTCAAGTGTAGAGTGCTAGCCTTGAGCTGAAGAGCTGAGGGACAGCGCCCAGGCCCAGAGTTCAGGCCCATGACCAAAAAAAAAAAAAAAATCTATCATCACAAATTAATTGTGTGTATTCTTAAATTTAATTTACTGGGTTTCATTTTGGTTTTCTTTCTTAATTTATTTTTTATTGAGATTAGGGGATTACATAAATTTTACATATTCACAGAATTGTAGAATAGTGATAGTTAAAGTCACAAACACATTTTAACCTTCACAAGGCAAATTGTCATTATCATGGTCTATAAAGTTTGTGAATTCTATGAGCTTTGACAATACAACTATTTCTTCTACTTCGGGTTATATGTACATTTCTTTCCTTTTGCTTAGTATAAGCTATTCCCTCTTTCCCTCTCATTCCTTCCCTTCCATCACTGCCTTTGGGTTGCTAAGTTCATTCTCATCTATGTCCAGTGCTGCTCTGTTTCATTTTGCTTTTCTAATACTAGGGATTACACCCAAACTCTTGCACATGCTAGACATATACTCTGCCTCTGAGCTACACGGCCAGCACTGAATTTAATTTAGATGAAGTAATACTATATGTATTCTTTTGGAGCATCCTTTACTCAGCCTGCTTTTGAGATTCATCCATGTGAGTCAAACCTGTATGAAGTTAGTTCTCCCTCATTACTGGGGAATATTCCATTGTCTGACTGTGCCATATTTTGTTTGTTCACAATGATGGATACCCAGACTGTTTTCAATGTTTGCTATTATGAACATGCTTCAGTTCATGGCCATTATCTCAGGATGTGATTCCCAACATTTTTATTATTTCTGTATCTCTTTCTATAAAACCAAATTTCTTTCTTTTTTCTCTTGTTTTTGCCGGTCGTGGGGCATGAACTCTTGGCCTGGGCGCTGTCCTTCAGCTCTTCAGCTCAAGGCTAGCACTCTACCACTTGAGCCACAATGCCTCTTCCAGCTTTTTCTGCTTGTGGTGCTGAGGAATCAAACCCAGGGCCTCATGCATGCAAAGCAAGCACTCTTAACACTGAGCCACCTTCCCAGCCCTTATAAAGTCAAATTTCTACCAAATACATTTTCCCTCCAGCTTAATGAACTTTTAAAATGGATTATTAATTATAGTAATTTATGTGCCTTAGGTACTAAGGCATATAAGGAAAATATATTTGTTCCCTGTGCATTTCTGTCCATTCCTAATAGTTAAGTCAAGAATTTTGGCTGGGCACCAGTGGCTCATACTTCATAGCTACTCAAGGGGCTAAGATCTGAAGATCAAGGATTGAAGCCAACCAAGGCAGACAAATTTCTCTCTTGTCTCCAATTAATGAGCAAAACCCCAGAAGTGGAGATATGACAGAGTGCCAGCCTTGAATGAAAAAGCTAAGCAAAGATTGTAAGGCCCTGAGCTAAAACCCCAGTACTTATACACACACAAAAATTACATATATTCCCCTGTACAACATGTTTCCTTTTTTGGGGGGGGTTCTGGTCGTGGGCCTGAACTCTGGGACTGGGCGCTGTCCCTCAGCTCTTCAGCTCAAGGCTAGCACTCTACCACTTGAGCCACAGCACCACTTCCGGCTTTTTTCTTTTTGCTTATGTGGTGCTGAGGAATCGAACCCAGGGCCTCAGGCAGGCAAGACAAGCGCTCTACCACTGAGCCACCTTCCCAGCCCTGTACAACACATTTCTATGTAGCTTCATTAACAATAACAAAAGATGTACACAATTGTACATTTTTTTCTTCTTCTTTTAGTAAAAGTAGATGGAAAGGAGTGATTCTGATCAAGAAGCACTGGACATATAAGTGGACATATTAAATTGCACTCCCCTTGTATAACTATTTGATGTTTTTAAAATAGGAAAAACAAAAACAAATCAAGCTGAGTGTGGTGAATGCACCTATAATCCCAGGACTCAAGAAGCAGAGGTAGGAGGATCTCAAGTTTCAAACTAGTAGGGCTACATAGCAAGACCTTGTATTAAACAAATGAAAGACCAGCTCCATAGTGTCGTATGTCACAACACAAAGAGCATAGGAGAAAAGGCCAACATAGCCCTTAGTACTAACAGCAGTAATTTTCTCATAATGGTAGTAACTAGGGATATTATTGAGTTTGTGTGTGTGTGTTTTCTTGACCTTGAAGTACATACACAATTCATTTGAATTTGTATAAGAAATACCTTGAACAGGGCACCAGTGGCTCATGCCTGTAATCCTAGCTACCCAGGAGGCTGAGATCTGAGGATCGTGGTTCAAAGCCAGCCTGGACAGGAAAATCCATGAGACTCTCTTCTCCAGACTCCACCAGACTGTGGATCAGAGGTAGAGTGCTAGCCTTGAGCTGAAGAGCTGAGGGACAGCGCCCAGGCCCAGTCTTCAAGCACCAGGACTGACAACAACAACAACAAAAATTGCATAAGTTACATTCAACTTTGGAATGTTGAAAACAGAATACTGGGGCTGATTTTTATTTTATTTATTTTTTTGGTTGGTCGTGGGGCCTGAACTTGGGCACTGGCCCTGCGCTCTTCAGCTCAAGGCCAGCGTTCTACCACTTGAGCCACAGCACCACTTCTGGTTTTCTAGTGGTTTATTGGAGATAAGAGTTTCATAAATTTTCCTGCCCAGGCTGGCTTTGAACCTCAATCCTCAGATCTCAGCCTCCTGAGTAGCTAGGATTACAGGTGTGAGCCACCGGCAGCTGGCTACAATTGTTAGATTTTTAAAAATCTTTTTCCAATAACCTTTTGTCAAAGTTACTGAGGATGGAATCCAGGGCCATATGCATGGCAGGCAAACACTCTACCACTGTACTACCACAGAGCCCTACTTTAAGTGGTCATAATTTTTCTTTTTATAGAAAAAGTTTAAATTAATTTATTATAAGAACTAAAAACAGGACTAACATATGATACCACTACATCACACCTGATCGTGTATCCAAAGAAATGTAAGACTGCATACGATTAAAGACTTACATAGACAACCATGTCTACTGTAGCATTGCACACAATAGCCAAGCTATGGAATCACCTTACATGCAGTATATGCACACAATGGAGTATTATTCAACCATAAAAGAACAAAATTACCATTTGCAGAAAAAAATAGATGAAACCAGAAATCATACTGTCACATGAAGTAAGCCCATATCAAATAGCCAAACGTTACCATTTTTGCTTGAATGCAGAATCTAGACCTTAAAAAAAAAAAAATGACATGAATGCAGTAGGGGGACTATTGGCAGGGTGAGTGACCCAGCAGGAGCATGGAGGGAAAAGAGGGGGATGAGAAAGGGTAATAGAGAAGGTGAATTTGATCAAAGTAAACTATATGCCTGCATGTCTGAACACAGCACAATAAAACATACACATATATAGATATATAGGTATATTAGCTGTGAATTATGATCCCCGCCATCTCTGTCTCCTCCTGAACAGCTAAGATTACAGGCATAAACAACCACTCTTGTTTTATTAGTTTTTTTATATATAGTCTCTTGTCAGATAAATAGCTGAAAAATATTTTCTCCCATTCAATAGAGTGGTTCTTTCCTCTGGTGATTGTTTACTTTGCCACACGGAAGCTTTGGCATTTGATGTAATCTTATTTGTTAATTTTTTGCTATTTATTTTTTGTTGAGCTATTAAACTTCTATGCAGAAAGCCACTGATGATGCCTATGTCTTCAAGTGTTTATTTTTTGGTAGAAGTTTCAAATTTTTATGTTTTACAATTAATGTGTTTGATCCATATTTAACTGATTTTTGTATGGGGTGAGAAATAGTGATCTAGTTTCAGGCTTCTACATGTGAAGGAACAAAATTTTCAGCATCTGTTGTATCTCCAACATATGTTTTTGGTACCTTTGCTGAGAATTGGGTGACTGGCCCTGCATGGACTAACTTCTGAGTCCTCTATTCTATTCAACTGTTCTATGTATCTGCTTTTGTGCCAGTATAGTAATGGCACAGAACTACTAGCTCTGTAGTATAATTTAAAGTTGGGTATTGTGATAGCTCTGGCATTGTTCTTTTTGCTTGGGATTACTTTTGCTATCCAATGTTTTTTGTGCTTTTGTATGAGTTTTAGGAATGGTTTTTCTATTCTGTGAAAAATCATATTGGTTTTCATGGGGATTATATTGAATATATAGATTGCTTTTGTAAAGATAGCTATTTTCACAGCATTAACTCTGTCAATCCACGAACCTCTAGAGGTCTTTCCATTTTCTACTATTTTCTTTCTTCTATAGACTATTCTATAAATGTTTTATAATATATATCATAATATAATATGTAAATTTCTTCTATAAACTTTTATAGTTTTTATTGTAAAGATCATTCATTGCTGTGGTTAGGTTTGTTCCTTTGTTTTTTGAAGTTATTTTAGATGGGATTGTTTTCTTAAGTTCTTTCTCAGCATGTTCATTATTAGTATAGAGAAAAGTTACTGATTTTTGTGTTGATTTTATATCCTCTTACTTTGTTATAATATTTATCAAATCTAAGAGTCTTCTACTGGAATCTTTAGGACATTTTTAAGTATAACATGGTATCTGCAATAGAGGTGATTTGACATCTTCTTTGCCTATATATATCCCTTTTATTTCTTTCTCTTGTTGTTCTGGCTAATAATTCAAGCACAATATTCCATAGAAATGGAGGAAAATAACATCCTTGTCTTATTCCTGATTTTAAACAAACTGCTTTTAGTTTATCCCCACTTTGTACGATTTTGGCTATAAGTTTCTTGATTATAATCTTTATTGTATCACGGCATGATTCTTCTAATCCTATTTGGTTCAAACCTTTTATCAAGAAGGGATGTTGAATTCTGTCAGATAAATTCTCTGCATCTTTTGAGATGATTGTGTAAATTCTACTTATGTGCCATATTATAGGCCTATTCCATCTATGCAGCCTTTATATGAAAGCAACTTGATCATAATGTATGACCTTTTTATATGTTGTTGAATTTGGCTTAAAAGTCACCCATATTTACCAAATGAAAGAGTTTTCCATCTTTCTTCAAGGAAATTTAGTAGATAGTCTTGTTTTCTTGTCCGCTTTGGGTTATAAATAAAATACTGGCTTCACAAGATGCAATTGGAAGCATTCCTTTTACTCTCTGAAGTCCTTTGAGAATCACTGTTAATAGTTCTTTAAAGGTTGGTAGAGAGCAGCAGTGAATCTGTCTAGTTTTAAGCCTTTTCTTGATTAGTAGACTCTTTGTAGGGAGGTAATCAGGGTTTGAACTCAGGACCTCACAGTCTTGGCTTACTTGCTTATAGCAATCATTCCACCACTTGAATTATTCCTACAGCCCTGCTTTTTGCTGATGATTTTGGAGGTAAGAGACTCAAGGAATTTTCAGTCTCAAAAAATGTGATTGTTTCAAACAATGATCCTCTATTTCTTAACCTACAGACTAGCTAGTATTACTGGCATGAGCCACCAGCGCCCAGCTCTCTCTTTTTTAATGTAGGTATTCATAACTATAAACTTTGTTTATAGCACTTTTTTTCTTATCTACCAGAGAATCTGAATTTTTTCACTTTCATTTGACTCTAGGCATATTTTAAAGTATTTTCCTTGATTTCTTCAATGATAGATTGAGTCTTCAAAATCGTGTTGTTCAATATCCATGTGTTTGTATAGCTTCTCTTGCTATGAGAGTCTAATTTTTCAAATATGACCTCCTGGACACAGGAAAATATTTTGATTGACTTATATTTGCTATGACTTATTGACTGGTCTAAATATATGATTTATTTTGGAGCAAGTTCCATGAGTTTCCAAGAAGAATGTATGCTCTATAACTATTGGATATCTCTGTAGTTGTATAAGTCCATTTGATCAATAGTGCAATTTAATCCTGAAGGTTTTTGTTTTTTTGTCTAGATAATCTAACTTCTGATAAGAATGTTGGGTTGAAGTCATCTGCTATTATTGGAATTGGACCTATCTTTTCTTTGTCTAATAGTGTTTGATTTATAAAATTAGATAAACTGAAGTTTGGTGCATATATATTTATAATCATTCTATCTTCTTTATTAACATATAGTGACCATTTTATCTATTCTAAATTTGGCTTGAAGTCTACTTTGTCAGACATGGACAGAGCTTTTTTTTACTTCCTCTTGCTTGACAGATTGTTTCTATTTTTTCATTTTCAGCCTGTGTGAGTCTTTGCCTGTGAGAAGTCTTTCCTTAGACTATAAACAGTTGGATCTTGGTCTTTGGGGGCTTTTAAAATATCTCCAAGACATATTTATTAAAGAAAATTTCAAGCATACACATAAAAAGGCTAATATAAGGATCCCCCCTTCATTCATTCATTACCTTGCTTCAAGTGTTAACTCTTGGTATATCTGGCTCATCTGTGCCCCATTTTTACCCTCCCCTGGACCATGTTTTTTTACATATTAGCTACTGTGTGTCTTTTGATTAGAGAGTTAAGACAATTTATATTTACAGGTATATAGGGGGGTGGGGAGAAGAGACAGTTTTATGAGGAATTGAAACCAGGACCTAGCACTTTCTTGGTAGGCAAGCACTGTACCAGTTAAGCCATTCCTCCAGCCCCTTAGAGTTGTTATTATTAAGAGGTTTTTGATAATTTATTTAATTCTGCTTCTTGAGTTTCTTTTTCCTGGTTGTCTTGAATGATGTTTATTCTGTTGTTTCACCCTTATTTATTGTAGGAGCTTACTGGGCTATTAAATTGAAAGTGTTTGGTTTTTTCCTATCTCTCAAGTGTTTATTCTTTTGTGAAATGTATTCTTTCCTGAGCTTTTGTGTTCATGACTCTCTTCTTCCTCTCTGTGTAGGATTTCTTTAAGTATCTTCTACAATGTTGGTTTAGCAACCATGAATTACTTGTGTTTATGCTGGAAAGTCTTTATTTCTCTAACCCTAAAAGATGTCTTTTCTGGATAGAGTAATCCTAATTGGTTTTAAATATACCATGCCATACTTTAAGGGCTTCAATTGAAAGGTTTGAGGTGATTTTGATGGGTTTGTCTTTGTAATTATGTCAGTATTTTCTCTTGCAGCTTTCAATGTTTATCCTTGTTCTCTAGTCTTGGCAGTTTAATGATAATGTTATTGGAAGAGGTTCTTTTCTGGTCATGTCTACTTGGGTTCTAATTGCTTCCTACACTTGGATATTCCCATCTTTCCCACAATTCAAATTTTCTGCTGTAATTTCATTGAGAATAGATTTTTCTACACATATTGTGTGAATCTCTTTCTGCCCTGCTAATTTTTAGTTATTTTTTATTCTATTTTATTTTTTTATTGTGAAAATACTGTACAAAGGGGTTACAATTACATGGGCAAGATAATGAGTACATTTCTTATCAAGCATTGTAACCTCCTCCTTGCCCTGCTAATTCTTAAATTTAATCTTTTGTGCCCCAAAATTCTTGAAAGTTGAGGTCAAGCTTCTGTTGTATTGTTTTCTTTCTCTTTTCCTCTGTCCTTTCTGTTAGGCAAATTAAATTGGCAGCAGAGGAAAGAGAGAGCAGCACATATTCAGGCAAGGAAAGGTTTATTTTTGAGATGCAACCTGCCACTAGTCAAGTTGGAAGCCTATGCAGCTGGGAAAGGGTCAAACCTCAGCTGGGACAGGACTTATCAAGGCTCGGTGCAGAAGAAGGTGTGGCCACACTAGATGTAGATATGACCTCAGGGAGCTGACTGCCTCCAAGTGTGCCAATTATTTAGTAACTCAGGTCCTGGGCAGAGACTTAGCCAAGAGGAGGGAGGAGTCTGCTCTGCCTTCCCAGGGCGGACCTTACACTTTCTTTCTTTATTTCCTTCCTTCCTTTATTCCTTTCTCTCTTTTTCTTTATTTTTACTGGCACTGGAGCTTAAATTCAGGCCTTCATGCTTTCACTTGGCT
Organism: Dipodomys ordii; assembly: GCF_000151885.1. NCBI lineage: Eukaryota > Metazoa > Chordata > Mammalia > Rodentia > Heteromyidae > Dipodomys > Dipodomys ordii. Next base: position 1,208,233 of record NW_012267430.1, read on the forward strand.
CTTTTGCTCACAGCTGATAATCTACTACTTGAGCTACATCTCCACTTCTGGTGGTTAATTAGAGACAAGCCGGGTGCCGGGGGCTCACGCCTGTAATCCTAGCTACTCAGGAGGTTGAGATCTGAGGATTTTGGTTCAAAGCCAGCCCAGGCAGGAAAGTCCATGAGACTCTTATCTCCAATAAACCACGAGAAAACTGGAAGTGGCGCTGTGGCTCAAGTGGTAGAGCACTCACCTTGAGCTGAAGAGCTGAGGGATAGCACTCAAGCCCAGAGTTCAAGCCCCACAACCAACCAAAAAATAAAATAAATAAAATAAAAAATTAGAGACAAGAGTCTCATGGACTTTTCTGCCTGAGCTGAGTTCAAAATGGCTCAAATAGCTAAGATTACAGCTGTGAGCCAACAGTGCTCAGCTTGTTTTGTTTTCTATATGACTGTTTATTCCCCCAGTCTTCTGTTTAGTACTTGATAGTCTTTCATTTAATTGGTCTAGTCTACTAATGAGGCTTTCCACTGTATTTAAATCTTAATTTACTTAGTCTTTCCAACATTTCATTTGTTTTGCTTTTATCAGAAGTTCAGTTCTTTATTTTCTCATTTATGTTGCTCACTTTCTCATTCAGATATTGATTTCTTTTCTTCATTTATCTATTTTGAATCATCTTAGAAGCTTTTGTTGTTTGGGTTTAGAATGTAGCTCAGTGGCAAAATGTCCACCCAGCATGTGCAAGATCCTGAGCTTGGGCCCACCACTGTAAGAAGGTAGAAAATTATATTTATACATTGGGTGCAATTCTCTTCCTGGCTCCTGGAAATACACAGTGACCTATTCTGCCAGCTCTTTTCATACTTATTCTATTCATACTAGCTCTCAGTTTGCTTCCCACTTGACTCAATCCAGGTTGTACCTGGTGGATCCTTATGGCTACCCATGTGGCAGTTCTGGCTTCTGACTTGCAATATTCATCCACACAGTTACATATCTATGAATCTGAGTCTCACCCTTAACTAGTTTCCTGGAGCCACATGGAGTCTCAGAATGGTCATGTACACTGCCATTGGAGGGAAGAAAGTTTTAAGGATTTGGAAATATAAAACAAAAGGTCAGCTGGTAATGTGGTTTAGTGGTAGAGTGCTTGCCTAGCATTCATGAAGCCATGGGTTCAATTCCTGAATACCACAGAAAAAGCCAGAACTGGCGCTGTGGCTCAAATGGTAGAGTGCTAGCCTTGAGCAAAAGCAGTTCAGGGACAGTACTCAGGCCCTAAGTTCAAGCCCCAAGACTGGCAATCAATCAATAAATCAAACTCAAGGTTTTCTGTTCTCCCTAGCTGAGAGGTTTGTTTCTTCAGTTGAGAAGTCCAGGAGGTGCCTTCTCCAACATCTGCTTGCTTCATGGGATACAGAGTAAAAACAGCTGGCATTGTAAAAAATAGAAAGTTTACTCAGCTTGTATACCTGTGGGCCTCTGGAGAAGGCTTGTCTTTTCTCTTTTGCCTTTTGTTAGCCCCATAGGGATAACACTGTGTTCATGTCCTTTGTTTTGTAAAAATCTAGAGTTCAGTATTTCTGGATTTTCCCTGGGAAATCACTGAAAAGTTTTCAGCAAAAGAGAGATGTGATCTGCCATGTTTGTTCACATTCTCCTTGGGGGAAGAATAGAAGTGATTGGGGCCTAATTAGGGAGGTTGTTGGTCAGGTGGAAGATGGTGGATTTTTATTCGGATTTCAGACTTTTTTTTTCAAGATCTGGTTTCACTATATTGACGAGGCTGGTCCTAAACTCAAGCTATCTTCCTAGCATTAACATGCACTGGGCCACAACAGTGTAGATGTATTTCAAAGGTTTTGTTGATACATTAGTGGTAAGGCATGAAAAAACCAAGGATTACAGTAAAACCTTGGACACCATATTACTCTGCTTTCCCATAGCAGCCTTTTCTCACAGGTGCTCTTCATGAACCACCCTCCCTAAGTGGCTTGCTTACTTTTGTGGTTCACCACAAAGTCTGAGCATCTGAGCTTGATGGTGCCCACTGTGGTATTTATAACACCACCACAAAGTAATGTATTTAAGTTCTTTATCCCTTAATACAACTCTTAGAAATAAGCCTGCTGGGCATGGTGGCACATGTCTGTAATCCTAACATTCAGGAGGTAGGAGGTAGGAGGACTCTGAGTTCCACACCATCCTCAACTGCATCCTCAACTGACTCTGTGAGACTAAAGGAGGATACTCTTAGGGACACAAAGGCACAATGCCTCTGTGCCTATAATTACATAAAATAATATTTATCTAAATGAATTCCAGGAAATAGGAAGAGATTTTTTCCTTTGTTGCTGTTTTTTTTGTCATCTATTTTGGTCTTGTTTATTTGTCTTTGGGAGAATAATAGGGGGCACAGAAAATGGAGAGACAAAGGATAAACAAAGGTAGCAATAGTATTCAGTAGACACTATATTGAAAATGAACTATATAACTTGTGGGTAGGGATGGAAAGGAAAAACTGGGAGAGAGTAAGGGAAGGGGTGCCATTATTCAAAAAGAAATGTCCTCTTTACCTCATTTATGTATTGGTAGTCCCTCTGTACATCACCTTTATAATAACAATTTGAAATGTGAAAAAATAAAAACGAAAGCCAACACACAAGTAGTACATACTTTCAGTTCTTATGTGCCACATAATATTTGCTAAAGCGCTGTAATTGCCCATATTTTCTTTTGAAGTCTTTTCTTCTCTTGTTGCACTGAGTTTTATATGTGTTTGTTTCTGTGTCAGTACTTGGACCTGGCCTCCAGACTGGGCTCTGCTCCTTAGCTTTTGTGTTTGAGGCTGATACTTAAATCACAGATCCAATTCCAGCTTTTTGCTAGTTAGTTGGAAACAGAGTATTTAGGATTTGTCTGTCCAGGCTGGCTTTGAACTCAAGCCTGAGGTCTCATCCTCCTAAAAAGGATTACAAGCATGAGCCACTGACACCTAACGGTACTAAAGTTTTGAATTCAGATTTTCATGATTTGTAGGTAGTGCTACCCCTTGAGCAACATCCCAAGTCTTTATTTTTTTCAGGTGATACTACATGGTTTTTGTTTTTGTTTGGTGAGCCTCAGGCAAGATTATTCTACATATGTTCTTACAAGTAGCTAGCTGAGATGATTGTTATGTCTCACCATACTTGGCCTAATTATTATTTTTTGGGTTTTTTGTTTTTTTAATAAGTTTTTGATTGTGAAAATACTGCACAGAGAGGTTACAATCACATGAGCAAGGTAATAAGTACACCTGGCCTAATTATTAAGATAAGGTGGTGCTAACTTTTTTTCTTAGACTAACCTCAATCCCCAATTATTGCCTCCAAATAGTTAGGATTATAGGGTTGAACCATAACCCTAGCCTAAAGTCTTTTTTTTTGTTGTTGGTGGTAGTCATGGGGCTTGAACTCTGGACCTGGGTGCTGTCCCTCAGCTCTTTAGCTCAAGGCTAGTGCTCTACCACTTGAGCCACAGTGCTACTTCTGGCTTTTTCTGTTTATGTGGTATTGAAGAATTGAACCCAAGGCCCCATGCATGCAAGGCAAGCAATCTACCAATGAGCAACCTTCCCAGCCCCCTAAAGTCTATTAATTATCACTCTTATTAAATGAAAAAAGTTTAAGCAGGGTAGCCGATGTTGGTCTCAAATTCACAATCATTCTACCTTAGCCTCCCAACTTCTGGAATTACAGGAATGGGCCACTATATCCAGTTTAAGTGAATATTGTTATTGTTATTATTAGTAGTATTATTTTGTCAGTCATGGGAACTGAACTCTGGGCCTGGGCACTGTCCCTCAGCACTTTAGCTCAAGGCTAGCACTCTACCACTTGAGCTACAGAGCCACTTCTGGCTTTTTTCTGCTTATGTGGTGCTGAGGAATCAAACCCAGGGCCTTATGCATGTAAGGCAAGCACTCTATCACTGAGCCACTTTCCCAGCCATAAGTATTATTTTACATTCACCTGTAACTTTTTTTTTAAGAGATGACATCTTTTGTTGTTGTTGTTGTTCGTGAATCTTGAACTCTGAGCCAGGGCGCTGTCCCTCAGCTCTTCAGCTCAAGGCTAGCACTCTACCACTTGAGCTACAGCGCCACTTTCAATTTTCTGGTGGTTTACTGGAGATAAGAGTTTCATAGACTTTCCTGCCCGGGCTGGCTTTGAACCATGATCCTCAGATCTCAGCCTCCAGAATAGCTAGGATTACAGGTGTGAGCTGCCAGCGCTGGCAAGAGATGACATCTTAATATATTGTTGGCCCCAAACTCCTGGATTCATGCCATCTTCTGCCTCAGCCTACCAAGTAGCTGTACCTATAGGTGTGTACCACTGTGTCCTACTTGCTACATGACATTTAAAAATAAAAACAGCACTTTTATGTTTTCTGAATTTTCCTCCCCCCCCCCATTATAGTATTACTCCTCTTTTCCCTTGCCTACATACTTCACAGTAACTCTTTCTATAGGAGGATTTTGAATTTGTATTTTTGTGTGCCAGTCCTGGGACTTGAACTCAGGGCCTGCATGCTCTGCCTGAGCTCTTTTATTGCTCAAGGCTAGCACTCTACCACTTGAACCACAGCTCCACTTTTGGAAAATCTCGCAGACTTTCCTGACCAGGCTGGCTTCGAACCAACCATGATTCTCAGATCTTAGCCTCCTAAGTAGTAGGATTATAGTCTTGAGTCACTGGCACTCAACTTGAATTTGCACTTTTGAACCTAGAAGTACCAAGATATGCTGGCCATCACTTTGAGGTAGAAGTTTTAAGAACTAGGCACAATTCTGTGTTCCTTCTACCACAATGACTGACAAAACTGTCCCATATAGCCTACTCCTCAGCAAATATGGAATGTAGGAAGAGTGAATCATTGTTGCTGTGAGCTACCTTCGTTTGAGAGCCATGTTAGCACCACATAATCTAGTTTATCCTGACTAATGCGTACCCTAAGGTACATCACAAATCATCAGAGTTTCTGGGAGGGGGGTGATGGAGCTCCATCCAGATTCCTCAGTGAACTTGCTAATTTACCTCTCTCTCTAGATAATGAAGGAAGAAGCTTAAGATAAATAGTCCCTGAGGGCCTGAAACCTATTTTAAACTTTCTCACTGAAAGTCACTGATAAATGAGTGCTCAAAATCATGGTTTGATTTGTTTGGTTTTATTGAAAGTGGAAGTTAATTGCTTATCAATTTCCAGCTAAGAAGCCATGTCAAAGAGATAATTGGATGTGGCAGTAAACAAAACACTTCTCATGACATACTAAATAAAATACCTTGCCTAGAACAGTTGCTGATGGCTCACCCATGTAATCCTAGTTACTCTGGAGGGTGAGATCTAAGGATCATGACCAGCCCAGACAGGAAAATCCCTTGGGCTCTTAACTCCAATTAGCAAAAAAGTCAGAAGTGGAGCTTGTCTCAGGTGTAGTGTACCAGCCTTGAGTAAAAAACCAAGGGACAGTGCCCAGACTGAGTTCAAGCCCCAGTACTTACACAATTATTAATTAATGGAATCTAAATGCTCTGCTGAAAACAGAGACAGACATCTACAACATGAGAATGGTCTGTAAACTCAAATAGTAGGTCAGGTTTGAAAAAAGAGATTTCAGGCCCAACAGAAATTGCCAATCCATGTGAGACCATATTCCACAAAGTTACAACTGCAAGAAAAGCCTGTAGTTTGCTACCTTTTTGTGAGAATTGTTTTTCTGAAAGTTCCTGCTTTAGCCAGGTGGCTTGGCCCTTGTTAATTACATTTTAGTTACATACATCCTTTTCCTGAGCACTTTAATTAAGACATCCTAGTAGAAGCTCCTTAAATTTTAATTACATACTCTTAAGTAAACCAGATCCTTTTGCATATTGTGAACTCAGCTAATGTGAGCAGAGACAGGGCTGGTTGGGTTAGGAATAAAAAGGGAGCAGCCTGCCTGCTCTGTGTACTTTGTTTGCCAGATGTTTGGCTGATAGTGCATACTTTTGAAGAAATAAACTTCCTGAGTTCCTTTCAAGTTGGTGTCTTTATCCTTACAGGACACTTAAACAGCCAAAAATTCTAAGACTATTTTAAGCTTATGTACACTACTTGTCCTTATTAATTCATGTACGTCATGTTTATTTTCAGTTCAGTTAAACTGTTTCCGTGCAAAGTCAATTTACCCAAGTATCTGCCTTTCCAGATTTACCCTTCTCCTTGCTCTGCACACTAAGAGGCTGACTTCCTATTGGAAGGAAGAATAGAAAGATAGAAGAGAGATTGAGGAGTCTATTCCTCTGGTTTGCTCTTGCTCATCCTGCTGGGCCTTGAGTTAATGCACTCCTCTGTTGGTCATAGGTACGGCCACTTTGGAGTCTCCAGTAATCACAGCTGTTCCATTAGCCCCTCCTTTCCTCTTTTCCTTTCAGGTCATTATTGCTAGCCCTCTGGATTTCCTTACCCAGCCTTCCTTGTGATTGGTCTCTTCCTTTTACTATTCTCCATTACCTTTCTTGAATGTACTGTTAAGTGTCAGGATCTTTATTAAACAGAAAGAAGGAAAAGAAGATGGAGAGGAAGGGGAGGGGAGAGAAGGCAGAGAGAAATGGGGAGAAAGATGGGAAAATGGGAGGAAAGAAGAAAGAACAGGACAATACTTCTTTCTTCCCTCCATTCCCTATTACTCATTATCCTGATATCTCTCTTTGTCTGGTCTCCTTCTTTCTTTTAGTAATGAACACCCAAGATTTAGGTGGGCCCAAGCCTTCCAGATCTATAATCTCTGAAAATTTGAATATCTCAATATCTCTGAAGCTTCCCTGTAACTTCTAGTGCCCAGTGATTAAGCTGTGGCCATGGTGAAGTGAATAAAAACAGCCTGTTACCTCCAGGCCTTGCCTTGGAATAAAAATCATGTCTCCATTCTCCTTCTGTGTTAGGTGGTGACCTACTGTTTGAATTTAAGCTGTCTACTGACACTGGATTTGCTGGGCTAAAATTGCAAGTATCTCAGACAAAATAGTGAGTTGGTCATTTTAAGTATGGATTTGATGGTAAGATGAAAGGAGCCATTTAAAAGAAGTATGCCCTTGCTGAAAAAATGAACTATTACCTGGTTCAAGCTTTTGTTACTTTTCTTTCTTAGCAACAGAGTCTGTAGCCTAACATGCATAAGGTTTTTTCTTCCAATTTTTTTCCTGTTTCCTTTTCTCTTTGTGGCTGGTGAATTTTCTTAACAACACTGTGGCATGATAAAGGTATTTTTACAATTTACTTGTAGCTGGGCACTGGTAGCTCATACCTGTAATCCTACCTACTCAGGAGGCTGAGATCTGAGGATTACAGTTCAAAGCCAGCAGGAAAGTCTGGGAGACTCTTATCTCCAATTAACCACCAGAAAACCGGAAATGGCTCAAGTAGTAGAGTGCTTGCTTTGAGCTGAAGAGCTCAGGGACAGCTCCCAGGCCCAGAGTTCAAGACCCTCGACTGACCAAAAACAGTTTACTTTTTATACATTTCAATAGATGGACTACTAAACACAGGTTTACCATCTTGCCTACCAACTCTTCTTGTAGTTATATACTCAAAAGTCTTGAAAACCAATATTCAAATAAAAATGTGTACATGGATATTCTGAATAGCCCAATCCACAATACAAAAAAGTAGAAACAACCTATGTTAATCAACTAATAAATGGATAAACCAAAGGAGGTATAGCCACACAATTGATATGGATGTGTAAAAAAGTAGCCCATTAGGGAACTTCAGCCTAGAGTAATTACAGATAGCAGGGTAAAGCTGATAAACCAAAACTGCTTGACAACAGAAAGGGGCTACAAAAGAATGAGGGAATATGAAAAAAGAATTAGGAAATAAGGACTGGGCTCTGAACCTTATAGGAAACAGGAGACCTATCAATTAGAAATCCAGTTGTCGCCGGCGCCAGTGGCTCTTGCCTGTAATCGTAGCTACTCAGGAGGCTGAGATCTGAGGATCTCTGTTCAAAGCCAGCCCCAGGAAGGAAAGTCCATGAGACTCTTATCTCTAATAAACCACTAGAAAACCGGAAGTGGAGCTGTGACTCAAGTGGAAGAGCGCAGGGATAGCGCCCAGGCCAAGTTCAAGCCCCACAACTGACCAAAAAAAAACAACAACAACAAAGAAATCCAATTGTCAGCTGCATGCTGGTGGCTCATACATGTAATTCTAGCTGCTTAGGGGGGTGAGATCTGAGGATCATGGTTCAAAGCCAACCTTGGCTAGAAAGTCCCTGAGACTCCTATCTCCAATTAACCATCAGAAAACTGGAAGTGATATTGTAGCTCACAGGGGTAGGGTGCTAGCCCAGAGCAAAAAAAAAAAAAAACCTCAGGAACAGTGCCTAGGCGCTGAGTTCAAGCACTATAACTGACAAAAGAAAATAAAAAACTAATTCATTTATCAGTATTTAATTCAAGGCCAACCTCAGCAACAAAGATGCCCAATATGGCAAGGATAGTCTGAACTGCTGTCTTCTTTGTGGTATATCTATGCCATGTTCTCTCTTCTCTTTCATATTTCTCTTTCATATTTCACATGGCATAGATATACCAGCCACAAAGAGAAAAGGAAACAGGAAAAAAATTGGAAGAAAAACTTTTTTCTACCATCTTTATTTTCATTTGTGTCTTGTCTGAATTCATCTCTTCACAGACAAAAGGACTGATATTGTTTAACTGTCCTAAACTTCGTAGTAATATTTGGTGAATTGGCCAAGAAGGGATTAAGTATATCTTTTTTTTTTCACTTAAACTCATCCACAGACTACACAATGGAACATTATCATGGCCATAAAAATAATGATGTAGAGGGCTGGGAAGGTGGCTCAGTGGTAGAGCACTTGCCTTGCATGCTCAAGGCCCTGGGTTCGATTCCTCAGCACCACATAAGAAAAAAACCAGAAGTAGCGCTGTGGCTCAAGTGGTAGAGTGCTAGCCTTGAGCTGAAGAGCTGAGGGACAGTGCCCAGGCCCAGAGTTCAGGCCCCACTACGGGACCCCCCAAAAAAAAATAATGATGTAGAAATATGCTAACATGAAAATATGCTAAGTGAGGAAGCAAGATACAAAAGTCTACATATTAAGTGGTCCTATTTACATGAGATATCCAAGATATGATATTATAATGAGATGGAAAGCAAATTAATGGTAGCTAGAGTTTGGTAGGAATGGAGAATGACTGTTAATGGGTACAGAGTTACCTTTGTGGGTACAGAAATGTTATGAATGTAGATAGTGGTGGGTTGCAAAAATAATACTAAAGTCACTGAGTTATACACTTTAAAATAACTGAGATGGTAGATTTCAATGTGTGTGGGTACACATATAGAGTCTATTCAAGTAAAACTAAAGTCTAGGAAGCTATGAAATTTTTTCTTCTTCCAAATGAATCAAAGCTCAAGACCAGCAAAAAATAATAATTTTTAATTTTAATTTTAAAAAGCAACACACAATTCCAGACTTTAACTTTACTGCATAGCTATAACAACAAAATCCACAAAATAAGTCTGAAGACCAATGAATTATAAACTCATATGTTTAAAAATCATAATCCTATTTTCTAAGTCAGATAATGAGTACTTTTTTTTTGGTTGATCATGGGGCTTGAACTCTGGGCCTGGAGGCTGTCCCTGTGCTCTTCAACTTAAGACATGTGCTCTAACTCTTGAGCCACAGTGCTACTTCTGATTTTCTAGTTGTTTATTGGAGATCAGAGTCTCATGAACTTTTCTGCCAGGGCTGGCTTTGAACTGTGATCCTCAGATCTCAGTTTCCTGAGTAGCTAGGATTACAGGTGTGAGCCACCGGCGCCCAGCTATGAGCATTTTTTGTTTTAGGCAATGTTACCCCTTCACTTTCCCCTCCCGTTCCTGACCATAAGTTATGTAGTTCATTTTCTACATAGTATATGTTGAATAGCATGATTGTGTTTGTTTACTCTTCCTCTTTCGCTTTCTTTAGCCACCCTTCTCCTCTCCCCCAAAGAAGACCAAAAAAAAGCTCAAAACAAAAATAAGCCTCTACCACCATCAACAAAAACACCCATATTTTTCATTTTCTGGAATTGATTTCATAAATAGTATTTTAAATGTTCAGAAGAATTAAACCTTTGGATTCCTTCCCTTAGGGTATCCTTTTAGTCTGTGTGAATGCCTGAGTCCTGAATGTCCAATCATACTTTAGATCTAGCTTCCACATAAGAGAAAACATACCATTTCTGTCTTCTTGTCTCTCTCCGTCTCTCCCCCTCTAAAAAAAATTAAATAAAAATAAAAAAAAACTCATATGTTTATAGTCATCTGATATTTATCAAGGGAGCCAAAGGTATATGTTGGGGGAAAAATATTCTCTTCAGCAAATGATATTGGGAAAACTGGACATCCATATGCAGAAGACTGAAATTAGATCCCTGTCTGTCACCTTGTACCAATATCAACTCAAAATGGGTCAAAGATCTCAATGTCAGACCTGAAGCCTTGAAACTACTATAAGAAGGAGTAGGAGAAGAATTCATTAGCATTGGCAGGAACTTTCTGAGGAGAGTTCCAGGGGCTAAGCAAATAGGAGAGACTATATAAATGGGACTGCACCAACCAAATAGCTCCTGCACAGCAAAGGCCATCATTACTAAACTAAAAAGGCAGTCTACAGAATGGGAGAAGATCTTTGCTGGCTATACATCCAACAAGGGCCTAAAATATGTAAGGAATATACAAAATATACAAGGAATTCAAGAAACTAACCCCCTTGAATTAATAACCTAATTAATAAACAGGCAGAGGAGCCAGAGACTTCTCAGAAGAGGTAAGAATGGCCAATAAACATGAAATACTTATTATCCTTAACCATAAAGGAAATATAAATAAAAGCAAGCTAGCATCGAGAATTTGAACAATAACAAATGTTAGCAGAGATGAGGGGAAAAGGAACTTTATCACACTGTTGGTGAGAATGTAAACTTGTACCATTCATATGGATGGCAGTTTAAAGATTCTTCAAAAAACTAAACATAGAACTATTCTGTGATCCAATGATACCACTATTAAGCATCTATCTACCAGGGCATTACAAATCAGGCTACAGTAAAGACACTTGCACACCCATGTTCATTGCTGCACTATTTACAATAGCCAAGTTATGGAAATAGCCCAGATGCCCTACAACAGATAAGTGAATCAAGAAAACATGGTACATATATACAATGACATTTTATCCAACTATAACAATAATATTATGTCATTTTCAGGGAAAAGAATGGACCTAGAACAAATTGTGTTAAATGCAGTAATTCAAGCTCAGAGAGACAAATGGTAAATGTTTTCTCTCAATGTGGAGCTTGATCTAAAATACAAACATATATAATAACATATACAGGGTTTATGCATGTATATATGTATATATATGTGTATATATATATATATGTGTGTATATATATATATATGTGTATATATATATATATATATATATATACAAACTGACTAAGCATGGCATACTTAGGAGTCCAAAGGTTTAACTCTTCTGAACAACTAATGAACTTTTTAACAAAATAAATGCAGGGAATAGACAGGTGATGAGGGGAACTCACAAATGGAGGGAGGAAAAAGTGAGCAAATATAGTCATTAGATTGAAGGTACATTATGTAAAAATTGAACTATGTGACTTGCAAGTAGTAGTGGGGAAAAAAGAGGAAGAACAATTGAAGGGGTGACATTGATCAAGATGTATTATACTCATAACCTGACTTCTGGAATTGAAACCTTTTTGTTCAAGTACTTAATAAGCTTAAGAAGTACCAGTTCAAAAATATGTTGAGAAAGGAACATAGCTGTACTGACACTGTTTTTGTTTTGTTTTGTTTTTTTGGTGGCACTGAGGTTTGAACTTAAGAGCCTTGCACTTGTTAGGCAGATGCTCTACTATTGTGCTGTGCCTTCAGCCCCCTTTTGCACTGGTGATATTTTGAGATAGGGCCTTGCTTCCTTCCCAGGCTCACACTTGGATTGTGATCCACCTATTTTAGGCTTCCCACTGTAGCTGGAATGATGACCTCATGCCACTGTGCTCAGTTGTCCATTGAGATGGAATCTCACATACTTTTCTGCCCTAGCTGGCCTGGAATAACAATTTTTACAATCTGAGCCTCCCAGATACTGGTGTAATAAGTGCACACCACTGTGCTTAACTATTGGTTGTGAAGAGGATCCTGCATATATGGCTTTAAACATTGCTTCTCCCAACCTCAGCCTTTCAAATAGCTAGGATTACAAGCATGAGCCACTGGCATTCATTTCTTCTGATATTTTGACTTTCGAATATCTAAGCTCCAGAGCTGTAAGATAACAATTTGTGTTATTTTAAGCCACAAGAAAGGAAAAAGGTCTAATCAAAAATCTCTTCTAGCTCTCCCTCAAGAAAATGTTAATACCTAAACACCTTGTGTTACAATTGTAAGGAAATGGACTTTTCCTTCTAACAAGTAAATAGGAAATGCTATCTGTTGCTTGCTTGCAATGTAACTTGTAACTTTTGTCTTGCTTTGTCTTGTGGGATCTTTAAAACAACCTTTTGGGGTAAGGCATAGTTCATTCCTGCTTTTCTTGTGAGAAATCTAAGGCTTAAAAAGGTTAGGAAAGTTGCAGTTAGAAAGGGATAGCTAGCCTAACTTCAAAGCCAGTACATGAATTTACCCAGCCAGGTGGTGTTGTTGGTGACCTTCAATATAAACAGTTGCCTGTCCCTGCATAGAGGATTACTGACAGCTGCAGCTGTAGCTAGGCACATGCAAGGGAATGAGAGGGGCTTCCTGGCAGGCCCCATTAGTTTGACAGATTGAGCTGCCAGCTGCTGATAATCGCAGTGTGGTTTCTCCCTCAGGTCTGGGGGCTGGAGCTTGGGGTCTTGTTTCCTGTCTGCTTTTCTGTCCCCACCTGGAGCCTCCTTTCACCGCTTCGTGGGGCTGCTTCAAGCTGAAATTCCCTTTTAAACACTCATCCTTGGCTAGTTTTTCATGTATATGTTTGTTGTTCCTTATGAAGGACTAAGTCGGAAATATTTTTATCTCTGGACTTGGTGTTCTCCTAGCATGTCTCTTCTGATTTATGTTGCTTTGAATCATTTTTAAACTGTGTTATCTTATTTGTTCACCTTTCAAGTTCTCTAATTTCCTTTTATGTTTTCCTTGCTTTTTGAACTTCCATTTTATGTGCAACTTAAAATGTATCTCTGTAATATATTATTTGATTTTTAATCTCTTTATTTTGCTATTTTTTTCTTCCTTTCATCTTTTCTTTTCACCTTGCTGTACCTTATCTGAGACTATTTTTCTTCAGTATTTTGAATCTTCTAGTTTAACTTGTTCTACTCTGCTATTACTGAATTCTTTAAATGTTAAATTATTTTGTCTCTTCATTTCAGCTTGTTCAATAATTTCTACTTTCAGTATTTTAATATGTTCAATTATCTGTACATGTCATAGTTGCTTTGGGATTTATTAAGTGTTATTTTGGTAACTTATTAGTGGCATTCACTCACATTGTGTGTGTGTATGTGTGTATGTATGCAAAGCACACCAGTCCTGGGGCTTGAGCTCAGTAACTGGGTGCTATCCCTAAGATTTTGTGTTCAAGGAACCACAGCTCCACTTTTGGCTTTTTGGGTAGTTCATTGGAGATAAAAAGGTTTCATGAACTTTCCTATCCAACTGGCTCCTAACTGCCATTCTCAGCCTCCTGGGTAGCTAGAACTATTGACATGAGCCCCCAGCACCTGGCACACTTTCTTATTTTACATGATTTTACATTTCTTTAGCAATTTGATACTTGAACTGTGCCACTGATGTACTACACAAATGATTAAGTCTCTGGTTTTTCTGTTTTGAACTCTTTCTGTTCATTTGAAACATGAATCCTTCCCTTCTCTCTTCATCTGAGACAGGTTCTCCCCATGTTGTTCAAGCTGGCCTTGAACAACTAGGCTTAGGCCATCCTCCTGCCTCAGCCTCCCTGGTCACTGGGACTACAGGCATGTGAAACTGGGCTCAGCTATTTCTCCCTGTTCTTAACTTTGAGTTTTTACTGTTTTCAGCCCTGACTTTAGAAAATTGGTAGGAAGTTTTACTTTGGTGAGTTTTGTGTTTGTCTGGTATCTTTCAACAGGTTTCACATGCTCTTCTGTTCACCTAAAAAGAAATCCTAGAAATAAATCACCCTTCCTGAAATGAGCATCTCTGGCTACAAAAAGCCTCTCTCTCATTTGCTACCTATCCCTCTACCCTCTTCCCCCATCCTGCCTCTGTACCCTTCTCTTTCATACCTGTAGCAGAACTGTTATGGGCCAAGGAATCATGTTCTCTGTAACCATGACTCTCTAGTCCGTCACTTCTGACTGTCCACTCTGATTCCCTTTTGCTGCAGTACCCTGAGTATTAAGTTCTTTCTTCATCCTCCCATGCCCAGTACCCATCCACACCCATGGGAAGAGTATTGCTTGTTTGTGTTTGTGGTATTGGTGATGGGGATTGAACCCAGGGCACACTGCACTCTATGACTGAGCTATGTCCTCAATCTAACTCATGATCTTTTCAACCCAACTCCTTCTCTGTATAAGCTTCCTCCTTTGAGGCTAGATCCACCAACTCACACGACCTTCCCTCTGCACACTTAATGAAGAATTTAGTTCCCATCAGACAATTCTGCTGCTCTCAGTGTCACTGGGTCTCACTCAATGCCCACTCAATACTAAACCTCTCAGTGTCTCTGACCAATTTCCAGACTGGCCAGTTAATCAGTCTCTAAAGGTTGCTCACTTAAATCCTATTGCCTCAATTTACACACATCATTGAGCTGAATCTTTGCAACACCACTCTGAAGTGAGACTTTTATTAAAATCTATATTGCAGATGAGAAACTGAGACTTAGAACCCTAGAAAGAGCACTTTGGAAAAATCTATCAAATTTAGTAAGCACTCACCTTGACTTTGTAGCTTCTTTTGTACATTATCATCCCACAGATCTATTCAGGTTTAAGGGCACTTACCAAGTGACCAATGTTTACCACAAGACCAAGGGGTCTGTTGTTAAATAAGGGATGATACAAGTTCTGTGATACTATGCAACAGGGAAAAGAAAGGAAGTAGCTGGGTGTTATAGGACTTTTTTTTTTGGCTTTTTTTTGTTGGTCATGGGGCTTGAACTCTGGGCCTGGGCACTGTCCCTCAGCTCTTAAGCTCAAGGCTCGTGCTTTCCCACTTGAGCCACAGCACCACTTACAGTTTTCTAGTGGTTTATTGGAGATAAGAGTCTCACGGACTTTACTGCCTGGGTTGGCGTTGAACCGCAATTCTCAGATTTCAGCCTCCTGAGTAGCTAGGATTATAGGCGTGAGCCACTGGTGCCCAGCTCAGGACATATTATTAAATGAAAAAGCCAATGTAAAACTATGTATCACTTAATCCCATTTATATTTTTCAAAAATGAATATTATAAGCCAGGTAGATAATGGGTGACTCATATGTAATCCTGGCTACTCAGGAGGCAAAGATCTAGAGGGTGGTGGTTTGAGGCTAGCCCTCAGCCCCTGATTGTTCAACTGATGCTCAACCACTTGAACCATGCCGCCAGTCCAGCTATCTGTTGGTTATTTTGGAGATCAAGTCTCCTGGATTTTTCTGCTCATGTCTACAATTTTATCCCATTACTAATAGTGTCTGAGAGGTTCAATGAGGAGAGGGGGAGAGCCTGGATTTGGCTCAAATGGTAATGGAAAGTAGATTAGAGATTTTTTTTTTTGGTCTGGTCGTGGGGCCTGAACTCTGGGCCTAGGCGCTATCCCTCAGCTCTTCATCTGAGCCACAGTGCCACTTCCGGCTTTTTTTTTCTGCTTATGTGGTACTGAGGAATCAAACCAAGGGCCTCATGCATGCAAGGCAAGCACTCTACCACTGAGCCAACTTCCCAGCCCTGGATTAGAGATTTTGCTTACACATACATCTTTGTGTTAATGGGTTTTTTTTTTTTTTTTTGGTCAGTTGTGGGCTTGAACTCTCAGCCTGGGCACTGTCTCTCTCAGCTCTTCAGCTCAAGGCAAGTGCTCTACCACTTGAGCCACAGCACCACTTCCAGTTGTTCATTGGAGATAGAGTCTCATGAGCTGGGCGCTGGTGTCTCATGCCTGTAATCCTAACTACTCAGGAGGCTGAGATCTGA
The DNA here is from genome assembly GCF_000151885.1 of Dipodomys ordii. Classification (NCBI taxonomy): domain Eukaryota; kingdom Metazoa; phylum Chordata; class Mammalia; order Rodentia; family Heteromyidae; genus Dipodomys; species Dipodomys ordii. The sequence goes on from NW_012267430.1 coordinate 1,224,491, forward strand.
GGATCGTGGTTCAAAGCCAGCCTGTGTAGGAAAGTCCGTGATACTCTTATGTGCAATAAACCATCAGAAAACCAGAAGTGGAGCTGTGGCTCAAGCAGTAGAGTGCTAGCCTTGAGCTGAAGAGCTGAGGGACAACGTCCAGGCCCAGAGTTCAAGCTCCACGACTGACCAAAAAAGAGAGAGAGAGAGTCTCATGGACTTTCCTGCCTGGACTGGCTTTGAACCTCAGATCTCAGTTTCCTGAGTAGCTAGGATTACAGACATGAGCCACCAGCACCCAGATATTTTTTTTAAATCCTTGCACATTTTACCAGTTTGGGTGCAGCATGGGAGAAGGAAGCAGTTGAGGCCAGCCAGCACAAATGCAAGCAGGGGTTATTTGTGTGCTGATATTCGTGTTTGTCGGCCTTATGCTCCTGAGGAAAAAAAACATCTCCTCAAGTGAGGAAGTCTGAATCTCAGGCTATAAATGAAAAGACACAAGAATGTAGCCTGATTTATTCCTATAACCCACCTTAAGGTCAGCCTTTGATCTAGCAGAAGAGTCTGATTTGAGTCCTTGGCCAGGGTCCATATCCTTCAAATTGTGTTATAGTTTAGGGACCTCCCAGGAGCCTATGAGGTGAGCATGTGAGATCCTCATCTAACCATTCATCACCACGGAGAGGCTCTGCTGTTACCTGCTCCAAGCTTGCTATAGACATGGACATTTTGGTTTACTGTTGTTTGTTTGTTTGTTTGGCATGGTACTCAGGATTGAACCCAGGGTAATTGTGCATCCTGGGCAAATGCTATACAACTAGTACTTTTTGTATTTTGTTTCATTTTTTCCTTTAAAAAAATCAAGTAGGATTTTTGACTATTGATATGGTATATTATACCAATTGGTTTTTGCATATTAAACCAACCTTTCATTTTTAAGATAACTCTCAATCAGTGGTAATCATTATTTTTATATGCTACTAGATTCTATTTGGTAATATTTCACTGAGCATTCTATCTAGATTCATTAAAAAATACCAGTCTGTAGGTTTCATCTTCTTGATATCTCTAATTACCCTGGTTTTGATATAAGGGTAACATTGGCTTCATGAAATGAGTTGAGAAGTGTTCTGTCTTTATCTATTTAAAAGAGGTTGAGGAACTGATATTGATGATGATGATGATGATGATGATGATGATGATGATGATTTTGGTGTAAAGATGAAACCCAGGCCTTTATGCATACTAGACAAATGCTCTGCCACTGAGCTATACTTCTGGTAATCATTTTACTTTTAAATTCTAAAAGAATTTGATGGAGAACTATCTAGACCTAAATTTCCTTTGTTTGTAGTTTTTAATTACTATTTCAATTTCTTTACACCAGTAAACTCATTCAGCTTGTCTATTTCTTCTTAAATCTATTTGATACTTTGTCTTTTATTGTTTGTTTACAGCCCTCTTTCATAATCCTTTTAGATTCTCTATGGTAGTAATTATGTCCTGTCATTTCTGATTCTAATCCTCTTAATTCTCCTTTCCTTTTTTTCTTGATTACTATAACTAAAAGATTTATTTTTCAAATAACCAAAAACTGGTTCCTTGATTGTTTTACATTACTTTCTACTTCATTACCCTTCCAATCATTTCTTGCTTTGGCTTTCTCTAAATTTAGTTTGATCTCCTTTTCTCACTATCTTCTGATAGGTTGTGTTATGATTTTGATTCACCCTCTCCCCCTCATGCTGGAACTTGAACTCAGGGTCTCTCACTGTCACATGGCTTTATCCATCAAGACTGGTGCTCTACTAGTTGAGCTACATCTCTATTTCTGGCTTTTTGTTGGTTAATTAGAGATAAGAGTCACATGGACTTTTGTGCCAGGGCTGTCTTTGAACCTCGATCCTCAGCTTCTCAGCTTCCTAAGTAGCTAGGATTACAGACATGAACAATCAGCCCTAGTTAGGATCTTAAATGTCCTTCAAAAGCTCACGTGTTGAGGGGTTAGTACTAGGGCAACAGTGTTCAAAGGCCTTTCAGTGGTAACTAGATCATGAGAACTCTGACCTCATAGATGGATTTTATTTTATTTATGGATTTATAACTCAACGGATAATTGAGAAATGGTAGGCACTTTAGAAGGCAGAGCTGAGTTGAAAGAAGTAGGTAATCAGAGGCATGCCTTTAAAGGGTGTCCCCATCCCCCACTCCCCTGAACATCATGACCTAACCATCTTTTCTCCACTACACTCCCCACCATGATATTTTGGCTCATCAAAGGCCCAGAAACAAACAGTCCAAGTGATAACAGACTAGAGCCTCTGAAACAATAAGCCAGAATAAAACTTTCCACCTTTAAGTAGATTTTTCTCAGGTATTTTGCTACAGCAGTGGAAAACTAACACAAATCATGAAGCTACAGTATGAGATCTTACTTAATATAGATACTTAAAACCATACACTTCTTTTTTTTGGGGGGGGTCCGGTCATGGGACCTGAACTCTGAGGGGCGCTGTCCCTCAGCTCTTCAGCTCAAGGCTAACGCTCTACCACTTGAGCCACAGTGCCACTTCCGGCTTTTTGCTTTTTGCTTATGTGGTGCTGAGGAATCGAACCCAGGGCCTCATGCATGCAAAGCAAGTACTCTACCACTGAGCCACCTTCCCAGCCCAAAACTATACACTTCTAAGTAGTATTTTAGTTTATGACTCATGAGTTTTGGTGTGTTATTCTTCCCTGTGGACCAGCCTCAGCTATACTCAGACACCTTGGGATAAAAGTTTGGGCAGAGCCCTTTTTGACTCATTCCTTGACTGGGCACTACTATGCTGTGCCATTAATTGTAAACTGATGCATCCTAGGATATACCTTGCCCTGCAGACTAAACCAGTAAAATTCAGCTCCTTTGAAGGGATAGCTCCCAAGGTCTTTGAAGCTTTTCCTGATCCCAGAAACTTTCAGAAACACATCTAGCCTCTGTTTCATCTAATTGGTCCATTCATCATCTCCAATTGCCTTTCAACGTGACTTCTCCACAAGCCATTGCCAATAAAATCACTTCCTTGAGATTAGGAGCTGTTGTTTTATGATCTGTTTTCCCTCACAGAATAAAGTCTCTGAATCACGCCTTTAGAGATGTGGGTGGTTGACAATGCCACTTTTCTCTCTGACAGCCTATTTAGGAGCTGAGCATTTGGAGATGAGAGGCAGTAGATTTGGGTATCCTTGGCTTACCTACCCTGGCATGACATAACTGCCTTACAAGTTTGGTCAGGGGAAATCAGGTGCCAGTATGCTAGGGCTGTCACATCCAAGGTAGAACCTCTATTCCCTGAGTGGAATCTGGGTGAAACACAGGAGGCCCCACTGCTCATTCATATTTATCTGGGTCAGGTGAGAAAGCCAGTATCTTTCCCTCCTTGGGAAGATAGTTGTACACATGGGAGGTGAGGAGAATCTCTATTGTCTTTTTTGTTTGTTTGTTGTTTGTTTTTTATTTTGTTGTTTTTTTGGTCACGGGGCTTGAACTCTGGACCTGGGCGCTGTCCCTCAGCTCTTCAGCGTAAGCTCTACCACTTGAGCCACAGCGCTACTTCCGGGTTTCTGGTGGTTGTTTGGAGATAAGAGTCTCATGGACTTTCTTGCCTGGGCTGGCTTTGAACCACAAACCTCAGATCTCTTAAGTAGCTAGGATTACAGGCAAGAGCCACTGGCGCCTGGCTAGACTTACTGTCTTTTGACTAAACCAGACTGGAGTGGAGTTTCCATTTTGCTGTGTTGGGAAGTAGAAGGAGGGAGGGAGCATGACTAGGTTTAACTATGACATACTCCTACTCTTTGGACTAAATTTAAGTAGATTACTTTGAATAAGTATTTCTTCATATTTGCTGTATCATTTCCAGAGGATATAAATGGTTGGTGTGTTTTTGTGTGTTTTTTTTTTAATTAGCATTATTGGGACTTGAACTTGGGACCTCATGCTGGCTAGGCTGGTGCTCCACCACTTGAGTCACACCTCTAGTTTTGTTTTTTTGTGGTGATCCTTGAGCTTAGACTCAGGACCTAGGTCCTGTCCCTGAGCTAGTGCTCTACCACTGACTCACAGCTCCACTTCTGGCTTTTTTTTTTTTTTTTTTGAGTTGTTTAATGGAGATAAGAGTCTCATGGACTTTCCTGCCTGGATTGGCTTCGAACCACTATCTTCAGATCTCAGCCTCCTCAGTAGCTAGGATAATAGGTGTGAGTGATCAGTGCCTTGCTTAGCCCTGTTTTTTGTTGGTTATTTTCAAGATAGGTACTCATGATCTTTTCTGCCCAGGTTAGCCTTGAACCTTGATCCTTCTGTACTCAGCCTCCCAAGTAGCTAATGGCTTGAGCCACTACCCGCTCAAGCTGCTTTTGTTTAAATATATTTCACCAGTTTCAGTAGTGAGTGAGCTCACAGAGCTTCTCACATTGTCCTTCTAGGGAGATCTGCCTGTTTTCCTAGTCAGTAATCCTTTGGCTGTGAGCTGCTCTTGGGTGAAAAATAGGAAAGATAATATTCCCAGTGTAACAGCTCCTATGTGACTGAAGGGATGTCTCCAGAGAAAGAGTCAGCTGTGAGCTCTTAGCAGCCAGCTCTGCAACAGCTGGAGGTGGCTGTCTTACCCATATGACAAGGCCTTAGCAGGCAAAACCAGAACTCCAGGGCTGAGGGCATAGCTCGATTGGCAAAACGTGCCTAACAAGCACAAGTCCCTGAGTTCAAACTCTAATACCAACAAGAAAAAAAATGTGGTACAATTTTTTTAAAATTCTAGCCAGGAACCAGTGGCCACACCTGTAATCCTAACTACTCAGGAGGTTGAGATCTGAGGATCATGGTTTAAAGCCAGCCCGGGCAGGAAAGTCCATGAAACTCTTATCTCCAATAAACCACCAGAAAACCAGAAGTGGCTCTGTAGCTCAAGTGGTAGATAGAGTGCTAGCCTTGAGCTGAAGACTTGAGGGACAGTGCTCAGGCCCAGAGTTCAAGCCCTCTGACCGACAAAAAAAAAAAAAAAAGATATATTGATGTATCTATTTCTACAGACAGATTAATCTATCTATAGATAGATACAGACAGATAAAATAGATATATCAATATATCTATATATCTATAGTTAGATAGATTTATCTGTCTGTAGAAATAGATTTATCTATAGAAATAGATATAAGCTGGGTGCTGGTGGCTCATGCCTATAATCCTAGCTACTCAGGAGGCTGAGATCTGAGGATCGTGGATCAAAGCCAGCCTGGGCAGGAAAGTCCGTAAAACTCTTATATCCAATAAACAACTAGAAAACCAGAAGTGGTGCTATGGCTCAAGTGGTAGAGCACTCACCTTGAGCTGAAGAGCTCAAGGACAGCGCCAAAGCCCAGAGTTCAAGCCCCACCACCGACCCCCCCAAAAAATATAGATAGATAGAGAGAGAGAGATTCATATTCCAGGGTATATCAAACTTAAATAATACCTACTATTATTTTAATTTTGTACATGTTTTATTGTTAAAGTGATTAAGGAGGGCTTACCGTTTTTTACTACTATTTTAAACAGAAAAGAAATCTTACAAAATCACTGAGACTTTTGTTTCCCTGTCTAAGAAACACTTACATAAGGAAATCTGATTTCTTGAACATTTTATTTTGTTTCGTTTTGTTTTGACAGTCCTGGGGCTTGTACGCAGGGCCTGAGCACTGTCTTTGAGCTTCTTTTGCTCAAGGCTAGCACTGTACCACTTGAACCACTGTGCCATTTCCAGCTTTTTCTGTGTATGTGTTACTGAGGAACTGAATCCAGGGCTTCATTCAGACGAAGCAGGCACTCTATCTCTAAGCCACATTCCCAGCCCTCTGAACATAGTTCTGATTTTGCACTACAAATAAGATTTTTTTTTGTCAGTTGTGGGGCTTGAACTCAGGGCCTGGGCACTGTCCCTGAGCTCTCTTTTTGCTCAAGTCTAGCACTCCATCATTTGAGTTATGGCTCCACTTCTAGCTTTCTGGTGGTTACTTGGAGATAAGAGTCTCATGGACTTTGCTGCCTGGGCTGAGATCCTCAGATTTCAGCCTCCTGAGTAACCAAGATTACAGATGTCAGCCAATGGTGCCTGGCTCCAGTAAGAAAATTTGTCTTTAGAACCAGTTAAAGAAAAATAATTTGAGGGCTGGGAAGGTGGCTCAGTGGTAGAGTGCTTGCCTTGCATGTATGAGTCCCTGGGATCGATTCTTCAGTACCATATAAGAAGAAAAAGCCAGAAGTGGTGCTGTGGCTCAAGGGGTAGAGTGCTAGCCTTGAGCTGAAGAGCTGAGAGACAGTGCCCAGGCCCAGAGTTCAGGCGCTACAACTGACACAAAAGAAATAAAATAGAAAAATAAAAATAATTTGAGATTATCATCAAAATGAAATGAAGAAACTGGCAATTGCGCTTGGAACTGTAAACAGTTTTAGTAGTCCTGTTCATTTTAACTAAGCTTTTAGGGCAGAAGACCTAGAGACTGTGTTGTGGCTCTGCCAGCTTTTAACTTTGGAATTGAGCAAGTCATAGCCTTCATTTACTCATCGACAGAAATGTAATAATACCATTGACAACACATGTGATGGACATGAGATCAGAAAATCTAAGAAAGTGCTTGGGAAACTACACTGGACTAGCCACACCATAGTTGGTTATCACTCATAGGTGAAACAGCCCAGGAAACAATCAGTCTTTTCACTAGCACTTTGTGAAGCGTCATAGAGGGGTGGGTATGAACTAATGCATATGGATGGAGGACCCAGTGTCCTTGTCTCACACTGCGGGTGGTCCTGCTTGCTCAACCAGGAAGGATGCAGTCATCTCCAGCATGGTGCTCTCCCTCTCTTGCATTCACTGCCTCTGACTCCAGTGGGGCAACTTCTCTGTCATATTCAGAGGACTGATCTTCCTCACAAGGCTACTATCCAAGCCGGGCACAACATAGTTTTCTTTGTATAGTGGTCCCAACTCTCATCTGTCCCATGGATCAGCAAACTCTGCTCCAGGACAGTTGGACACTTAGGAGTGGAAAAGGAAGAGCAAAATGGTACCCTGTGGTCTTGGTCATGTCATCTGTAACTGTCTATCTGTAACATATCTGTTTTAGCAGCAAACTTGTTTGCTGTCATTATGTCCTGTTCCCAGAACCCCAGGCTCTGGGCTGCAATGATAGCTGCTGTAATGTTATGAGCCTGAACTCCAAACTCACTGCTAGCTTGTTATCCTATCACTTCTACCACTTGCTTGCTAAAGTTAAACAAACACTGGCTGCTGATAACCACATACTCCCAGCTACTGACCATCAATTTCTCACATTGCTAACCACTGAGTGGGTGCTCCAGACTCACTTGATCTGGTCTGGATTATGATAACACTCCAGATGTCCTTGAACTCACTATAGGAATAACACTTAAAACACATCTAGCAGTTCCATGGTAGACCCAACCCTGACCACATCTGGGAAGAAAAGAGGTCCCATTCTGACACAATGAAAAGCTGTGATGAGTTCATGTACACCACACACTCTATAGCCCAGTCCTAGAAAAACCCAGACTCTCAGCCCCAGACCTGCTTAGAGGAGAAGGCTCCTTAGAATGTATGCTCCCTTTCTTTTTTTAATTGGCTGCTGAATAAATTTTGCCTGCTCCCAGGATTGTGTGGTTGTTTGGAAATGGTACTGAGTAGGAAAAAGAATCTGAAAATTGGGTAATAGGACTTTAAATAAGGAGCCTGAAACCAACTCAGCCTTTAAACTCTTGGAAGAGAAACACTGTATTAAGGCTTGTCTGCCACTTTGTTCTCGGGTTCTCCAGGGAGCAGAGTCTAGGGAGCCTCCTGTCTACTTTCAGTTCTGGAGGCTGAGAAGTTGGCAAGTGAGTAACAATATGAGAACGCTCAGTTCTCAGGCCTTTGGACTTGTACTGGGGGTGACAATATGATCACCCCTGATTGAGTTACACCACACATTCTCCTGATTCTTTAGCTGGCAGAAAGCAGATCATGGGACTTTTTGGCTTACCTAATATGAGCCAACCCCCACATACATATTCATATTTATATGAGGTATATATATGTATATTGTATATGATATACATTATATACATGTGTATATAACATACACATATATTTAATATATAGATAAATGCAAACACACTATTGATTCTATTTCTCTGGAAAACCCTAATACAATCCCAGAGTACCCACTACAAAATCCATGTGAAGCTCCCCTTCCTAGGATTCCTTGCTTCCCTGCTGCCCCTCTGTCCATTGTGAGGGTTTAGGTGGTCTTAGTTAACAAGTGACTTCTCCCCTTCAGTCCATTTGCATCCAAGGTGAGTTAGGTGCCATCTATGCCTAAGCAGTTTGCTCTGGCATTGCTCTACGAGGCAGATAACAGGAGCAGCCTGGAGGCATGGGCTGGACACAGTCAGGGGTCAGATGAAGGATCTTCGGAGATCATTCTCAGAGTTTAAGGCCCTTCCCCTCATCTCTTATACCTGTTTCAGTGCAGGTCATTCGCAGTGTTTCTTTCATGAAGGGAGTTTAAGCCATTCTTGTAAGGGTGACTTTTGTTTTAACGTTTGCTATAGTTGCCTCTGAACTAAAATAGCCTTGGGCTCCTGAAAATCTGACCTGTGTGTTATCAGCCCTGTGAGATGCTTGCCAGAACTAATGGCTGTCATTAATCCTGGACTCACAAATCTCTTCTGAAGGAATTTGCCTTTCCCTGCCCTGATGTTCCCTCCCTTGGGAGGTCTCTTCCTTGACAGTTTCCTGCACCAAATTTCTTCCTGTCAGGGTCTGCTTCTGAGCAATTCTAATTGGAGGCCATTCAGGTTGCTATAATGAAGTAACATAGAATGAGTGGCTTAGATGGACACAGTTCCAGAGCCTCAAAGTCCAAAATCAAAGGCTAAACATGGTCTAGTTGCAGTGAGAATTCTTTTTCAGCTACCCATATATTCTCAGGTGGCAAAGAGTAAGCTAGTACTCTGGCCCCTTGTTATAAGGGCACTAATCCTATTTCTGAGGGCACCACCTGCATGACCCAGTCATCTCCTGGAAGCTCTGTTTCCCTGAAGTTGGATGAGAGTTTCAGTGTAGGAATTTCAGAGGCAAGAGAGGCACACATTTATCCAGTTGCATGGATGTAGCCAAGATTTTCCTGTTTGATCTCAGATAATCCCCCTATCCACACCATACCCTAGGCCACTCTCCTTCCATAGTTCTTCTTTACTTCTTCGGGAAGCCTTGTGCACTTTTTACTTCCTCTCAGATGCTCCTTCTCTGTTCTCTGGTTCCAGTTACTTCCTAAATCCACAAGTGTTATGACTCCAGACTTCTTTTTCTGCTTTTCTCTCTCTGCACTTTTTTTTTTTTGTCAGTCATGGGGCTTGAATTCAGAGCCCAGGCACTGTCCCTGAAATTCTTTTTGCTTAAGGCTAGTACTCTACCATTTTGAGCCACAGCACAACTTCTGGTTTTCTGGTGATTAATTGGAGATAAGTAATTTTTTTATTCTCTTGTATGTTCTTCCCCCACAATATCACCCCTGTTTTCACTGTATTTGATGTCAGTGTCCTGCATCTTGTATATGCATTTTTCTAATTTGGGGAGGGGAAGGGAAATAACAAAATGCTTCAATAAGGATACAGGTTGACCCATAGTAACAATGAGTTATTATATAAGACACTATGTTAAAAACAGACTTTACGGGGCTGGGAAGGTGGCTCAGTGGTAGAGCGCTTGCCTTGCATGCCTGAGGCCATGGGTTCGATTCCTCAGCACCACATAAGCAAAAAAAGAAAAAGCCAGAAGTGGTACTGTGGCTCAAGTTGAAGAGCCCTAGCCTTGAGCTGAAGAGCTGAGGGACAGCGCCCAGGCCCAGAGTTCAGGCCCCACGATCGGACCAAAAACAAACAAACAAACAAACTTTACAACTAGAGTCCCGGCCTTTTCTGCCTGGGCTGGCTTGGAACCGTGATCCTCTGGCCTCAGCTTCCTGAGAAGCTAGGATTACCGGTGTGAGCCACTTTTCAAATGGATAATCTCCTTCACCACTCATTCCTTCACTGTCAGGGTTCACCCATTATCTCCCCTTGGTGTGGACCCCAGAATCTATCTTCTCTCCTGAGTTTCAGTCTCTTAGTACCAATAAAGAGCAGCATCTCATCTTTAGCAGGTCTCCATTGGAACTCTTTCCTCCAACCAGCTTCACCTCCTTGCCTGCAATTCTATGACCATCTTCCCACCCTGCTTCTGTTATTTCCGGCCCTTCACTTTATTTTCTTCACCTTTACAAAACACTTCCCAAGGCCTATTGATCCTGCCTTCACAGAATTTGCTCATTAACCCTTCTCATCCCCATTTCACTACCCCTTCAGTGAACTGAGCCTCCAATTCCTTCATCTGTTTGTTCTAAGGGCATTTCTGATCCTAGTCCAAGAGATCACAAAAGTCAAGACAGATTCTGGCTGGGCACCAGTGGCTCACACCTATAATCCTAGCTGCTCAGGAGGCTGAGCTCTGAGGATCACGGTTCAAAGCCAGCCTGGGCAGGAAAGTCTGTGAGACTCTTATCTCCAATAAATCACTAGAAAACCAGAAGTGGCTCTGTGGCTCAAGTGGTAGAGCGCTGGCCTTGAGCTGAAGAGCTGAGGGACAGCGCCCAAGCCCAGAGTTCAAACCCCACGACTGACCAAAAAAAAAAAAAAAAAGTCAAAACAGATTCTGAACTCCAAATTCTCCCACTGGATTGAATTTTATGGCTATTACATCAGTTTATATCTAGTAGATTCAAATTATGATGTTAATGTTAGCAGATATTAATATGGGAGCTGATGGGTATTGTAGGTCAAAGAATGAAACTCTATGTACTATGGAGCAGATAAGAGAGGTCATTTAAACTGAGATTACCCCCAACCATGATTTAATAAAACCCCTCTAAAAGTCTACTATCAAGTAGTTGAGAACGTTAATCATATCATGAATATGCAATAAACTGTACAACCACAATAATTTGAGGAAAACAACTGGGCCAAAATACTTTCTCTCTGAAACTTTTAATTAACTGGTATATTTATATTACCAAAAGGCAAACAGATTTCTCTAATTGGCAAAAGATAACATATTACTGAAACCATCAAAATAGACTTTAATAACGTATCTTTTTGCTCACTATTTCTGTATTTCTTCTACAGCAAAATTTAGCATGCCTTCATGTAGTAAGTAGTTATTTGTATCATTAGCCTATAAAGGCCATCTCCTTTCCTGTCCACATGAGTCTGTAACTCATGACACCTACACTCTGGCACCAGTGAGTTTAGGTAGCACAAGTGGGGTATTAATTCCCAAAGGCATGATGATTGGAATAGGAATGGACACATGACCTGAGGCTGGCCAATCAGAGCTTTTCTGTGGTATATTTTTCATTAGAATTTTAGAAAAGAGTCTCTCTGGTTGCAGACGTTAGGGATATCAAGCTGAGCTACCCATGGCACATTCCCTACCCCATAAAGGAGCTAGTCTTAGGAAACAAAGTTTGGCTGGGGTTACGGCTCAAGCAGTAAAATGCCTGCCTAACAAGCATGAGGCATTAAGTTTAAACTCTACTGGCAGAAAAAAAAAGAAAGATAAAGACAAAAAAAGACCAAAATAGAGACTCAAGCATATGAATTGTCCCTGAGGCTACATCTATTTCTTCCCTTTCTGCACTCTTTTTCTCTGAGTAATACATATTCTAATGTGCCTAATCTAGTTTGAAGGTGGCTGAGATCTGAGGATTGCCGTTCAGTCAGCCTTGGCGGAAAGTCTGTGAGAATCTTATTTCCAATTAACCACCAGAAAACCAGACGTGGAGCTGTGGCTCTCAAGTGGCTTAAGTGGTAGAGCACTTGCCTTGAGCCAAGAGCTGAGGGACGGCATCCAGGCCCAGAGTTCAAACTCCGACTTAAAAAAGAAAAAAAGAGTCTCAAGTAAATTCCTATAGGCAGTAGCCATATCTTATCATTTTTGCTTGTGACATCTAGAATGAAAGTTTAATAAAGATCTGCTAATGAATTAAATCAAATTTAATGGATTAATTTCCAAAAGAGACATGCCCATACATACAAGCATATTTGCATTACATATTTACAGACACATCTTTTGTCATTGTCCTGTCAGCAGCCTGGGGAGTTGTGCATGTGTGCATGCCTTCCTCCACCCCACCCCCTCACACGTAAGCAAAAACTACTTTCTGAGAAAATAGAACATCTTCAAAGGGAAGGGAGAGAAATACAAGAGGTGAGATTCATTGGAATATACTATAAACACACATGCAAATGTAACAATGAACTCCCCCTGTGAATAACGAATGTAAGGCTAATTTAAAAATTGCTTATTTGATCAAGAAAGATCTTCAAAGGTCAAGTTGTCCCAAAGTTCTTTAGGGAACATATCTAGCATTATGCACAAAATGGATCAGAAAACTTTATATTTTCCAGCTCTTCTTTTGTTCTAGGTACTGTGCTTTATCATTTATTTGCTTCAAAATTCTATTAGGTGTATACTGTTGACCTACACAATGGTTAAGCAGATCTGGAATTCAGAACCCAGCCTGTCCCAGGCTCCTTGTACTATGCTGCCTCCTTGTGGACATGACACTACTCCTATTGTCCAGAATCAAGGAAAGTGCCAAGCTCAGTAATTAGGCAAGGGTAATTTCAGAGAGGCTAACCTGCGTGGAGGCCGGTGATTACCCTGCTGGCAAGTAGAAGACTGCATTACTGGCCTTGGGGAGGGATAAGGGAAATCCACTGCTGAGGAGCTTTAAATGGACAATACTGGGGACAAGAAGCAATGGTGTAGGCAAAGGAGGCATAGAAGAACAGTAGGCTTGCTGAAACTCTAATTGAGTCATAGGGCAGTTGTTGTCTCTCAACCATATGCTCCTTTATTCATGGTGATCATGGAGCCTGCTCCTCTTAGCTCAATGCTGAACATAGTATAACTTCTCAGTGTTTCTGACTGAACTACTAAATTTACTTTATCAAAAAGTGTTGGAACTAGCATCTGCAAAACATAATGGTCCACACAATGGTCACAAAAATGCCTAATAGTATGATGAAAATAATCAGATTGTGCAGTAGCACTGAAAACAAAGGTCAACAGGCTATAGCTGTGGATAGAGGAAGTGAGATCTGATTAGGAGGCAGGTTTAGCCTTTTGCCTACAGTGGCATTTACCTTGTGTCTTGTGAGTACTGACGTAGGAAAGCAAGTTTGATTCTTTCATGGAGCTTCTGTACTCTAGCTCAGGCACTCAAAACAAGGAAAACCAAATCTGGCATGCAATGCGCCCCTCTAAATGACTTGCTATTTTTATTTCCAGTAGTACTAGGGATTGAATTCAGAACCTCCCACTTGCTAGGCAGACACTCTACAACTTGAGCTGTTCTTGTGGCCCTTTTTTGCATTGGCTATTCTCGAGTAGGGTCTCATTTTATGCCTTTTATGTCCAGAACCCTGGGGGCTATAATCATCCTACTTGTGCTTCCCAGTGTTACTGGGGATGAAGACATGTGCCACTGCACCCAACTATTGGTTGAGATGGAATCTCAACGACTCCAGTTTGCCCAGGCTGGAATCAAACTTTAATCCTCTGATCTCTGTCTTGCAAATACACAAATAGCTATGGATTAAAGCTTGAGCCTCCTTTACCTCATTCCTGAATACTTCTTTTTTTTCCCCCCAACCCCTGAATATTTCTTTTATAGCTTTTTTCCCAGAGCTGAGGACCAAACTCAGGGACAATGCTCACCAGGCAGGTGATCTTCCCCTGAGCTAAACCCTCAGCCCCAACCTGAATATTTCTTGATGCACTTTCATGCATCCTTATTTCTGTGCTCACCTTCCAGGAAACATGGCAATAAGTGAATGGGATATATCAAATGTTTAATAAACTCACCTTTAATGGGGTAGCTGGAACTACTTCTCTTTGGAGAGGCATGTAACATAAGCTGGTATTGATACTGCTGCTATTTGCAACTGCTTGTCCATGTTTGCTCCATCAGTTTGGAGCATAGTACATTTGATCACTGGTACATTATAAAAGCCATTCCTTTCAACAATAATTTGTTCTAGCCAGGCTCTGGTGACTCACACCTGTAATCCTAGCTACTCAAGGTGGCCAAGATCTGAGGATCACCATTTGAAGCCAGTCCAAGCAGCCAATTTTTTCTGCAATTAATCAGCAAAATGCCAGAAGTAGAGCCGTAGCTTAAGTGGCAGAGTGCTACCTAGTTTGACCTTAGTAGTGGCATGTATGTGTACCAGCACACACACACACACACACACACACACACACACACACACACACACACATCAAAAACAAAAAACACCCAGTAAGTTGTTCTGAACATAGATTCATACTCCAATGCACATGTCCTCAAAATGGGAAATTCATCATTGCTTATGCAGCATTCATAGAACTCAAGCAGTAGGAGGTTCAGCTCATTATCACTGCAGCTGAATGATTTCATGACATAGGTTAGCAGGTATAGCCACTGTTCCACTTTGAGTGCTATAGTAAAGAGGCTCAATTCTGTTAGTCAACATTTTTAGTCAATGCCTCAGTTCATTTCACAGTCATGAGCATGTTTAAGTGTCCTAGAAGGTGTTTGTCCTTTCAGAGTAGGGAAAAGCACTGTTCCTGTTGCATTGTGCCCAGCTTTAATTTAGCATCAAATGACTTCATGTTTGAAATCAGGGAACTGGGAAGCTGACTGGGGCCCTGCAGCTTGACATTTTGGCCCTGAGAGGTACTTGGTAATGTACACCATGAACATACAGCCTCTTACTATCATTGGGATCTCTGACAGATTTTTTTTCCTTCATCTCCATGAACTGCAGTTGTGAAACTTCATGAGTATGTTCTGAGACTCAGCCATTGCACTTCGCAGAGATAAACAAGATCACCATACTCAAGAATCAAGGGCATTCAGTCACTCCTTAAACTGTGAATCCCTGTGCTTTAATTTATGCACGACATCTACTGTTGACATCACATTGTTAAACTGTGAATCCCTGTGCTTTTGACCAAATTCATGCACGACATCTACTGTTGACATCACATTGTTAAACTGTGAATCCCTGTGCTTTTGACCAAATTCATGCACGACATCTACTGTTGACATCACATTGTTAAACTGTGAATCCCTGTGCTTTTGACCAAATTCATGCACGACATCTACTGTTGACATCACATTGTTGACCTGCAATGACTGTACAAAGAGACATTCTTCGTATATGATGCAGTAGCATAAAATTAAATCACTTAGATCAAGACTGAGACAATTCAGTTCTTTCTTGTCAAATGCAAATAAGCCCTTTTTGTGAACCAACGATGGCTGGAGTTCCATCTGTAGTAAGGTCACTTGACTTTTCAGATGTTAGCTCAAGTTTTTCATTGGTAAAGCGAGTCTCTCAAGTCCTCATTTTTGTAGTGCCATGCATGGCTTCTAGTCACAGCAGTTCCTCTCCTGTGTCAAACTCTGTAGTTATGAACAAAAATGGCCAGTGGGGCAGTTTTTGTTAGATCCAGAGGGAAAAATAGTTAACCAGAGGAAAACAAATGGGAAATGTCCTGTAGAATCCTCCAATGTATTTTCAATACCTTGTGCTAAGTCAGTAAGCCAATCTGAAGTTGCTCTCCAAGACAAACTAACACTGAAACAACTTTGCTTTGGTGCTAACAGCTCTGCAGCAGCCCCTATGCACCCTGCAAACTCTCCCCACTCTAGGAGGCCTTAGCTTCTTTGCTGTTAGCTCACTCAGTACATAACTCCACTCAATAACCTTGTCTCTATCACACTGAAGCCAGGCAAAAGCAGCTTGTCGTGTGAGTCCAAGCTTAGTTGAAGAGTGTTGATTTTATCCAGATGCATTGGGCCTCTCAATTCATTGGATGTAGCTTATTTTGAGGTGTAATGATGCTCCAGATTGGCTTTTTTAATTTTCCTAAAGCTAACAAATTAAGCATTTGAGTTTGCCTTTAATTTCAATAACAATAAAATCATTTGTCTACTTTTGCTGGAAAGATTGTTATTCTGCATCTATTTTTATTTTCTTTGCAGTTGCCATTTGTAGGATGTCACACCACTTGTTTTAACAACGTGTTCCCAGCAATGCAATTATTTTGCTTTGATTGATGTTCTAAACCTGCATCTTAAATTTGGAATATAACAATATTTCATCTAAACTCTTGAAGTATTTTCTGTATACTGTAATTTCCTTAATCTTAACCTGATATTCTGTTTTTAGGAGGATTATTGATCATAGACAGATAAAGATTGGATTTAAGTCACCTGTAAAGAAATCATTGTCATTTAATCATTGGAGGCAATGATATCTCAAGACAATATCTCAGGGTTATCAACATTTGGAAAAACCATCACATCACATCATCAAGAGATCATCAGAGTTTTACTAGAGTGTGTTAACACTGTTACAATATGTGCACTTCCAGCCTGCCTGGATAGTCAGTGGACTCTTCTCTGAATCATTCCAGTACAAGTTTAGGGGCCTTAGCAACTGATGAAAAGCATACGTGTCTATTCTGTCATGTATTTGTACATGGCATTCTTGTTGATTATATAAGAAGCTATTGAATTGGAAATAGATTCATATGCTTTATTATTTTATACAAATGTTACAGATTTGATTGCAGTGTAGTATGCAGATCTTTTGACCAAAACTAAGCTCTGTTTTAAAAGAAAAAAAATTCTAAAATGTCAATCTGGCAAGTGAAAATTTGAGAAAAAGAAATTTCATCTTATCTCAGTGACTGTTTCAGAGGGAAGAACAGATACAAATGAACTGGCAGCTAGCTAGCAAAGGAGGAGGGAAGTTTGGAAGGGAAAAGAGGCTGGCTCTGTAGTCTGTAAATCAACTGTGAAATGCCGCCCAGTCTGCTGTCAGGAACATGTTTTATGAAGCCTGTGTTATCACCCTGCTGCACGTTTTTGTTTTCCTGCATAGAGGAAGGAAAGATTCCACAGATACAGGAAGAGGAAATGAAATGGACAGAGAAGATTTCTACCCAGCCCCATCCTCATGGAACTGCCTATTGAAAGACAACTAAAGGCCTGAGCTCCTACATAGGAATCAAATCTTGAATTTTAAGTTTTCCAGAAGGAATTGTGAAGCCAGGCTTCTCTCCTCCTTCTGTGAGCCAGAGATGTACAGATTCTTCAAGATGTGTCCTACATTTTCTCTGTGTGTGTGTGTGTGTGTGTGTGTGTGTGTGTTTGTCCCTGAGCTTTTTTCCCCCTTAAGGTTAGCACTCTGCCACTTGAGCCATGGCTCCTCTTCTGGCTTTTGGTGGTTAATTGGAGGTAAGAGTCTTATGGATTTTCCTGCTCGGTCTGGCTTTGAACCAAGATGCTTAGATCTCAGCCTCCTGAATAGCTAGGATTACTGTCATGAGCCACTGATCCTCTGCATACATTTTCTTTCTTTGCTTTCTTCTTTCTCTTTCTTTCTTTCTTTTTCTTTCTTTTCCTTCCTTCTTTCTCTCTTTCTTCCTTCCTTCCTTCCTTTCCTTTCTCTCTTCCTCTCTGTCTCTGTCTCTCTTTCTTTTCCTTTCTTTTTTTTTTTTGCCAATCCTGGGGGCTGAACTCTGGGCCTAGGCCCCATCCCTGGCCTCCTTTTTGCTCAAGTCTAGTGCTCTAACACTTTGAGTAACAGCTCTTCTTCTGGTTTTCTGGTAGTTAATTGGAGATAAGAGTTTCATGGACTTTCCTGCCTGGGCTGGTTTTGAACAGCGATCCTCTGAGATCTGAGTAGCTAGGATACAAGTGTGAGCCACCAGTGCCCAGCTGCATACATTTTCTTTTAATTTTAAAAGTAACATATGCTCAACCTAGGAAACAGAAAATATAGATAGGTATGAAGAAGGAAAGAAAAGTTAATCACTACCCAGAGATAAACATTACTATTATCTCCAAGTTATTATGTACATACACTCTTTAATTTTCACTTAATTGCGAATATACAATAAACTCATGTTTTCTTGTTATGTCATATCTCAACTAAATTCCCATCCCATTCTTTTTGTTGTTGTTGTTGTTGTTGGCCGTGGGACTTGAACTGAGCTCTTTTGCTGAAGGCTAACACTCTATCACTTGGAGCCACAGCTCTAATTCTGGTTTTCTGGTGGTTAGAGATGAGTCTCTTGGACTTTCCTGCCTGAGCTGGCTTTGAACTATGATCTTCAGATATCAGCCTCCTGAGTAGCTAAGATTACAAGTACCACCAGAGTCCAGCTTAAAAATTAGTTTTAAATGTCACTTAAATGACCACATAATATTCCATCTTATAAACATGCTGTATTATTTAACCCTCTGACGTTACTTTTAAGCACATTCCCCCTTAAAAATAACACAGTAATGAATATTTATTTTCATCTACTTATCCTAGGCTCCTAAGAGTAGAAATTCTAAGTCAAAGAATATGGGGCTTGAACTCTGGGCCTGGGTGCTATCCCTTAACTCTTCAGCTCAAGGCTAGTGCTCTACCACTTGGGCCACCGTGCCACTTCTAGCTTTTTCTGCTTATGTGGTGCTGAGGAATGGAACCCAGGGCCTCATGCATGTGAGGCAAGCACTCTACCACTGAGCCACCTTCCCAGCCCCTGAACATGAATTTCTTTGATTCATATAGTCTTTGATTCATATGACACTGAGTACCCATTAGACAAGCCTCTGTTGTCTAAATTCTTTCTTCTTCTTTCCTTTTTTTTTTTGTCAATCATGCGGCTTGAATTCTGAATCTGAGCGCTGTCCCTCAGCTCTTCAGCTCAAGGCAAGTGCACTACCACTTCAGCCACAGCACCACTTCTGGTGGTTTATTGGAGATAAGAGTCTCAGACTTGGGCCTGGGAATGTGGCTCAGTGGTAGAGCGCTTGCCTTGCATGCATGAGGCCCTGGGTTTGATTCCTCAGCACCACATAAGCAAAAAGAAAAAAGCTGGAAGTGGTGCT
>NW_012267430.1:1245280-1280352 GCF_000151885.1 Dipodomys ordii
CGAGCATGCAAGGCAAGCGCTCTACCACTGAGCCACCTTCCCAGCCCAACTACTGCTTTCTGTAGATGCTTCTAAACTATCCCTTTCTTAGCAATCAAGTTCAGTCAAGTCCTTTTTCTTTTGCCAGTGCTGAAATTTGAACTCAGGACCTTGGACTTGCTCACCTTGCTTGCCCATGGCTAATACTCTTATCACATGAGCCACACCTCCAGCTCTATCTTTTGCTGGTTAGTTGGAGACAGGCTTGCTGGCTTTTTTGTGTGGACTGGCTTTAAACCTCAATCCTTGGGATCTACTCTCCTGAGTAGCTAGGATTACAGGCCTGAGCCACAGACACCCTGCTTAAGCACTCCTTTATTTCTTCTCTCTTCCCTCTTAATATCTCTCCATCCTCTCTCCCTGTTTCAGGGCCCTCCTCACACAGCAAAATATTTTTTGTTCTCACCAGCTATACTTCTTTTCTGCTTTGTATTCCTCTATTCAAATATGGTGGCATCTGAGTGAATAGGCCCCAGTCCTGTCCTTGGATGGTTAGCAACCTTGTGAACTAATGGGGATCATTTATTTTCTGTTTCCTGTTATCATTGAGAGCCACCAGCCAAGGAGGACTGCTTGGTTTATCTGGAAAATAATGGTTATCAAGAATAACAGGGGCTTCTCTGCTGAGTTAAAGAAAAAGCCCTCCATTTAAAAAGAGTTGAATTGATATTAAGTAAATGTCCCCTTCTCTACTTGCTGGACATCTCATACATCTTTCAAGATCCCAATCACATGTCACTGCTTCAGTGGCCTTTCTGCCAGCTTATCAGTGGGAATGAAGCCTTCCTCCCGGCTCGGCTCCTTTATTGTGTCTATTCCTCAGCTGCGGTGCCGATCACAGTTGGCTGGACTAACATGTCATTTCCCATCATTGTGTAAAACCCCTGGGGAAAAGGTGTCTTTGTCATTTTTGTATTGTTCCCTAATAAATGCTTAATTGGTCTATGTTACACTGTGTGTTCACAGTAATAAAATCAGTGTTGTATGATAAACATAAAAAATAACAGCCAGATCAAAACAAATTCTAGGTAAGTGGTTCTCAATCTTCCATTTTATGAGTGGAGTTAAAATATAAAATCTTAGCTGGGCATGGGTGGCGCATGCCTGCAATCCTAGCTACTCAGGAGGCTGAGATCTGAGGATAGAAGTTTGAAGCTAGCCTGGTAGGAAAATCCGTGAAATTCTGAACTCCAGTTAACCACCAAAAAGCTGGCAGTGGACCTGTGGCTCAAGTGGTAAGGCGCTAGTCTTGAGCAAAAACAACCATAGGGACAGTGCCCAGGCTTTGAGTTCAAGCCCCATTCTGGCACAAACAAACAACAAAACCACCCACAATGTTGAAGCAAAATAGGATGAAATAGGAGGTAAGTACCAATGAGAGGAGAGAAAGCTAACAAGGTGAGCAGTGTTGAATATGTCCATGAAGTTTATTTAAAAGATAAAAATAAAACAATGAAGCTGGGTACCAGTGGCTTACACTTATAATCCTAACTACTCAGGAGAGTGAGGTATAGAAGATTGAGATTCAAAGCTAGGTCAGGCGAAAAGGTCTGTGAGATTCTCATCTCCAGTGGACCACAAAAAGCAGAAGTGGAGCTGTGATTCAAGTGGTAGAACATCAGTCTTGAGCAAAAAGCTAAGGGAAAATGCGCAGATTCCAACACCAGTACAGACATAGACACACACATACACATAGAGACAGACAGATACACACACACACACACGCACACGCACACACACACACATACACTCAAGATAAGAGAAAATAGAAACTGAAATAGTGTTTAAGGAAGATTAGAGGAGGTAGGGTTGATAGGGATACACTGTTTACGTATCACAATGTCACAATGAAACTCCTTTTGTATAGCAAATATATGCTAATAAGACTCCTAGACTGGTAGAGCAGCTTAAGCAGTAGTTGCCTGCCTAGCAAGTGTGAGAATCTGAGTTCAAACCCTAGTACTACCACCACTACCACCATCACTACCCCCCCAAAAAAAAACCCTAATAAATACAAATTCCTAACTGGATGTCATAGTGTACAGCTGTAACCTCAGCACTTGGAAGGCTGGGCCAGGAATGCCATGGTCTTGAGCCCAGCTTGAACTACAAAGATTACCCCCCCTCCACCGCAAAAAATTCCTTGTATCCTGAGGCAGCTGAGAAGAACGAGTGGAAGCCCCACCCTTCTCTGTGACCCCTCTGGCTTTAGGGAGCATGGGGACTGCCCCATCACTGTGACTGTCACCAGACTCACACCTTACCACACCAGCAATGGCGCTGCAGCTATTCAAAACTCTCCTCTCCACTAAGTCCCTGTTTGTATAGCACGCCCAGTCCCTGACCCCCTTCCCCATGCTCATGGCGGGTTGGGGAGGCACAGCATCACCCATGGACCCACGACTGGAAACAAGACCTGCCAGGCCAACCCAGGCTCAACGTTGGCTTTGTCAGGAGACAAGTCTGAGATTCGGGACAGAGCCATAGTACAGGAGGGAGGGAGGGGCCCAGGCTGCCGTGATGGTCTATGTCACCACCAACACCGATACTTTTTCACGGGCCCAGGTCTGAGTGAAGGGGTTCCAGAGGCAGGCCAGCCCAGCATCGCCATTGCAGTCATGGGTGACAAGGCAGACACGGCCCAGCAAGAAAGCCGGGGAATTCCAAGAAGCGCAAGTCTACGCTGGTGTCAGGGGTTTGCTGTTCCTGGAGACTTGGGCAAAGACGGCGATGAATGGGAATGAAATTTTCATGGCAGTAATTAAGAAGTTTCCCAAGAGTGAGCATCAGAAGGCAACTGGTGCTCCGGGGCCAGAGCGAGGGGGGGATCTCCAGGAGAACTCATCTCCAATTAATCGCCAGAAAACTGGAAATGGCACTGTGACTCAAGTGGTAGAACACTTGCTTTGAGCTGAAGAGCTCAGGGACAGTGCCCAGGCCCAGAGGTCAAGATCTATGACTACCACCACCACCAACAAAAAAGAGTTTCATGGACTTTCATGCTCCAGCTGGCCTCAAACCATGATCCTCAGATCTCAGCCTCCTGACTATTCAGGTGAACTACCAGCACCCATCTTGCCTTTCATTTTTATTTACTTTTGGCCAATTAAGAAATATAGTGATGGACTGGGAAGGTGGCTCAGTGGTAGAGCGCTTGCCTTGTATGCATGAGGCCCTGGGTTCGATTCCTCAGCACCACATAAGCAAAAAGAAAAAAGCCGGAAGTGGCTCTGTGGCTCAGGCGGTAGAGCGCTAGCCTTGAGCTGAAGAGCTGAGTGACAGCGCCCAGGCCCAGAGTTCAGGCCCCACGACCGGACCCCCCCCAAAAATATATATATATGTGGTGATAAACCAGGCACCGGTGGCTCAAGCTATAATCCTAGTTACTCAGGAGGCAAAGATCTCAGGATCGTGGTTCAAAGCCAGCCTGGGCAGAAAACTCCGTGAGACTCTTATCTCCAATAAACCACTAGAAAACCAGAAGTGGGGCTGTGGCTCAAGCAGTAGAACGCTCGCCTTGAGCTGAAGAGTGCAGGGACAGCGCTCAGACCCAGAGTTCAGCCCCATGACCACCACCACCAACAACAACAACAAAAGAAATATAGTGATATTTCATTGTGTTTTTTTTTGTTGTTGTTGTTGTTGGTCATGGGGCTTGAACTCTGGGCTTGGGCGCTCTTCAGCTCAAGGTTAGCGCTCCACCACTTGAGCCACAGCGCCACTTCCGGCTTTTATCTTATGTGGTGCTGAGGAATCGAACCCAGGGCCTCGGGCATGCAAGGCAAGTGTTCTACCACTGAGCCACCTTCCCAGCCCCTCATTGTGGTTTTAAAAAATATTTTATTGTTACTGTAAAGGTGATGTACAGAGGGGTTACCTTTTCAAAGTCAGGTAATGAGTTTATTTCTTTTTGGACAATAGTACCCCTTCCCTCACTCTCTCTCCCAGTTTTTTCCTCCAATCCCCATTAGGTTTATAGTTCATTTCCAACAATGTCTATTATAAGCTCTTCCTCCTCCTCCCCTTCTACTGCTCTTCTACTTTCCTTTGCTGGTAGTAGCTACCGTGCTCCAGTACCGCAAGGGGTTATAGCAATTACCCTTTTTTTTTTCCTCTTGTTGGAGAGCAGACTCGGAAGAGCACCTATATTCTTACCTTGTTGGGAGTGGTTTTGGTCCAGGTTTGTGAGCAAGTCTTGGCCTGGGGGACAGGCCATAGGCTGCAGCCCTCTCTCCTCCCAGCTCCACAGCATTACCACAGCCTTACCACAGCATCATTGTGACAGCCCCACACACATTGGCCCTGACTCCTAGGTCACCCTGACCTCTGGCTCTGAGCTCTGACCAAATCATGATGATGGATATTTGGGGTGGTGGGTAAGTGTGGAAAGAGGGAGGGAATGGTACCAATTTTTTCTGTATTTTGTACTGCTTGTTTTCTTCAACATGTAACCGATCAGTATCTTGTCAATACATACAGCTGATTAATTGGCCTTAAAGAAAAAAAAATACTAGTTCACACCTGTAATCCTAGCTACTCAGGATCTTAAGATTGTGATTCAAAGCTAGCCTGGGTAGGAATGTCCATAAGACTTTTATCTCCAATGAACCACCGAAGAGCTAGAAATGGAGCTGCAGCTTTTGCAGTAGAGCACTAACCCTGATTAAAAAAGCTCTGGGAGAAGTCTAGACCCTGAGTTCAAGCCCCAGGAACAATGTGCACGTGCGCGCGCTCGCATGCATGCTCGCACACAGACATACAGACACACACACACACACACACAAACATTATTCCTAAATCTCAACTATATAGTTTAATTCAGTAGCTCTGGAGAGTAGGGATCCTCAATTTACAATTTTATTGAGTTCTCCAGTGATACTGAAATTCCTGATTGGGACTGCGCTTTGAGACCACTGTACCAGTCTAGCCCTGTCCATCCCAACATCCCCTTCATATGTGCTTCTGTAATCCTCAGATGAACCCCAGGTCTAAACAAGCTCCCTATGTTTATCTTTCCTCAGGGAAGTGCTTGTCATCCAATCATAGATTCACATCAATCACAGACATTACAGAGTTGTTTTCTCAATTTTCACATCAATTAGGAATGCCATTGACTTAGGTGGCTTCATGTGTCCTATTTCCCTCAACTTAGACTTTTTTTTTTGTCATAGGGCTTGAACTCTGGGCTTGGGTGCTGTCCCTCAGCTCTTCAGCTTAAGGCCAGCGCTCTACCACCTGAGCCACAGCACTACTTCTGGTTTTCTAAGTGGTTTATTGGAGATAAGAGTCTCATGGACTTTCATGCCTGGGCTGGCTTTGAGCCTGGATCCTCAGATCTCAGCCTCCTGAGTAGCTAGGATTACAGGCCTGAGCCACCGGTGCCTGGCTTTAACTTAGACTTTTTTTTTTTGGTCTGGTCATGGGGCCTGTGCACTGTCCCTCAACTCTTCAGCTCAAGGCTAGTGCTCTACCACTTGAGCCACAGCGCCACTTCCAGCTTTTTTTTTGCTTATGTGGTGCTGGGGAGTTGAACCCAGGGCCTCATGCATGCAAGGCAAGCGCTCTACCACTGAGCCACCTTCCCAGCCCCTAACTTAGACATTTTAAAAACTGAATGGGAGCAGTTTTCACCTGTCCTGTTTGACTCCACTGGGCTCAGGTCTCAATATGATGTCAGCTGTCCAATACAGGGACTGTCACCTATGGTACCAGGCCTCGTGAACACTTTTCTTGTTCTGAATGTTTTTTGTCAGTCATTGGGCTTGAACTCTAGGCCTGGGTGCTGTCCCTGCGCTCTTCAGCTCAAGACTAGCATTCTACCACATAAGCCACAGCACCACTTTTGGATTTCTGGGGGTTTATTGGAGATAAGAGTCTCACAGGCTTTCCTGCCCGGGGTGGCTTTGAACTACGATCCTCAGATCTCTGCCTCCTGAGTAGCTAGGATTACAGGCATGAGCCACCAGTGCTCGGCTTGTTCTGAAATTTTTATCCACCTCTCTCCCGTTGTTTTCTGAATACTAGTATGGGATAAGTGATCTCAATCTGGGTTTGAACTTGGGTTTCCCTTGAAGACTTCATTGAGTTCTTTTAAATGTATTATTATGACTATTATTATTATTTTATATGTGTATTGTGTGTGTGCATGCATGCATGCATGATGGTATTGAGGTTTGAACTCAAGGCCTCAAATTCTCCCTTAGCTTTATCATTCAAGGCTGGCACTCTGTCACTTGAGCCACACCTCTACTTCCAGATTTTTGTTGGTTAATTGGAGATAAGAGTCTCATGGACTTTTCTGCCTGAGCTGGTTTTGAATCTTGATTTGCATATTTCAGGCTCCTGAGTAGCTAGGATTACAGGCATGAACCAACAGTGCCCAGCTTCACTGAGCTCCTACCCCTCCAGATGGACCTGTCGAAGATCATGGGCTCTTCCCAGTCCCTTCCACTTCCCCACCCAGCATAGTTCTTTTGGAGGCCTTCCCCACTGGTTCCCCCAGGGGGCACCCCCCCTCAGGCCAGAGCCCCAAGGAATCCCCTGTGTGGCTGTAGAACTGGGGCTAACCCTTGACAACATGGCTCGGGGGGGAGAAACTGAGTGGTCCTGGCTAGTGTCTCAGAGGGCCTGATGGCTGGGTGCTGCACCTAAGAGGGGCTGTCCAAATCCTGCTTGGACACTATACTTCCGTGTGACCTCAGGTAAGTTACTGACTCTGAAACCTTGGGGAATTGAAGGTTTCATGTGAAAACATCACAAAGCAATCCATTTAAATCCCTTCCTTGCAATCTAAAATGTAATTAATTTAATTGATAGTTACTATTATTAGGTTTGGGTGAATGGGCTGCCATTGAGTTGCATTTTCTCATCTGATGGTGAGATGTCTTCAATTAAAAGTAAGGCTACAGGTAGATAAGGAAGGGACATAGTTTTCTAAGAGTGAGAGGAGGAAGCAAAGCAAATTGTGTGGCTACTTTTTTTTTTTTTTTGAGTCTGGTCATGGGGCCTGAACTCTGGGCCTGGGTGCTGTCCCTCGGCTCTTCAGCTCAAGGCTAGCACTCTACCACTTGAGCCACAGTGCCACTTCCGGCTTTTTTCTTTCTGCTTATGTGGTGCTGGGGAATCAAACCCAGGGCCTCAGGCATGCAAGGCAAGTGCTCTACCACTGAGCCACCTTCTCAGCCCAAATTGTGTGACTACTATGTGCTGTGTGATGCACGATGTGGAGCAAGGACAGCAGGGAACACACTGGGTACAGGAGTTGGAAGATAGTGTTGTTTTGCTAGACACTGTTGGCTCACATCTGTGTAATCCCAGCTAAACAGGGGGCTGAGATCTTTGAAGACAGCCGAGGCAGATAATTCCAAGAGACTCTTATCTCCAGTTAGGCTGAAAAAAAAAACCAGAAATAGAGGTGTGACTCCAGTGGTAGAGCACTAGTCTTGAGTGAAAAAGCCAAGTAAGAACGCACAACCCTCAGTTTAAGAGAGAGCTGGAGCCGGGCACCGGTGGATCATGCCTGTAATCCTAGCTACTCAGGAGGCTGAGATCTGAGGATCATAGTTCAAAGCCAGCCTGGGCAGGAAAGTCTATGAAACTCTTTTTTTTTTTTTGGGGGGTCCGGTCGTGGGGCCTGAACTCTGGGCCTGGGTGCTGTCCCTCAGCTCTTCAGCTCAAGGCTAGCGCTCTACCACTTGAGCCACAGTGCCACTTCCGGATTTTTTCTTTTTGCTTATGTGGTGCTGGGGAATCGAACCCAGGGCCTCATGCATGCAAGGCTAGCACTCTACCACTGAGCCACCTCCCCAGCCCCTATGAAACTCTTATCTCCACTAAACCACCAAAAAACTGGAAGTGGCACTGTAGCTCAAGCGCTAGAGCGCTAACCTTGAGCTGAAGAGCTGAGGCACAGTGCTCAGGCCCAAAGATCAAGCCCCAAGACCAACAACAACAACAAAAAGATAGAGAGAGAGAGAGCTGGGCACTGGTAGCTCACACCTGTAATTAATGTCTCAGGAGGCTGAGATCTGAGGATCATAGTTCAAAGCCAGCCAGGGCAAGAAAGGCCATGAGACTCTTATCTCTAATTAACCACTCAAAAAATCAAAGTGGAGCTGTGGCTCAAAGTGGTAGAATACTAGCCCTGACCAAAAGAGCTCAGGGATAGTGTCCAGGTCCCAGGACTGGAGGGGGGAGGGAGGGACAGAGAGAGAGAGAGAGTTGCTTTTCCCACCAATTTCACTTGAAGCCCGGGCACAGAGGAAGCTCAAAGTGAACAAAACCTAGGAAGGGATCAAGTGACTCAGAAAAGAGAGAGGCTGGACCGGGAGGTCAGATAGCAGCAGACACTGTCTCCAGTGGACCACTACCTGGAGCACCCCCGTAGACAGTGACCAAAATGAAGTCCCTGAGCCCACACATAGCACTGAATCTTCTGACCCAGAAATTATGTCCCAGCCCTTATGACTTTTGTACCTGTTCTCTCAAGAATGAATTGCAAATAGGTATGTTACCTGATTGAGAAATCCAATAGTCCAGTGCAATCTGATTTGCCACTAACCAACTCTCAGGACTTGAGTAAGTCCTGACAAGTAAGTTACTTGTCTTAGATGTCAGTTTCTTTATTTCTAAAATGGAGCAATAATAATATTCACTTCTTAAGACTGTCAAGAGCTTAAATAGGTTATATCCATTTGACATGATCCAGGCTCTTCTAAAATTATAAGCATTTCATTTAGTATTTGACCTTTCTTTCTCCTTCCTTCCCTTCCCTTTCCTTGTCCTCTCTTCCTTCTTTCCTCCCTCCCTCCCTTCCTTTCTTCCTTCTTTTTTTTGTGGTGCATAAGATTGAACTCATGGCCTCATGTTTGCTAGACACTTGCCTAACTCCACCACTTGAGCCATATTCCCAGTCCTTTTTTATTTTAGTTTGTTTTTCATGTAGGGTCTTGTACTTTCCCCAGGCATGATCCTCCTATCTCCTCCCCCCAGATAGCTAGGATTACAAGCATATATCATCACACCCAGACTCTGGGTGTTCAAAGCACATCTTCAAGTATTACAGTGTCGTCTTCTACAGAGGAATTTTATAGTCTGATGGCAAATGTCCTCATTTACCTTTTTGACTAAAATGCCAGGTTTCCAATGATACTTTAAACATCAAGAAACAGATATGTTCAAATTTTGACCTGACTGAGTGAACAAACAAGAACAGAGTGAATGTTATGAACAATGTATGATACAGGAATTGTCACTTTTTAGTGGACTGTCTTGATCTTTGCGATCATCAGAACTAGATAATAGAATTTCCTATCATTTAGTAGTCCATAATTGAGTAGGTCCCTTTTCAAAGTGAGCATTTGTGTTTTTCACCTATTTCATTTGGTAATAAGTTGAGGGATTTTTTTTAAACATCCATAATTGCTTTGTAGAACAATGAAACTTACTGAAATTGTTTTAAAAAGCAGAGAAGGGAACAAGAGAGCAATAGAGGCTGAGGTTGATGTGATATATTGTATATATGTGTGGAAATGTCACAATGAAGTCTCTCCTTGTACAACTAACATATGCTAATATTAAAAATCTAGACCTGTACCTGGTGGCTCCCAACTCGTGGCTCATGCCTATAATCCTAGCTACTCAGGAGGTAGAAATCTGAGGATCATGGTTCAAAGCCAGCCTGGGAAGGAAACTTCTTGAGCCTCTTATCTCCAATAAATTACTCCAAAAAAAAGCAGAATTAGAGTTGTGGGTCAAGTGGTAAAGCACTCTCCTTGAGCAAAAAAGCTCAAGGACAGTACCTAGGTTCTGAGTTCAAGCCCCAGAACCAGCACACACGCACAAAAAAAATCTTTTCATCTTTCACTTGTGACTCACTCCTACGATCCTAGCTACATAGGAGGTTGAGTCCCAGATAATGGAGGTTTGAAGCCAATCTTGGCAGAAAAGTATGTGAGATTCCTTCTCCAGTTAACCAGCAAAATGTGAGACTGAAGGTATGGCTCAAGTGGTATAGAGCTAGGCTTGAGCGAAAAAGCCAAGCCAGCGCTTGAGGCCCTGTGTTCAAACTCAAGTACCAGCATGCACACACACAGGCACACACACACACACACACACACACACACACACACACAAACACACCACAAATTCTTTTGTTCAAAAATAGCTAGAAAGGTTTGAGTTAACATATTTCAAGGACACTCAAATGTATAATATTCAGAAACATTGCATAGAAACATTCATTTTGCCAGTAGAAAACTTTGGGGTATCTGTGGGCTATTTAATGGTTAATCTCTATCATCTCCTACCTGATGCACACAATATACATACACACACAATATATATATACACACACACACACACACACACGTGCTCTCTATATGTATATGTATATATGTATATACATGTGTATATATAATATACATAAATATATGTGTGTATACACGCACACAGAGCCAGACACTGTGACTCACACCTGTAATCCTAGCTACTCAGGAAGTTGAGATCAGAGAATCATGGTTCAAAGCCAGCCCAGGCAGGAAAGTCCATGAGACTCTTATCTCTAATTATCCAGCAAAAAGCCAGAAGTGGATCTGTGGCTCAAGCAGACCTTTGGCACAAGCAGTAGAGAGCTAGCCTTGACTGCAAAAGCCAAATGAGAGCTCAAGGCCTTGAGTTCAGGCTTGAGTACCAGCACACAAAAGAGAATGGCAATAACTCCTATTTATGGAGAGTACAGTGTAGTAGACATTTGAGGAAAAGTCCTTTGAGACATTAGCTCTAAGGGGTTGGAGGTATTTTTGTTTCTACTTTACAGATTATTGTATACTTCATGTTGCTTCTTCAGCTCAATCATGCCCTAAATATATCCTATCTTCAGCCTTATCATCTCTTCCTTCCTTTCTTTTTCTGGATACATCTTATCTGCTCTTCTCTGTTACTTGTTAGCTCCTTGACTTTGGACATATTATATAGGTCAAAAAGCCTGATATGAAGCTAAACTAAGACAATGCTTATAAAGTGCTTAGCATAGTGCTTAGAAAATGGCAGTTTTAAAAAATCATTTCATTATTAGCAAGACCTGTATTATCACCTCCAAATGACTTTTGCTTCCTGGTGTCTCCCTTGCAACCAGGCTTGCATATTTTGTGTAAAATTCTGGACACTCAGCCAGGTGCTGGTGACTAACACCTATTCCTAACTACTCAGAAGGCTGAGATTTGAGGATCTAAACCAGCCTGGACAGGAAAGTCTGTGAGACTCTTATCTCCAATTAACCACTAAAAAGCTGGAAGTGGAGCTGTGGCTCAAGTGGTAGAGTGCTAGCCTTGAGTAAAAATTTTTGCTCAGGGACAGTGCCCAGGCCCTGAGTTCAAGCCCAGGACTAGCACGCACTTGCACGCACTTGCACACACACACACACACACACACTCATACTCTGATTACAGACACTACTTGTACCCTCAGACTTTAGTGTCTCTCTGCTGTGCAGATATGGAGTGCATCCTGACCCTGAGCCCATTCCTGAACTTTGCATGCTTCTGTCAGAAGGCCACCCTGGGCCTGGCTGTCTAAACCACCTGGCTCTTCACTGCACAAATGGGATTCCTACCTTGGATCATGCAGGTGATGTAGAAAGAGCCGTGATGACAGAGCTCAGAAAGGTCTCGGCAGCACTGAGGGAGGGTGGGGTTCTCAGGGAAGCTACCCTGTACTTACATCATCTTCCACAAAAGGTTACCTACACTAGGTAGCTTAAAACAACAGAAATTGATTCTCTTCGTTATGGAAGTCAGAGGTCCAAAAGCAAGGTGTTGGCAGGTGATTCCTTTTGAAGGGTCTGGAGGAGAATATTTCCCTGTCTCTGTCCTAGCTTCTAGTGACTTCCTTGACTCCTCCTCACAATGCTCCAATCTTGTCCTCCTCATCCCATGGACTTCTTCCTGTGCATGTCTGTTTCTTCTCTCCCTTTGTCTCTTCCCCCCTCCTCTCCCCTCATCTCCTCTCATATCCCCTTCTTCTCCCTCTTCCTCTCTCTTCCTCCTTTTTCCTCTACCCCTCCTCTTCCTCCTCTTTTCCCCCTTTTCCTTCACCCATTTTGTTTTGGTGCTCGGCATAGAGAACACAAGCTTTCATGCATGCAAAGCAAGCATTTATCATTGAGCTACATCCCCAGTCACCCCCTTTTTTTATTTGTTCAGTCGTGGGTCTTGAACTCTGGGCTGGGGCGCTGTCCCTAAGCTCTTCAGCTTAAGGCAAGTACTCTACCACTTGAGCCACAGTGCCACTTCTGGTTTTCTGGTGGTTAATTGGAGATGAGAGTTTCACAGACGTTCCTACCTGGCTGGCTTTGAACCGTGATTCTCAGATCTCAGCCTCCCGAGGAGCTAGGATTATAGGCAGGAGCCACTGGTACCTGTATTCTTATGGCTGTAACTTTTAAAACGTATTTCATAATAGTACTAGACATTGATCCCAGAGCCTTGTACTTACTAGACAGTCACTCTAGAAATTGAGCCATGCCCATCAGCAGGTCCCAGATTTAGATATTCCCACACAAATCTCACAGTGTTCATTTGAATGCCAATCAATGATTTTTGTTTAATGATAGATGGAGCTGGGTGCTGGTGATTCACAACTGTAATTTTAGCTATTCAGGAGGCTGAGAGCTAAGGATCATGGTTCAAAGCCATTCTAGCAAAAAAAGTCCATGAGACTCTTTTTTTTTCTTTTTTTTTGTCGGTTGTGGGGCTTGAACTCTAGGTTTGGACGCTGTCCCTCAGCTCTTCAGCTCAAGGCGAGCGCTCTACCACTTGAGCTACAGCGCCACTTCTGGGTTTCTGATAGTTTATTGGAGATAAGAGTTTCATGGACTTTCCTGCTCGGGCTGGCTTTGAACTGAGATTCTCAGATCTCAGCCTCCTGAGTAGCTAGGATTATAGAAGTGAGCCACCAGCACCTGGCTGAGACTCTTATATTCAATGAACTATTCAAAAAAAAGCTGGAAGTGGCTCTGTGGCTACAGATTGGGTGGCTTACAAACAACTCAAATTTATTTTGCTGTTCTAGAGCAGGAAAGTTGAAGACAAAGGCACCAGCAGATTCAGTGCTGGTGTGAGGTCAGTCTCCTGGTTCATAGCTGGTGCTGTCTCACTGTGCCCTGCCTCTGGGAGAAGGGGTGACTGGTCCATCTGGGCTTTCTTTTAAAGAGTCCTAGTCCTCACGATCTCATCACATCCCAATGTGCCCTCTCTCTCTCTCTCTCTCTCTCACCACACACACACACACACACACTATCACCTTGGGAATTAGGTTTCAACATGAATTTCTTGGGGGACACAAATAGACTGTAGCATGCAGCATTTAGGTAAAATAAAAAGAGAAATGTCTTGGCTTGAAAGAGTTTGTGTGTGTGTGTGTGTGTGTGTGTGTGTGTGTGTGTGTGTGTGTGCCAGTACTGGGGCTTGAACTCAGGGCCTTGTGCTCTTGCTTTTTGGCTGAAGGCTGTCATTCTACCAATTGAGCTATAAGTCCAATTCCAGATTTTTGGTGGTGAATTAGAGATTAGAATCTCAAAGGCTTTTCTTCCCAATCTGGTTTTGAACTAACCCTCACATTTCAGTCCTCTGAGTAGCTAGGATTATAGACATGAACTACCAGTGTCTAGCTTTGACTTAAAGTATTTTTAAGCACTCAGTGTTTGAGATACTGTCTGAGTGTTTGAAGTTTATAACAAAGGATTCTCTGCCTCTTATGTCTTCTGAGACAAACTTCTTTTCAAATATTCTATTATCTAAAAATAGCATATTTATATTTGTGAGGTAGCTATCCAGCTCAGGGACATAAAATAAAAACAAAACATCTCTCCTGTCCCTAGCATGTAATTAGTCCTTCATTGAACAATGGAACACCTAGTAGGTCAGATACTGTGGCTTCAACCTATTGTTCCTACTCAAGGGAGCTCATCTGTGTCACAGATGCGTATCCCTTATCAGAGGGGACAGGGACATGGAGTTCAGAGAATGCATATGAATGCTGCTTGTGGCTGGGGGTCAGGAGAGACTTTCCAGAAGTGAGAATAGCCTGATCAGGAGGAAGAAATAGGTGAGTAGGTACCGAGTATGATATGGAAGCAGTCCCACCAACCACTAGACAGAGATGGGGAGAGAGAGTACCTGGTTTATCAGGAGGAAAAGTGACCATGATCAAGTAGTAGATGCTGCTGGTGAGCTTGCTCCACCAAGGTGGAAAAGCCAGGCACTAAGCTTTGGGGCTGATCATGGGGGACGGCAGGAAACAGAGAGAAGGGAATGACTTACGTCCACACCCAGGAAGACTGATTTGCTCCTCCTCATCCTCCCCATGATTCTCTGGGCATGAGGTTTCTCACCTTCCTTCTTGTGAAGTTCTCCTTACCTCTGGGACCCCTTCCTCCTGGAGCTCCTAAAATGTTGTGGAGTTAGGTCTACCAGACTCTGAAATGATTCATAGAGTGGTCCTATCTGTCTGCTCAGATGCCCCTTCATATTTCCTCTCCTCAGTTTCACCCCCTCTTCTGTTCACTTCCATGCTCCCTAGCTCCCCCACTACCACTGCCACCTGAATTGCAGTGGTAAAACCAAGGTACATTGATGGATGGTGAGTGAGTCAGACCACTTGGCATGACTGGTTGGAATATAGATTTCAGGTCCTACTTCTTAGAGTTACTTTTTTAGGTCCTGGGCAAGTCTTTTTGTTAAACTTTTATATAATGTATATTGGATATAATGACTGCATTTGCTCACCTTCCTTCCTCCATTTGTGTGCCCCATGTTTGTGTACATGTGTGCACGTGCATGCACGCGTGCACGCTGCTACTGGGGCTTGAACTCAGAACTTTGCTATCTTACTCATATTTTCATTTGAGGCTGGCACTCTATCACTTGAGCCACAGCTCCGCTTCCAGTTATGGAGATAAGAGTCTCACAAACTTTTCTACTAAGGCTTGCATTGAAAAACCATCCTTAGATCTCAGTCTCCTGAGTAGCTAGGATTATAGGCATGAGCCACTGACATCCAGCAAGTCTTCTTTAGATAGGCCATTTTTCTCCATAACAAATATTTAAAATTATATTTTACCACTGCACAGAGTCAAAGACAGAACCCAGAATACATTATGTTCATTTCCCCCCTTATCGTTTTTAAAGAAATTGAAACATGTTCGTGGGCACTTTAATATCATGGCTATTCCCCTGTGCTTGGTGTGAATGGCTTTCCTGTTTCTCTTGGATGTTTGGACCGGGAGATAGGGAATTCGCACTTGAACGTTATGATGCTGGCTGCATCTAGAGGAAGAAAGACATCCATAATTTTTTAAATGGTTCCAAATATAAGAAAGTAAGAACAGATCACAGGGGATAGTCTATGGGGCTCTCAGGTACCTGGAGTCTTCAATCTTAGCCCACCTTCTCTCTGAGTGTGGTGTACTTTATTTAATGAATAGAAAATTACTTCACCTTCTGAATATTTTATTTATTGTACTTTGAAAGCCTTTTCTTTAGGGTGCTTATGATACTTATAAGTGTCCCTAGATGTTTTGTTTATCATTAATTTTATTCATTTTTTGTTTATGTGGTACTGAGGAATTGAACCCAGGGCCTTATGTATGCTAGTCATGCTATCACTAAGCCACATTCCCAGCTCTCCCTGGATGTTTTTTAATGCGTTTTGTCTAATTAGCCTGTTTAGACATGTTCCAGAATTCTTACTATTTGGGAAGGAATATAGCAATCAATGACATCTTTGAGAGATGCATAAAATGTTTGAATGCGCTCCTGAGAACAATGGACAAATTCATACATAAACTAATAAGTAGATACATTTGCTGAGGTTTGCAAGGGTGCATGGGTCCTAGGTGAATCACTTCAGGCCCAGTACCTGGACTCTGGGAAAGGAAAGCCTTACCCCAGGACCTTGTATTCCCACATGCTGTCTCCCTACTCCTGGAATCCTGAATCCTGGTGAGAACACGCAGCTGCTCCAGCTATTAGCAAGGACGCTTCAGCGGTCAGGCTGAATCTGACTCTGTCAGTGCTGACCAGGACTTAACTGCTCCTGGGATCCCAGTCTCCATGGGAAAAGGCATTCCTGCATCCACAACAGACTTC
Organism: Dipodomys ordii; assembly: GCF_000151885.1. Lineage (NCBI taxonomy): Eukaryota > Metazoa > Chordata > Mammalia > Rodentia > Heteromyidae > Dipodomys > Dipodomys ordii. The sequence goes on from NW_012267430.1 coordinate 1,261,465, forward strand.
TGAAGGACTGGCAGCAACCATCAGAGTGTGTCACTGGGGCTGGTTGTCTTGATGGTAATTCATTTAATGAGCCCAACAGTAAGAACAAACAAAGCAGTCTTTTCTGGGCCTTTTCTCATGGCCCTGGCTCAGGGTTTAAATACTTCCCTTCCAAATTCAAGTGTTCTTCAAGGCTGCCCAGCACTTATCACAACAGACTCCACATAGATTAATTCGTTTATGGGAGTCATTTGCCCAGCCCCCACAGAACCCACTGCTGTGTGTAGGGGGAAAGGCCTTAATTAATTCTGAAGTAAAATAGGAAAAAAAATAGCCTGTATCTGTCCACTCTACTAATCAGCAAACTAAACTTAAGGTAAAAATTGAAGACAAAAATCTCACAACATTCAGCTAGCTCAAACTATCAACACTGTTCTTTTCTTTAAAGTAACTATGTTAATGGAATCAATTAAAATATAAAAATCTAAGATTATTTTGTAAAAATAATACTGTAGTACATGGTTATTGAGTGAAAATTATACAAATAGCCAGTATTAAAAAAACAAATGTAGCCAGGCACTGATGGCTCACGCCTGTAATCCTAGCTACTGAAAGGGCTGAGATCCGAAGGTTGTGGTTCAAAGCCAACCTGGACAGGAAAGTCCATGAGACTCTTTAGCTACCATTAACCACCAAAAAGCTGAAAATGGAGTTGTAGTTTGAGTAGCAATGTAAGCTTTGAGCAAAACAAAACAAAACAAAAGCACAAGGGTAGTGCCCAGGCCCTGAGTTAAAGCCCTAGGACCAACATACGCATACACACACACACACATATATGTATATGTATATATATATATGGATGTGAGAAATGCATACTAATGCATTGAACATTTATATATAGTGTTTATGCTATTTATTAGACTTAATATAAATTATTTCAGTTATATAAATATAATTATATGTTCTGTACATTACATTACTTACATTCTTTTTGTTTAATAACCAGATACACTTTTAAAAACTTGTATTGCTACAAATCAAACTCAGTTTCTCCATAACTTACCAGCCCTTACAGTACTATTGTTTTAACAAAACATTAATTGTTGTCAGGTGCCAGTGGCTCAGAAGGTTGAAATCCAAGTATGGAGATTCAAAGCCAGCTTAAGCAGAACTGTGACTCTTATCTTCAATTAACCAGCAAAAAGCCAGACGTGGAGCTGTGGCTCAAGTGGTAGAATGTCAGCTTTGAGTAAAAGTGAATGCAGGCCCTAGTACCAGAAAAACACAAACAAAGCCAATGTTGTTTTGTTGTGACAGTGATGGGAAAGTAGGTAAAATTTAGAGATTATTTTGGTGTGTGTATACTTAGGTGTTATCTGGTTCACACCCAGTATACTTGTTACCTCATTTAGCTAAGAGCTATAGCTGTTGTTGTAATTTTGCATCCTTCTGAAATAGACTCTTTTTCTTGGAATAACCTGAATTTCATGAAGGCAAGAGCCTGAGCCAGAATTCCTCTGGCCTGGCTTCTTGGCTTGTATAACCAGCTCAGCTCTCACATTTGTAGGGAGACTTCTTTTTCCCGACTTCTTGGCCAGCTCTATTGGAACAATGACATTTCAGAGAAGTGTGACCTTCCTCTACATCTCTCAGTGGGAAGCTACCCATGAAATTTAATCATCACCCTCCAGGTTGGCACCCAAGGATGCTGAGCCCACCGGAGGAAGAGGGTCACCGTGAACATTTCTCAGCATTTGTTCAGTCCAGCTTTGTAGAATAATGCATGAATTCTTTAGAATTCCTTAGAATTTACCACCAGGACTGTAGGCTCTTTCAAAGGATATTAGGATGCTAAAGAAAGGTTGAGGCTGAAGCAGGGACTGGGAGGGATCAGCCTACTCTCTGGCTTTTGACAGAAGTTCCATTTTTGCTAGGACTGCCCACCTAGATGGGGATGTGAGTCTGAGGCTGCTGGAGCCACTGTGGGTTGGTTTCTGGGTAGCTGTCACTTTCATACAGATGTAAATAACAGAAAGAAAGAGCTCCATATGTTGATTTGGGTGGAGAAATCCAGTGCTAGAAAAATTAACATGATCTGGAAGCTTATATATTTTCATTCAATCATTCAGTCAGACAAGCTTACATGGAATTGCTGCCATGACTATCCTAGAGCCAAGGAGCTGGGAACCATGGGTGAATAAACCAGAGTCAGACTGGCTAACATTTCCTAGTCTAATGAGATTGAAAGGTTTGTAATGAAATGTAAGCCAGTGCAATGCTCCGGAATAGGTGACTAAAACTTCTAGAAAGAAGCAAAGTAGGAAGTTGACTGGGTAGGCTGTAGGCAGAGTGGTAAAAGAGGTCAAGGAGCCAAGTGCTGGAGGCTCACACTTGTAAACTTAGCTAGTTAGGAGGCTGAGATAGAAGGATTGTCATTTAAAGTCAGCCTGGGCAGTAAAGTCTGAGAAGCTCTTATATCCACTGAACCAGCAAAAACACAGAAGTAGAAGTATAGCTCAAGTTGTAGAGAGCCAGCCTTGAGCGGAAAAGCCAAATGAGAACACAAGGTCCTGAGTTCAAACCCCAACAGTGGAGCAAACAAAACAAACCAAAAGAGGCAAAAGAGATGGGAGAAGAATCTTTCTGACACTGAGTCCAGGCAGGATGAGTGCTAGATGGATACTACAATGTTGGGTGTGGTGATGAGAATCAATATTAAAATCCACCTCATGCAGGGCATGTGCTCTAGATTCACACCTCCTCTTCCTTCACTCATTCCAGAAATGTGTCTAGTGCCCTGAGGAGAAGCTGTTAAAATACTTGGCACTCAACAATGAACAAATCAAAGTGTGAAACAGGTGAGCTCATAGTCTAGGGGGATAGAGAGAAAGTAAACATAATAAATGAGCCAAGTCATATCCAGCTTGTGCTCTTTATTCCCAGGAGTTATGTCCTATGAAGTTACCACAAACTCTGCATTAAAGAATACTGTACTTTTGCCCCAAGGGAAATTCTGGGAAATTCTGAGTTAGGTTCCTGTAAGCCTCTGGTCTTAACATTTTTATTGACTGATCAATATATGACTTTGCCTTATGGGTGTTTCTATTTGATAAATATGGTTAGTTCATTGACATTGAGCTCACTGCCAACTCACAACACAAGCTTGGGGGCCTTTTCAAAATTATCAAGCTCAAAAACTCAGCAGAAGAAGGAAAATGAAAGCACAAAATGGACTACAGAGAGGACACTTGATTGTCATATGAAAACTGAATCAAGAAGGCAGAATATTACTTGTTGAACCTCAGCTGCTGCTAATGTCCATAAGTGATGATTCAAAATGGTTCACTACTGTGCACATGCGGGTGTCTCATCAGGCCAAACCTGAAGCTAGAATTGCCTCCAAAGCACTAGCAGGCCAGGTGTCAGTGGCTCATGCTTTAATCCTAGCTACTCAGGAGGCTGAGACCTGAGGATCATGGTTATATCAATTAACCATCAAAAGGCCAGATGTGGAGGTATGACTCAAATAGTAGAGTGCCAGTCTTGAGCAAAAAATACCAAGGGCAGCATCCAGGCCCTAAGTATCAGCATGCACGCACACACACACACACACACACACACACACACACACACACACACAAAACATATCACACACAGAGCAGGGGTAGGGGAGTTACCTTTGAGGGTGCTCCCAACCATAATTCAGAGAGCAATCCCGCTTGGATGTCAAACAAAGAAACAATAACCTCCAGGTTCATTAGTCCAAAGTATCTATCAGAAAAACTTGGTACAGAATGCTATGACATGTCTTTGGGCAGACATTGAGAGACAGGATTGTCCTACATAGGTGTGTATGCAGTAAAAGTATGGGTATAGTGTATGTGTATATATATATGCATATATATACATGAGTGTAAGGAATTTGGTTCAGAGACAAGAATGTTTGTTTCAGCTTTGGAACAATCATCTGAAAATGAACATGAACAACTATATAAACATGGTTATCAGTTCCTGGTAATATTAGAGGCCCAGCTTGGGTTCTAGCCTTCTGGAAAAACATGTAGTTGGCTGGGCCACAGAAGGGTCAAGGTATGCTGTGTTATCAGTAGGGATAAGAGGAAAAACAGGGGCCTGGGACCCTGCAGTTTGCAGATGACTAGAAAAAGTTCTGTATATGTCAGTGGGGGAATTACAGATATATTTTAGCAAATATGCAAGTACAAAATCTGCAAATAATGAGGATCAACTGTATGTAGTATTTTGAAAAGTGACAAATTAAGAAGGAAAATAAAGGTTCTTGGAGAGCTTTCTAGGCTGTCATGTGATTTGGGGGTTGGAGGCAGGGTCCAGATCACAGATGCCAGGGCCAATGGCTTCTTATAAGTCATAGGGTGTTGATGAACATCACACAGCCTTCAAAAGGTCTCCAGCAGGAAAGCCTTTGGTAAGAACAACCAGCCTTTTGCGCATATCTGGATCCACATCATTGGCCATATTTTCCTTTCTACTCCAGAAATGAATAAACACCTCATAAAGCTCATGATAGTTGTATCAAGTACTTTATTTATTTATTTATTTCCAGTCCTGGGGCTTGAACTCAGGGCTTGGGCACTGTCCCTGAGCTTCTTTTGCTCAAAGCTAATACTCTTCCACTTGAGCCACAGTGCTACTTTCAGCTTTTTCTGTTTATGTGCTACTGAGGAATCGAGCCCAAGGCTTCATGCATGCTAGGTAAGCACTCTACCACTAAGCCCCAGTCCCAGTCCCATATGAAGTACTTTACAGAGAAGTCTCATTGAGCCTCACAAAAACCTTATGAAGCAAGAAGGGCAAAGGTAATTTTTGCTTTACAGGTGTTTGTCTAGCTTCATTACAAAAGGTGACTCACCAGTTAAGGGACACTTTTGTTAAGCCAGAGGTGGTGAGTGATGACACAGTTTCCCATCCATCCTTATGGGGTTCCATTCATGCTTGTGGGTTCCACTTGGTCTTCATTCTTCTCTTTTTATATCTATCTTCTCTGTGGTCTTTTAAGTTCCACCATCAAAGAAGACAATAGCCTTCCAGGAATTATTTAACCATCCCTGATAATTGTTTAAATGTCATAGCAAAGAACATACAAAGATGGATACATGGATAGTTAGATAGTAGAAAATAGAAGATAGAAACAAAAAGAAAATTGAAGATAGATGGCAGATAGATGGATAGATACATGGATGGATAGATAGATGTTAGAAAATAGAAAAAAAATAAGTACCAGGTTATGGTGGCTCACCCCTGTAATCCTAGCTACTCAAGAGGCTGAGATTTGAGGATCACAGTTCAAAGCCATCCCAGGCAGGAAAGTCTGTGAGACTCTTACCTTGAATTAACTATCAGTAAAGCAGAAGTGTTTGCTGTGCCTCATAGTGGGAGAATGTTAGCCTTGAGCAAAAAAGCTCAGGGACAGCACCCAAGCCCTAAGTTCAAGCCCCATGACTGTCAAAAAAATAAAGAAAAGAAAAAGAAACAGAGGAAAAAATAAAATGGAAGATAGATGATAGATGGATTGATAGATAAATGAGTATATGGATAGATAGAAAGAGAGAGACAGACAGAGAAAATAATCAACTGGTTTGGCATCTTGACTGATAAATTTTTACATGATTCCACACCCTGCCCAGTGGTAAAAGATCTTCAGTTTAGTATTTCTCATTCCTATTTTACTTTATATGTATATGTCTTTAAGTAATAATACAGTACAGATTATTGAATTGTAGTTAATGTTAATGCTCAATAAACAATAGCTCAAGACCCTTGCTATCTTGGTTATAATTCTCAGAGTATCTTCTACAGATATCTCTAGGATTCCAAAGGAATATCTCACATGAACCCACTAACTTCTCTGTTTACGAAGATTTCCATACAGCACCTGCAGTAGCCTTTCTTTCCTATTGCTAAGTCTGAGAAAGTGTTACTGCGAAGGTGGCTACTGTCAGTGGTGCCCCTGGGATCACCAGCTTTATACTAATGGAGCTGCCTCTCTAGCCCCTGGCCTTCTCAACTATGGGCCAAAACAAATCCAGGTTCTGTCTGGAGAGGTCCAGGTTCTTCTCATCGCCAGTACTATATATCTTCATCTCAGTCCCAAAGTATCCTATCTTGTACTCAGGGGTTCTTACCTATTTATTCCCTTTTACCTGTTTCTTTCACCCTTCAGATGCTGCAAACAATACCCTTCTCACCCAAACAAACAAAACCCCACTGTCATCACCACAGCAAGACATGATCTGTAGAGTAGAGTGCCTTCTGGGTCCATCTATAGCCAAATACCATTCACTCACACTCACCCTTAAAATTAAAGATGCCTACAGGGCAGGCTAGAGACTTCCCACAGTTACGGGGCAAAAGAGTTTACAGCAACTTCACCTTCCAAACCAGGGCTCTTACTGTTAGATCCATATGACATCTTCTCCAAGAGCAATGTGTGAGCACTCAACTTTACCTCTAGGAAACTTAAGAGATTACATTCATTTCCATCCAGTGGAATAGTATGCATCAAAACTTTATTCATCCAATCAAGTGTCTCCTACTAACTGAGGTGTTGGTCAAGACCAACCATAAATTCCACCTTTGTGTGGTTTTCATTCCAACTTAGTGGTCAAAGACTTATACTTTCATACTGTTTTGTTGAATGGGAACTTCTTTGTACAATTACTTAAAGATAATAATTAAAAATGTAAAAGAAAACCCATAGTTTCTTGCAAATATTAAATGTTTAGTCTTTCACCTATATTTATGCCTTTCCATCAGAATTTCAGAATCTTTTATAGCTTAAACATTAGCCACACCATCACATTAAATATCGAAATTTTAAGATTAATTTTTTTTGGTTGGTTGTGGAACTTGAACTTTGGGCCTGTGTGCAGTCCCTCAGTTCTTCAGTGCAAGGCTAGTGCTCTACCACTTGAGTCACAGTGCCACTTCCAACTGGAAGTGGTGGTGGTTAACTGGAGATAAGAGTCTCACAGACTTTCCTTCCCAGGCTGGCTTTGAACTATGATCCTCAGATCTGAGTCTCCTGAGTAGCTAGGATTACAGGCATGAGCTACCGGCCCCCAGCTTTAAGATTAATTTTATTGAAGTATAATTTCCACATAATAAAATTCAGACCATTTGGAGTGTAGTTGGTTGAGTTAAAAAAAAAAAAAAAGCTGTTTGGGCCTGGTGCAGGTGGCTCACGCCTGTAATCCTAGTTTCTCAGGAGGCTGAGATCTCAGGATAGAGGTTTGAAACGAAGGTGGGAAGAACACTCTGACTCTGAGATTCTTATCTCCAATAAATCACTGAAAAAATCAAGAAATGGAGCTGTGGCTCAAGTGGTAAAGCATTAGCAAAAGTGCTCAGAGACGGTGCCCAGGCCCTGATTTCAAGCCCCAGGACTGACATTCCCTTCCCCTCCCCCCCCCAAAACAAGTTTTCATCCTGTAACTACAATCACAATTCAAAGATTTCTATCATCTCAGAAAATTCCCTATGTCTCTTAACAGTCAGTCTTCTTTCTGCCCAAAACACCAATCAACTTTCTGTGCTTCTTCCCCACAGTTTCATATAAATGAGATCATTTCATATAAATGAGATATTTTTTTTCTTTTTTGCTCATTTTGAAGTTTTGAGATTCATTCATGTTATTGCATGTATTGATGTAATTCATACATTTTTATTACTGAATGATATAGAGTGGAATTTAAAAAACAGTTTTGTTAAACTTAGACACATGAAATTAGTATTCCAAAGAGATTCTAAAATTTCATATCTTGGGGAAATTATGGTACATTAAATCAAAATTGGGGATGGATGATTTAAAAAACATTTGACTTTTGAATAATAAAAAGAAAAGTGAAAAGCAAGAGAAAAAAATAAATATACCACATTTTGCTTATCCATTCACCTTCTGACCATCAATTAAATTGGTTAATCTTTTTAACCATTGTAAATAATACCACTATGAACATTTATGTACAAACCTTCATGTGATCATATGGGTTGTATTCCTTACAGTAAATGCCCATTAATAGAGTTTCTGGACCATATGATAAACATTTCTTTCTTTCTTTCTTTCTTTCTTTCTTTCTTTCTTTCTTTCTTTCTTTCTTTCTTCCTTTCTTTCTTTCTTTCTTTCCTTCTTTCTTCCTTTCTTCCTTTCTTGTTGGTCATGGGGCATGAACTCTGGGCCTGGACACTGTCCCTCAGCTCTTCAGCTCAAGGCTAGCACTCTACTGCTTGAGCCACAGCACCACTTCTGGTTTTCTAGTAGTTTATTGGAGATAAGAGTCTCATGGACGTTCCTGCCTGGGCTGGCTTTGAACTACGATCCTCAGATCTCAGCCTCCTGAGTAGCTAGGATTACAGGTGTGAGCCACCAGTGCCCAGCTCATATAGTTCTTTTTTGCAAATATTTATGCATTTTTCCAGATTAATAAGTTTTATGTCATATTTCACTTTCCTAGAAACTGCTACCTGGTTTTACAAATATTTACCTTGCCAGCAACAATGTATCAACATTGTCATTCACAATGCATTGGAATTTCAGTTGTCTTCATACCAATTAGCACTTGGTAATTTCAGTCTTTTTAATAGCCATTCTCTTGGGTGGGTGGGAGATCTTGTGATTTTTAATTGTCCTTCCAGGTACTAGGTTAAGTGCTTTATTACTGTACATTTCACAGCCTTATGAAGCATGTATATTACTATTATTATTCCCATCTTACATATGAAGAAGCTAAAACACACAACGCTTATATAGCTTGAAGCTTGACCAAATCACAACAGATTTAGTCACAGTCAGAGTTCAGTTTGGCGTTCATACTCCAAAGGTCAAAGCCCCTCTTGCATTGGTCTCCCTAGGGTAAGTGTTTGGGCACTATCATGGGTTCCATGATAAAAAGGGCTGGAAACAGCAGCCCTGAGAAGTATTACTGAAGCTCCACAGTCTAAAGAAATATGTCTGAGGAGATACAGAAAGAAGCTACTGTTGCTAGGTCACAGCTGAGCCAGGAGAATGAACACCCCACGGTCCTCAGCCTCTGCTTTTCTCCGCTAAGCCCTACCCAAGGGAATTTTTGCCTTAAAGAGATAGTGCAAGGTCATTCCTCATGCATCCCCTTCCTATATTTGAATCCTGTTGGAAACACCCAAGGAAAGCCCACATGACTCAGTAGCCATTATAAGAATCTGGAGTGTATGTGAGATAGTCTGGAAAGACTGTTCTGCTGCCTTGAATCCTTTCTGGAAACAGGTGGGGCATAAACTATAAATGAACACATGTGCTATTCTATAATCAGGGAGAGAAAACAACCAGAGACAACTTGAAACCTTACAACAATATCAAGTTTCCAATGTATCAGATCAGATTCCAGGCAGCTACCCTCTACAATATGTGCTTCATTATGATTTGACCAAAATCCACAGGTGTCCGGAGCCAGGGACCACTGACAGTGGCTTCTGATATCAGGCTGAGTATTAAAGAAATGGTGGCCATTTCTGAACAGTGTGATAGAGTTAGTGACCTTATGACCACTTCCCATTCAGAACCTAGCCCAGACTTCTGCTGTACTTCATCATTGCAGCTGGAGTCCACTAGGACAAGGAGAGAAAGTTCACAATGTGTTTGGGGTGGTCTTGATTGCACTGTGTGTGAGCTGCACTGGGATACTCTTATTTCCAACCCACTAGGCAGAGGCACCTGCCCACTCAGGTTCAAAGAACTAAGAAGAACTTGATGCCCACATTCCTGAGGCTGATCTGTGAGCAGCTGTTTTGTTGGTATGGCTGCCTCATTCTCCCAGCTTGCAACCAGGCACAACTTACAACCCTAAGGAAGATGGTGCTAAAAATAGCAGTCTCCTGAGCAAAGCAGGGCCCAAAGTTGTCCTGATAGATTTAGGGATCCAGGGCTACTGCTAGCTCTGAGGATACTGACCTCACTCTTAATAGAGGTTACTGGGCTCTTTAGATGCTCAGAAAAGGTACTGGGAAGATGAGATACGAGTCAAGCAGTTTAGATAAATTTCAGAAATATCTTGGCTGGGCCAGGCTCAAGGTCAAGTTTGTCCCCTCCCCATCCCCCAGCTGCCATTGACTCCAGAGATAATCCCTGTGGTCAAAGCCTTGGTGCGGCTGAGCTAGAAACCCAACAGATCATTTGAGACCATGGTTTGAGGCCCAACTTTAAAAACCATTCCTTTTTCATTCTGTCATTCTCTCACTCTCTTCTCCCTTTGACCTCCTTCTGCTCCTCTTTCCTCTCTCCTTCCTCCTCCTTCTTCTGTTTCTTCTCTTCTTGCTCCTTCTCCAAATCTTCTCTTTCTCCCCAGGATCTTTTTCTTCTTATATTCTATTTTCCCCTTCTTTCCTCTCCTGTAAGCCTCACTCTTTTTTTTTCTAAAAGTAACCTCAAAGAGGTTAGTTTGAGTCAGGTTTCAATGGCATCCTAGCTACTCAGGAGTATGGGCAGCAAAGTCTGTGAGACAAATTAACCATTACAAAAAAAGCTGGAAGTGGAGATGTAAGTCAAGTGGTAGAATGCTAGCCTTGAGCAAAAAGCTCAGAGACAGCCTCCAGGCCCTAAATTCAAGTTCATGGTCTGGCCCCCCATACAAATATTACTTTATCTTTATAATAACTCTGAACATGGAGGTGAGTATTGGTATGTGGTGTGAGATCATATAAAGGAAGTTTTCAGGACTGGCTTTGGATGGGGAAGTTAGCAGAAGCAAAGCCCTGAGAACGATTCTTGTTAGTATGAAGATAGTGACGGCTGCCTTCAATATGGCTGGGTGAAGACACAGGTAGATGCTGTGTAGCCTTTTCTCAGCCATGAGAAGAACACTGCAGAAGGGGAACCAGAGCTATGATGTCATGGAGGTATTAAAACCACAGCCTTCACCTGGACTTTGCATATTTGTTTTTTGGGAGCTGCAGATCAAACCTATGACATCACACATGCTGCTCTATCCTGGAGCTATACCCCTGGCCCTGCTATACCTAGACTTACTGTTATGTAACAAAAATGAACTCTTATTGTTTGGTTCAGTGTGCTCTTACACTGTGGACAATCTATGATAGTTAATACACTTGTAACAGGATTGGGATTCAAAATGAAACTTAGAACTGAAAACTAGCCCCAAATGAAAAAGACACAAAAATAATAATTGTAAAATGTATGCATTAGGATTGAAGATTAGGGGCTGGGAAGGTGGCTCAGTGGTAGAGTGCTTGCCTTGCATGCTTGAGGTCCTGGGTTTGATTCCTCAGCACCACATAAGCAAAAAGAAAAAAGCCAGAAGTCGCGCTGTGGCTCAAGTGGTAGAGTGCTCGCCTTGAGGTGAAGAACTGAGGGACAGTGCTCACGCCCCATGACTGGACCCCCCCAAAAAAAATTAGGTAGGATTGAAGATTGATTGTGCATGGAAGAAAAATACAAATGAATCTATGCATATATACACACATATATATGTATATCTGTATGTTAATGTATCATAGATAAAAAGAATATTACAGATCTTAAAAATGATAACATACTTGAGAGACAAAATTTTGTAATGTTTATGCAAAGAATTTTTATAAGCCAATAAGAAAAATGGCTAGGGGTATGGCTCGAGTGATAGAGCACCTGCCCGCAAGTGGAATGCCCTGGGTTCAAACCCAGTACCAGGAAAAAAAAGAAAAGAAAAGAGAAAGAAAGAAAAATGACATAGAATAAGAAGAAGCAATTAATTGCAGAGGCATATTCAAGTTTTTGTTTTATTTTGTTTTTTGTTGGTCATGGGGCTTGAACTCAGGGCTTGGACTCTGCACCTGAGCTCTTTTGCTCAAGGCTAGAGCTCTACCACTTTGATCCACAGCTACTTCTGGTTTCCTGCCCATGCTGGCTTCAAACTGCAATCCTCAGATCTCAGCCTCCTGAGTAGCTAGGATTACAAGGGTTAGCCACAAGCATCCAGCTTAGACTTTTATTTAAATACAATTTTATTGTTATTATTAAGGTGTTATACAGAGGTGTTAACATTTAATTAGTCAGGTAATGAGTACATTTTTTTTTCTTTTTGTCAGTAATGGGGCTTGAACCCAGGACCTGGGCTGTGTATCTGAGCTCTTTTTCTCAAGGCTAGTGCTCTACCACTTTGAGGCACAGCGCCACTTCCAGTTTTATGGTTGTTAATTGGAGATAAGAATTTCACAGACTTTCCTGCCCTGGCTGGCTTTGAACCATGACCCTCAGATCTCAGCCTCCTGGGTAGGTAGGATTACAGGCGTGAGCCATCAGCACCTGGCTATGAGTACATTTCTTTTTAGACAATGTGACTTCTTCCTTTGCTTTCTCTCAGTTTTCCCCACCCATCCCTGCCTATAAATTGTATAGCTCATTACCCACTGTGTCTACTGTACTCAGTACTCATGTCTGTACTTGTTTATACTTTCTGCCCCTGTCCCCCTCAAAAGACAAAAAGAAATAAGAAAAAAAGACAAATGTAAACAAAAAAAACAACAAAAAAGCAAAAACAACACTATCGCTACCACTACCAACAAAAGAAAAAAACCACCATGTTTTCATTTCCTGGAATTCATTTCAATAAGTCTTTTAAACGTTTAGAGGCATTTGCTGCTTGTGTGTGAATGTTTAGAGTCATGTATAATTTATCATGCCCCAGTATATTTTCAATCTAGCTTCCACATATAAGAGGAAACATGTGCCATTGGTCTCTCTGAGTTTTGCTTCCCTTGTTTAACATAATTAGTTCTAAATCCTTCCACTGCAAATGACATAATATTCTTTCTGATGAATGAATAAAATTCTATTGCATAATGTACCACAGTTTCTTTTGGGGCATCTGGGCTATTTCTGTAACTTGGCTGCTGTGAATAGTGTGGCAATGAACATGGATGTGCATATATCTATGGTCTTTTTCAGATCTTTAAGATCTAAACTTTATAGAATTTGCATGTTGAATTCACAAAATTGTGAGTTCAAGTGACAAGCAAATACCTTTTTCAATGACAAATGAAATTACAACAGATCAAGCCATTTGTAAAGCTTCAAACTGCCACAAATGTCATTAAAGCTAGTAAATATAAAATAATATTTGTGTCATGCATTAAAGATGTTTTCTTACATTTTCTGGCTACATAGCCTTTCATTATGTCTTTACTTGACAATTTTGCAATTTTCTTATGGAGAGAAGAGGACTGTAATGCAATGCTATATTCTAGCATGGCTCATTAAAATATGCTTGAGAGCTGGGGTTCTTAAAATACACAACTCCACACATCAGTTAACTTGCTGTTTGTACAGGTTTATAAACTCAAGAATTCTTGTGTGTTCTGTTTTACATCATGCCCATGAAAAAAAAAACAAGTAGCTAAGTCTATTTATAATGTTATTTCATATAGTCCTGAAAGAAACTTTTTTCCTTTTCTTTCCTTTTTCTTTTTTCCCCTTCCTTCTTCCCTCCCTCCCTTCCTCCCTTTCTCCCTTCCTCCATTCCTTCATTTCCTCCTCCTCCTCCTTCTTCTTCTTTTTTTGTCGGTGATGGGGCTTGAACTCTGGGCCTGAGCGCTGTCCCTCAGCTCTTCAGCTCAAGGCTAGAGCTTTACCACTTGAGCTACAGCACCACTTCCAGTTTTCTGGTAGTTTATTGGAAATAAGAGTTTCGTGGACTTTCGATCTCAGATCTCAGCCTCCTGAGTAGCTAGGATTACAGGTGTGAGCCACAGGCACCCGGCTTCACTTCCTTCTTTTATGCGTGGTAGAGGGCATTGAGTTTGCTAAGCAGGTGCTCTAACACTTGAGCTATGCGTGTAGCACCTGTTTGCATTGGTTATTTACAAGACAGGGTTTTGCTTTATGCCTGGACTTGACTGGGCTGTGATCCTCCTACTTGTGCTTCCCTGTCCCACTGGGGAGGAGCAGCATGAATCACTACATTCAGCCATTGATCCAAGTGGAGTCCAGGAACTTTTTGTTGTCTGTTGTCAGTCATGGGGTTTGAACTCAGGGCCTGGGCACTGTCCTTGAGATTTTTTGCTCAAAACTAGTGCTTTGTCACTCTGAACCACAGCACCACTTTTGCTTTTCTGGTGATTAATTGGAGATAAGAGTCTCATGCACTTTCCTGCCCGGGCTGGCTATGAACCATGATCCTCAGATCCAAAACTTCTGAGTAGCTAGGATTACAGGGGTGAGCCACTGATACCCAGATCATGAGCTTGCTGTCTTTCTTTCTTTCTTTCTTTTTTCTTTCTTTCTCTCTCTCTCTCTCTCTCTCTCTCTCTCTCTCTCTCTCTATTTCTTTTTTTTTTCCTGGTCGTGGGACCTGAACTCTGGGCCTGGGCACTGTCCCTCAGCTCAAGGCTCAAGGCTAGCACTCTACCACTTGAGCCTCAGTCCCACTTCCGGCTTTTTCTGCTTATGTGGTGCTGAGTAATCGAACCCAGGGCCTCATGCATGCAAGGCAAGCCCTCTACCATTGAGCCACCTTCTCAGACCTCTTTCTTTTTCTTTTCTTTTCTTTTGGTCATGAGGGCTTGAACTCTGGGCCTGGGCGCTGTTCCTTAGCTCTTCAGCTCACAGAGAGTGCGCTACCACTTGAGCCACAGTGCCACTTCTGGTTTTATGGTGGCTTACTGGAGATAAGAGTTTCACAGACTTTCCTGCCCAGGCTGGCTTTGAACCGTGATCCTCAGATCTCAGCCTCCTGAGTAGCTAGGATTACAGGTGTGAGCCACCAATGCCTGGTGAGCTTTTTTTTTTTTTTTAATGTCAGGACTGGCCTCAAACTTAGACACTTCCCCCCTACCCAAAGTTTAACTCAGGGCCTTGTGTTCTCACTTAGCTTTTCATTCAGGGTTGGCATTCTATTGCTTAAGCTTCACTACCACTCCTAGCTTTTTGCTGGTTGACTGGGGATAAAAATCTTGGACTTACATGCCAGGCTGACTTTGAACCTCAAACCTCAAATCTCAAGTCTCCTGAGTAGCTAGAATTATAGGCATGAGCTACTGGAGCCTGGCTAACCTGAGAGCCTGGCTAACTGAGAAGGACTAAACTCAACTTACAATTGTCTACACCTAATTGGAAGAATTGTTATAACCTAGATCCAGACTCTGTATGCTTTATACCTTATTTCTCTTCTGCTTTCCAAACAGTTTCAGAGGCAAGCCTTCTGGACATAATCTTCAGTCAGCAACTTTGTGTCATAAAGTCAGTGAGTTTGCCAAAGGAGTATTTTTGGAAGCCATTCCTTTGGTAGAGAGCAGCTGTAGATTAAAAACACACGAAATGCATTGCAATGCCACAGATACATCCTACCAAACCCCAACTAAATGAAATTTCAACTCAATTTTACCTTAACAAGCTCCCTAAGACACTATTAGCCACTTCATTAACCCTCAGCCAATGAAAAGAGTGAGAGTTAGAAAAAAAAAGTTGCCTTTAATTTGTTTTACTTTTGCTACCAGGATTCTGCCCAGAGTTTGAATTTGATACCCTAAAACTTTAGCCTCATCTATATGATAAATAACCTCTGAGTTAAAACTAGAACTTACACTGTGTTTCCTTATTAACGTCAGTGTTTAAGACAAAAATTTGTTTACAGTAAAAATTGTTCATAGTTGTCTAACACAGAGTTTTTCCTCAAGTGTGAGTGAAATCACTTTATATTTTTTGCCAATTTCCTGTTGGGACATTGGAAGTTCAGAGGATCATATTGTACAAAAATTACAGTTGAGTGCCAGTGGCTCGCTACTGTGAAGCCTAGATTTGGGAGGCTGAGAAAGGAAGAGTGCTATTTGAAGCCGGCCTAAGCAGAAAACACACGACTCCTTCTCAACCTATAGTGGGGCACAATGAGCAGGCCTGCCATCCCAGCAATATAGGAGTCTAAGATTGAGAAGATTAAGGTTTTAGACAGAAAAATCCCAAAGAACCTCAGAGGGAAGCTGGTGGTGCATTGGTGGTGCATGTCTGCCGGTCTAGACACTAGGGGAAACTGAAGTAGGTGAACCCACCCTGCTTTTCATTGATATTTTTTAATTTAAACATATACTATGGGAAAACTTTGTTCCGTCTTATGTCTGTGATCACCCACAAAGGAATCAAAGTAGCAAAGACGTAAGTGAACAATCACAACTTCTAAAATTGGAATATGGGATCATTCTCTCATAACAAATAAAGAGCTCTGTCAAAAAAAAAAAAAAGAGGAAGGAGGGGGTGGGCAAAAACAGAGCCAATATATCCAAGACAGCAATAAGAATTCAGAGAACCCATTGATAAAGATGTAAGAGCTCCATTGTCTAAAAAGTGAGTTTATTCTCTGGCTTGTGCTTTTCAGAGTCAAGGGCAAACTGGAGGCGGCCCAGGATGCAGAGATTCAGTAGATGTAACAATTATACTTGAAGAGATAGCATGCAATGAAAAGGAACTTTCTTCTCTTCCCTTTCCTTTTTCTCTGCTCATCAGTCCTGCTCTATTTAAAAAAAAAGGCCCTTGCACTTGTTAGGCAGGTGCTCTACCACTTCAATCACATCCCCAGCTCTTTTGGTTTAAATTTTATTTTGAATAGTGTCTTGAGTTTATGCTTTGGCCAACCTGGACTACAATCTTGCTGTCTATTCTTCCTGAATAAATAGGTCATGAGGTTACAATGTTTGTAGGTCTGGAGGGATGCAGCAGAAAACTACAGGATCCAACCCAGGTTTTTTCCTTGGTGAGATGGGAAAGGCTGGGTGTTGTGGTAAATCTCAGCTACTGGAGAGGTAAACATAGAGAGGATCAAATTTCATTGGTAGTTTGGGCAAAAGTTAGTGAGATTTCATTTCAAACAACAAGTTCTACAGTGTGGCTCATCCCTGTGATCCCTGCTAATGTGAGAGGCATAAGAAGGAGGATCTAAGTTCAGGCTATCCTAGGTAAGACTAGAGACCCTCTCTGAAAATAACATCAGAGTATGCCACAAGATAGAGGAAAGAAGGGAAGTGGTCCAGGCCTCTATTATGGGAAGGAAAGGGCAAGTCAGGACAGTTAGGTTTAAGTTGGCTAATTTGAATAATTTCAATGGGCTCTGGGGCTTAGTGGCATCTCTGGTCATCTTCTACCTGGTCCTGGAGTGGTTAGGGTAAATATACAGTGTTTTGGAGTGTGACAGCCCAATAAAAAGGGGGGATGGGTTATGGCATTCAAGCAGGGAACTGACCAGGCTCCCTCAAAACTAAATAAAAACAGCATTTAAAAACCCTATAGTAACCTAGGCGCTGGTCACTCATGCCTGTAATCCTAGCTACTCAGGAGGCTGAGATGTGAGGATCATAGTTTGAAGCCAACCTGGGCAGGAAATTCTGTTAGATTTTATCTCCAATTAACCACCAAAAAGTCGAGCTGTGACTCAAGTCGCAGAGCACTAGCCTTGAGCAGAAAGAGCTCAGGAATAGTACCGAGACCATGAGTTCAAGTCCTAGAACCAACACAAAACAGTCATTTCAGTTACTCAGGAGATAGGAATAAAAGAATTGCCATTGGAGATTAGCTGGAGAGAAAATTGGTACGACTCTATCTCAAAGACAAGCTGAGCCTTACAGAATATACCTATAATCCCAGCTACCCAGAAGGTGGAAGCTGAAGGATTGCTGTCTCAAGGCTGGCTGGAGCTAAAGTGTGAGACCCTTTTGGAAAGATAAATCCAGGGGTTGGGAAGGTGGCTCAGTGGTAGAGCACTTGCCTTGCATGCATGAGACCCTGGGTTCAATTCCTCAGCACCATATAAGCAAAAAGAAAAAAGCCGGAAGTGGTGCTGTGGCTCCAGTGGTAGAATGCTAGCCTTGAGCTGAAGAGCTGAGGGACAGCGTCCAGGCCCAGAGTTCAGGCCCCTCGACTGGACCAAAAAAAAGAAAGATAAATCCAAAGCAAGAGGACTGAGGTATGGCTCAAGTGGTAAAACAGTTGCCTAACAAATAGAGTCTATGAATTACCCACTACGGCAAAACATAGCCAGGAACTAGTGGCTCACACTCATAGTCCTACTTACTTGAGAGACTGAGATCTGAGGACTGCAGTTCCAAGCCAGCCCAAGCAGAAAAGTCAGTGTGACTTTTATCTCCAATGAGCCAGCAAAAAAAAAGGGTAAGTAGAGATGTGGTTCAAGTGGTAGAGTGCTAGCCTTGAGCAAAAAAGCTAAGTGAAAGCAAAAGGCTTAAGTTCAGGCCCTAACACCAGCCCTACAGTCCCTACCTGGCCACACATAACTCAGAGAAACCCTCTATTACAGGTATATTTATGGGTTCTTTGGAGATGGCTTAATACAGAGAATATCTTTTGTACAATTTCTTTATTGTCTGTCTTTTGCTGTATCTGGCACATACACACACATTCTGCTACATGGGAAGGCACTGCTTTCCTGGCCTTCTGCCTATTTCTGAGGTCACCTTGTCTCTGCTAGGAAGCAGAGCCTCATGAGCAAGGACTCCATTGGCAAAGGCTCTAAGCTACCTCTCTCCTGTATGTCTCACTTCTGTCATTGAACTGTACATGACATGAGTGTCAGCAACCAGAACTGGATGCTGAGAGAGCACCAGGGAGGAATGGGGCTGTTGGAGGATGGGAAAGCAGAAACAGAGCCAAAGCAAGAGTGGGTATGAAGCCTTTCCTGTACAACAGAACAAAATGTCCATCAGTAGGGTAAACAGAGAAAAGCACTCAACTGGAGTGGGAAATTTAGAGGGGGGAGGCACCATCAAATTCAACAATCAAGATAAATACTGTCTAATACCATATTTTAAAAATGCTTTTTATTATCATTTTTAGTTATAAAAGGATCATTGTTTTTTATCTTTTTTTAATTTTTATTTTTTTATTGTGAAAATACTGTACAGAGGGGT
>NW_012267430.1:1281877-1299414 GCF_000151885.1 Dipodomys ordii
AGGGGAAGGGGAAAAACAAGTCGTTTAAATAAGGATACAGGTGGACCTGTTGCAACAATGAGAAGTACAAGTTGTCATGTCGAAAACGAACTTTATTATCTTTAAGTAGTTGCACAAAGGGATTTCAACACAGCAAATCGGTTTCTACGTCATCTTGGTCAATGTCACCCCTTCCGTCATTTCCTCCCATCTTTCCCAGACTCACCCATACGCTTACGTTACCTGGTTCCATTTTCTCATATGTTTTTGCCCACTCTTTCTCTCTCTATACTATAAAGCACTATTTAAAAATATATTATAATACTTATATTGCGTGGCCAGTTTTCCTTTTTGTCTAAGGCCCAGTGTGCGTCGCATGGCCGCGATGCACAACAGCAGCCTCCGGTTCTCCTAGCCTTTTGGCTCAGACTTGAAGCGAACCAAGGCAGAAGGTGTCCATGAGAGGACAGGGGAGAGGGAATGCCCATGGAAAACTCCTAGAGGCCGGCGGTGAGAAGCGCTAGTGGGGAACAGGGGCGGGGGGGGGGGTGAGCTTGCAGGCCTGAGCGAGTGCGGACCCTGTAGAACTGTCAGGAGACAGGTAGCCTCTGCTGTCTTGGAGACAAGACTGAATAAATCAGGCCTGGCGACAGGTAAGTATCTCTTGGATCTCTTTAGGATGACAGAACAGGTGGAGAACAGCTTCCCAAAGTTCCTGTCTAGACCTCAGTTTCCCCAATGTACCAGTGAGGGTGGGGCCACCGCAGGGTTCCTCCAGCTCCGGGCGCCAGGGCTCCAGAGAATGCCACCGACTCACCCAGATTCAGCCTGAGGGGCTAATGGCCAGTGAGGTGGGGCGGGTCCTAGCTGCCCAATCACACAGGGCCGGCGGATCCGTGATGATGGTGTGTGTGTGGTGGGGGGGTGCGCTCCCTCCCCTCCCCACTCCTCACCCTGCCCTCCCCACCCGCGCGCCGCCGGCGGAACGTGCGGCGACTGCGCGTACGCGCGGGCGCGGGGCCGGGCGGCGGGCGCGCTCAGTCTGGCGGCGGCAGCCGTGCGCGGACGCCGCGCTGCACCTCCCGCCTGCAGCCCAGCCGCGCCCGCCATGGTGTCATGGATCATCTCCAGGCTGGTGGTGTAAGTGGCCTTCTTCTCCGCGTCCCTACTTCCCCGTCCCCGGGTCCCCACCCCCCCCCATCCCCCTTAGGCTGCGCGCCCCTGCCGCGCCGGGCCCCGGTTGCTCGGGCTATTAATACCCGGTAGCCGCTAAATTTAGCAGGTACAGTAGCTGTTGCGGACGCCTGAGGGAGGACGGGGTGGCGGGGTGGCCCCCGGGGGCGCCGCGGGGCCCGGGTTGGGGTCCCCGCGGGGGGAGCTGGGAGGGCTGGGGCGCACGGGGGACTCTCTGGGGACTGGGTCTCGCCGGCCCCCCCCACCGTCGCTTTGTTCCCCGGGTCGGGTGGATTCGCCGAGGCCCGCGAATGGGTGCGCCTCGGGGACACGCGTCCCCTTTAGGAGAAGGCCGGGGTGGGGTCGGGTGTCGTTCCCGGCTGCCACGCTTTTGTCAGGTGAAAATGACAGACGGAGCCCGGGCAGGCGAGGGGCGCTGCCTGGGAGGGGTCATCGCCGGGACCGGTGGAGACGTGGAGGCGGGGCTCCGTGGGGTGGGGAAAAAAATCACTCCTTTTTAGGTTTCCCTCCTCGATCGCGGGCACCAGGCAGGTGCGACTTAGGGGGGCTGTGGGTGAATTTTGGAGTAGCTGTCCTGGTGCCCCAGGTCTGATTCCTTCTGCAGAGGTTTGAGGGCCAGGGGGCAGGCGTCCGGAGGAATACACGGGTGATTTCCAAGTGACAACCCCCAGGGCGGTGGCCGTGACACCCCACGATGATGCAGGCGAGCAGTCATCTGGGGTGAGGCCTGTGTGAAGTCATTGGGGATGGGCCTGGAGAGTACATTTGTGTCTTTCAAGACTCTCTCCTTCCTTCACCTTTCCCATTGGGATGGATGGGGAGGGGGGCAGCTTTGCCACCTGGTCTGGGCAACTAGGACTGGAATGGGCCCAGGGAGGCTGCCGGAGAAGAGCATGTGCCTCGGCCTTTTCTTTGTCTGAGGAAGCGGGGCTCTGGACTCCCCTTGATTGTGCGGCATCACGCCTCGTGTTTGGCACATCTCCTCTCCTTCGCTCCTGATTTCCCAAAAGGCAATCCGGAGAAGCCTTCCAAGGTCTTCAAGCCATGTCTCTGAACCCCTCTTCTGAGCTTTCCTCCTAAAGCCAGTGTCTGCCTCGCAGCCCCCAAGTCATTCCCTGAAGGTCTCTCCACACATTGGGGCTTTCACGGGGTCCCTGGAGGGGGCACATTAAATATTTAGGAGATTTCTACAGGCAGAGCTGGCATGAATAATACAGAGGAGAGCCTTGCCACACCTCAGGCCAACAAAACCTGACTTACCTTTAGGGTGATGTTTTCTCTCCTAAAGTAGCTCTGAGAGCTTTAAGTTTTCCAGAAAGCTGTAGAGTGTCCACAAGGTATGGAAAGAGAATTTAGTTAGCTTTGCCTGATGATTTCTAGTTAGCCTGGCTGAGGTGACCTGCTGGGCTGGGAGTGAGTGTATCTGTTCTAGAGTCATGTGACCATCTTTAGTTTTATTAGCATTCTCTTCTATACAAGGCAGCTGAGGGCTAGAGAGGGGAGACATATTTGGGAGGGGACTCAGCAACTTTCTGTTACCTTCTAAAACAACCACCACCCCATGCAGAACTGAAACATGGGATAAATTGATCATGAGAATTGGCCCTTAGATCAGCCCAATACACTTGGCCCAGAAGACATAAGTCTTCAATACCATTCACTAAGGGTGTATTTTTTTTTTTTTGTCATGGGGCTTGAACTCAGGGCCCTGTCCCTGAGCTCTTTTACTCAAGCCTAGTGCTCTACTAGTTTGAGCCACAGCTCCACTTCTGGTTTTTGAGTGGTTAATTGGAGATAAGGGGCTCCTGGGGACTTCACTGCCTGTTCTGGCTTCAAATTATGATCCTCAGATCTCAGCCTCCTGAGTAGCTAGGGTTACAGGTGTGAGCCACTGGCACCTGGCAAAATGCAAAAAAAAATTTTTTTATTTGCTTGGTTCTGGGGCTTGAACTCAGTATGTGGGCATTGTACCTGAACTTTCGTGCTCTAGGCTAGTGCTCTACCACTTTGAGCCACAGCTCCACTTCTAAGGGGTATAATTTTTTAAGAAGTATTTCATGTGTATGTATGCATATGTATTTATGGAGATGACTGACTCAGTCAGTATTCTACATACCTAGAGGAACATATTCTGATACTATGTTTGGACTTAGAAAACCCATAGCTCAAATCCCAGTTCTGCCTCTTGCCAGTGGATCCCAGTTCAAAGCCCAGATCACAACAGATTTTAGTTCACAAACTATTTAACTTCATGTAGCTATTGCAAATATTTCAATGATGTGTGATACATGAATTACCAAGCACCAAAGACAGCCTCAATCCATGGTGATTCCCTCCTTCTCTCCCTCTGGGTCTCTCTGCAAGAGGATACAAGAGCTCTCTATCCTGAACTCACTCTTGCCATGTTTGGACTGAGTTCTGAGGGCCACATAGACTGGTTTGTTTTATATATTGGATTCTAGATAAAATAAAAGTTGGAAAGCAAATGGATTTTAGAGCAAACAGAAACCACTAATCAAATAAATAAATAAAACCCACAGATCTTGCCACCTGTCCCCACATCAATGGAACTCAGAAGGAATGCCCAAGGGCACAGATGAGCTGGTAGAACAAGCAGGCCCTGGACTTTTAGTCCAGTGCTCTTTTCTCCTCTCATCACCTCTTAGAGTTGTAGTGAGCTCTCTTCTAAGACCACTCATAGGAGGACACTCTATGATCTTGCCCATAAGTCCTGTTTCCTGTAAGTAATCTTTTTAAAGTTTAGTAAGCTTGTGTTAGTTACTTCAAGGAGCATTCAAGAAGAGCTATCACTGAGTTCTGAAGATAGAGAGGGAGTGTCTTCCTGTCTTTGTGATCCCAGGCACTCAGCCAGAGGCATTAAAACAAGCTGAAGGTATTCAGGGACTGTGAGTGGTCTGGGGGCAGTGATTATGGTTTGTTTCCCTTTCCAGCCCCTGTCTTTCCCCTCCTCACTGCTTGCCCCCCCCAACCCACTATTTTGAAGTACCTAGTGCCTAACTAAGTCCACTCAGTAAAGGTTGTTTTGTGAAAGGAGACTTGATGCCCTGGAAGTAATCAGGGAAGCCTAACCAGGGCTGTTTACTGGGTATCAAGACAGGTTTGTGCCCACTGGATAAAGATCATAGCATACCCTTGTCAGTCTAGCTCTTCCAAACTTCCTTGGCTTAGCTTGGGAAGAATTAAACAAAAGATAGTGTAAGGTAGACCTTGTTAGAGAGATAATAGTTGGTATCCACTAGGGACATGGTTTCATTCACTCACTTCTTTAAATTTTTTTTTGGGGGGGTACCTCAAGGCCTAAGCACAAATGAAGTTCACAGTGAGGAAAATATGTTTCTGTGCAGCAACCTGATGGACAGGGGACACAGAGGTTGCTTTGTGACTTCTTGGGAGAATGTGCCATTTTGAAGCATTTATTCTAAGGAGCAAGTGTGAATTCATTCTCTCTAGACAGATTTTTGGCTAAGGTCCAGAATGTTGGCTGAATGGACCTAACACTTTCCATGTACTCGAGGGGCAGCAGAGTCTTAATTCAATGATTTCTTGTTTTTGTTTTTGGTAGTGCTGGGGATTGAATCCAGGGCCTTACACATGCTAGTCAAATGTTCTGCCACTGACTCTAGCCTTTGCAAATGGTTCAGGATGTTAATTTCAGGAAAGTACAGTGTGATGATCAAGACCATGTCGTAGGTTAATGGCTGGGGATCTGGCTCAATCACAGCAGTGGGATTTGGAGCATGACATCTATTCATTGTGGGTTGGGATATAAAAGTGTAGGAGACTGAAAGGAATGCGGATTGTCTTCATGATGTTCCCCAATGGTTGCAAAACAAATGGAAAAAGAAAGAGACCATAAATCCTTAAACATAAGCTTGCTTTTCTTTGGGGCCTGCTTTTAGAAAGTGGAATGCAAGAACATGACACAGTTAATAGAGGGTTCTTGTTGGTTGAGGATTTATTTCCTGGCCCTGCTTTGTGGGACATTCTAGATTCTGGGTATATGTTTCAACTGAATTGTGAGAGGAACAATATTGGGTTAAAAGTGAGCATACTTGAGTTCCAGTCTCCACACTAGACAGAGTCCTAAGAGTAACACCACCACTACACCCCTCCCTCTGAGAGATAGGGTGTTGGCCAGCTGAAATCATCTGAGAAGTCCTAATATCACCAAGAGTTGATGCTTCTAAGGGTACTTCCTTTCCCACCATGCCCAACACACCATAATTTTTATAAGCAGGAGTAGCCTGAAGGAAGTGAAAACTACCAGCTTAGATTGAGCTACTGTTGAGTAGCTCTGTGTCTGTGCTTACTAATCCTGCCTGCCTGCTGGGAAGTAGCTTTTATGTGCTTCTCCCCACTGTGTCTTATTTGGGTTTTAGCTGACAATGAGAATATTACCTGTTTATTACTGGGTCAGTCCCTCTTTCCTTCTGAAAAGAGCTATCTTCCTTAGAAGAGAAGGAAAGAAGAGCTCTGGGAAACAAGAGGAAGGGAAAGATGGACCCTCTTTAATCACTTAGTGAGGCTGCCATTCTGTACTTAATACATGGTGAGTGTGTGCGTGTGTGTGTATGTGCGCATGTGCATGCGTGTACCCACGCTTGCGCATGCACAGGGAAGCCTGAGAAGCTGGGGGAGGGAGGGACTTAGCAGTGTGGTAACCCTCACATACAGTGCCTTTGCAATTTCACTGCTAAGGGTATCAAGCACCAACAAGAGTTTTAAAAGTTTGGATTTGTATCTGAGAAATATTTTCCTCAATTCTAAGCCATGAGAAGTCTGTGGGAGATTGGAAAATAGATAATTGTATACATATTATACTTTGAGATTTCAGGTTTTTAGTCACACTGAGGGACTCCTAGAAATATAAAGCAAAAGGAAATAATAGATGATGGACCAAATATTTGGTATCAGTGGGGATATTTGGAGAAATATTTGTATTTATTTATTTATTTATGTTGGTCATGGGGCTTGAACTCTGGGCTTGGGTGCTGTCCTTCAGCTCTTCAGCTCAAGGCTAGTGCTCTACCACTTGAGCCACAGCATCACTTCCAGTTTTCTGGTATAATTGGAGATAAGAGTCTTGTAGACTTTTCCTGCCCAGGCTGGCTTTGAACTGTGATCCTTAGATCTCAGCCTCTTTAATAGCTAGGATTACAGGCATGAGCCACTGGCACCTGGCCTCATTTTTATTTTTGCAGTGCTAAGGATCACACACTGGTCTTTCTAACCACTGACCTACATTCCATCCCTGGAAAAAATCTTGATGGATAATTTGATAGAGTTCTTCAAGCATAGTGTAGGTAGGTCCCTAGATCAGGAACAGCACTGAGATTCATCTCTTAGGATTGATATAAAGAGGCAGAGTTGAGCTCAGTGAGAAAGGGGGTCCTAAGAATGATTTCTGCAGGGAAGATGTCATGGTGGGTCAGAACTTGCTCTCCCAGGCAGGCAACTCTGTCCATCATAACTACCCACAGTCTCAGGCCAATACAATTGCCTTTCTCTTAGTATGGTATCCTTGCCACAAGAAGACATCTGGGTTGACAGAGTATGAGGGAAATGGAGAGTCACACACTGGCTCTTAAGTACCTTCCCTGGAAATGATAACATGTCACTTTTCACATTTTATTGGCCAAGCCTAGATTCAAGTAGTAGAGAATTATATTCTTATCTAAACATCTTTGAGCAGCTGTAATAACTACAGATGTTGATTAAATGACCCCTAACCAGCTTGTAAACCTAGAAATATCCTTGCAATAAATGTTATTGACTTTAACAGTGCAAGATTACTAGCTCAAGGCTAGCACTCTACCACTTAAGATTTTCTGTTGGTTAATTGTAGATAAGAGTCTCATAGGGACTTTTCTACCTAGCTTTTTGTTGTTTTTTTTTTTTTTTTTGGGTCCGGTCGTGGGGCCTGAACTCTGGGCCTGGGCGCTGTCCCTCAGCTCTTCAGCTCAAGGCTAGCGCTCTACCACTTGAGCCACAGCGCCACTTCCGGCTTTTTTCTTTTTGCTTATGTGGTGCTGAGGAATTGAACCCAGGGCCTCAGGCATGCAAGGCAAGCGCTCTACCACTGAGCCACCTTCCCAGCTCCTCTACCTAGCTTTTTGAAAGTTAATTGGAAACTTTCTTGCCCAGGTTGACTTCGAACTGTGATCCTCAAATCTTAGCCTCCTGAGTAGCTAGGATTACAGGCATGACCCACTGGTGACTGTTTTTTGTTTGTTTGGTTGGTTGGTTTTTTTTTGCTTTTTAATCCTGGGGCTTAAACTCCATGTTTGGGTGCTGTCCTTGAGCTTTTTTCTCTACCTCTTGAACCACAGTCCCATGTCTGGCTTTTGGTGGTTACTTGGAAATAAGAGTCTCAAGCTGGCTTTGAACTGTGGTCCTCAGATCTCAGCCTGCTGAGTTGCTAGGATTATAGGTGTGAGCCACCGTGCCCAGCTCATTTTACTTCTTCACATGAGAAACATCTCTCTTTTTCCATTTTATTTTATTTTCCTTGTTCTATATGTAAGTTAAAAAAAAGAAAGCCTTAAGTTTGAAGAAATTAGGGACTGGGACTATAAAGAAATAATGTCATTTCATGGCTAAAGCACTGGGTGGTGCCTGGAATTTTCATCATGTTTGTTTCCCAGGTATTTTTATATCTCTGTGAAGTCCCTCCTGAGTCCCCTAAATGAGGAAAGATTTCTCTTTCTGAGTCTCCAGAGTGGCCTGGTCATTTTTTTACTTTATAATACAAGTATACATTTAGTGCCCCTTAAAGCTCATGTTTGTTCTCTCCCCCTCAGTTCCTCATGTTTAGAAGGTGCCTATTAAGTACATAATGAATCATAGTTGAGTTAGGTTCTGTCTATTCAGAGTGTATACCCACATCATGGGCATCCCCAGAGTCATTAGGAACATAGATTTCCACACCCCTCCCACGACCTAATGAATCTGCATGTAAACAAGATCCCTGTGAATCTTGAGAAATGCTGAGTCAGGAACAGAAATGAACTTGCTTAAGGTTTCCATTACTGATGAGAGAGCTGGGATTTAGTCAATCTCGAGTCATCCATCCACTCTAGACTCTGGTCTATCCTTTCTGCTTTAGAGAGATCCGAAACCTGACTTCTTGTGATTTTTTTTTTTTTTTCAGTCGTGGGTCTTGAACTCTGGGCGCTGTCCCTCAGCTCTTCAGCTCAGGACTAGCACTCTCTCACTTGAGCCACAGCGCCACTTCCAGTTTTCTCGTGGTTAATTGGAGATAAGGGTCTCAAGGACTTTCTTGCTCCCGCTGGCTTTAAGATCCTCAGATCTCAGCCTCCTTAATGGCTAGGATTACAGGCATCAGCCATAGGCACCCGGCTCTTGTGAGTTTTTTGGATGGTATGATTGGGTTACACCAACCTAATGCTAACCTAAGAAGATTTCACAGATGGGCTGTCGAGTCCTGATAGGTAAAAGTTGGTTTTGTTACAACCTGGGTGTAAGACTTGGAAAAGACAATGCCTGACATACGAAGTATTGGGTTGAGCAGTCACATTACTTACAAGAAAAGAGGTAACAACCTACCTGGAGAAAGAGCCTGCTAAGCCATTGATAGCTGATACTGGAATTCTACAGTAAATTTCTAAAAACACATAAGGACTTCTTTTCTTGAGCACGTTATTATGTTTTAGGGCCGCTAGTCCACACGTGTCTAATGAGAATTGCAGGATCTGTGTTGCAGGATCTAATGTGCTATGCAATCCTTTTACAAAGTCCTTTTAGGTCTACCTTCAAAGGACTTACTGTCCAACCAGGACTGAAACCATGCTGCTCCAACTCAAAATTATTGTTTGCCTGAAATATTTTAAAACACACTGTAAAGGATGAGGCTATGGCTAGTGGTGAGGTACTTCCCCAGTAAGAACAAGTACCTAGGGATTGACTCCCAGCACTAAAACAAACTAAACCCATTTCTACTTCTGTCCCTCCAACAACCTGTTTTAAAATTTCTTGTCTCCCCAGAGATTTATATGTTAGAAGCTTTGTCCTCATTCAGTGTGGTGATGTTTAAGAGGTAGAGCTTTGGGGGAGGTCCCTAGGTCAATTGGTGACATGCTCTTGCAAGAGATTGTAGGGCCCTATTCTCTGGTTTCTCATTTTATGATGTGATTTCTTCCCACACGTGTTCACACCACTGCTATTTACCATTAGATGATTCAGCCAAGGGAGGCCCTCTTCATAGACTATGCTGTGCTGTTAAAACTTTCAGCCTCCAGAACTGTGAGTCATTTTTTTTCCTGTCCTAGGGCTTGAATTCAGGGCCTCGATGCTGTCCCAGAGCTTCTTTAGCTCCGGGACAGCACTCCATGACTGGCTTTTTTTGTGATTAATTGGAGATTAGAGTCTCATGGACTTTCCTGACTGACTTTGAACTATGATTCTCAGATCTCAACCTCCTGAGTAGCTAGGATTACAAGCATGAGCCACTAGTGACTGGCTTAATTTTATTTTATATTTTTGAATGTTGGTACTGAGGCTTGAACTCGGGACCAAGTGCTTAACTTCACTTTTTTCACTCAAGGTTAGCATTTTACCACAGCTCTACTTCCTGATTTTGGGTGGTTAATTAGAAATAAAAATCTTGCCGGGCACTGGTGGCTCATGCCTGTAATCCTAGCTACTTAGGAGGCTGAGATCTGAGGATCACGGTTCAAAGCCAGCCCTGGCAGGAAAGTCCGTGAGACTCTTATCTCCAATAAACCACTAGAAAACTGGAAGTGGTGCTGTGTGGCTCAAGTGATAGAGCATTTGCCTTAAGCTGAGGAGTGCAGGGACAGGGCCCAAGCCCAGAGTTCAAGCCACGTGGCCAACAAAAACAAAAACAAACAAACAAAAGAAATAAAAATCTCACTTTCTTATCTGTGCTGTTTTTTGTGATCCTTAAATCTCAATCTCCTGAGATTACAGGCAAGAACCACTATTGGATTAAACTCCTTTTCTTTATAAATATAGCCCATTTCAAGTAATGTATTTTGGCAACAAAA
Organism: Dipodomys ordii; assembly: GCF_000151885.1. Taxonomy (NCBI): domain Eukaryota; kingdom Metazoa; phylum Chordata; class Mammalia; order Rodentia; family Heteromyidae; genus Dipodomys; species Dipodomys ordii. The sequence continues at coordinate 1,292,098 of NW_012267430.1, forward strand.
AAAGGACTACTACAAAGTGTAAGTAATTTTTTTCCTGCTGTTCAAAAACTGTTTCTCCATTGCATTTCATCCAATGAAGAATTCAGTTCAAACTTATTATTCTCAAGAACACTCAACAGTCTGACTCCTGCCTATTCTCTGACCTACTTTGAATTTCTTTTCCTTTTCTCACTCCATCCTTTTCTTTATTTCTGAACAGACAGCTGATCTCACCCAGTAGCCTTGTGCTTGCAGTTTTATGGGCTACAGCACATACTTCCAGATTGTCCTCCCTTTTTTCATTTAGGACTGCTTATAAATCTCTTTGGGAGAGGCCTTTTCTGATCACCGTCTCTAAAACTCCAACTCTCTATCCCCTTATTACTTCCTGAAACAAAGCTTTGAATTTGTTTACTTGTTAGTGGTCTTAGTCTTTACTAGCATTTTGCCTCTATGACTTTTAAGGTTAATAGGTTGTTGAGAAAAGTTGGCTTTGAGTAGGCAGTGTCACTGCTTCAGTCTCTTGAGTACTAGGATTACATGATATGCCACCAAGGCCAATTGTCTCTATGACTTTGGTATTTGTCTTATCCCCTGTACCTACAGAAGTGTTAAATACATATTAGGTGTTTAAAAATATTTAATGAGCTAGGCACCCATGGCTCATGCCTGTAATCCTAGCTACCTAGGAGACCTGAAGGATCAGAGTTCAGAACCAGCTCATGTAGAAAAGTCCTTGAGACTTTTCAATTAACCAACAAGTAAAAAATACCAGACTGAAAAAAAAAAGCAGACTGCTGATAGAGCAACATCCATGAGCAAGAAAGCCAAGCAAGAGCTGGAGGCCCTGAGTTGAAGCCCAAGTATTGGTACAAAAAAACCCCACCAAAAACAGAAGGATCATTCATTATTCCTCTCTGGTTAGATCATTTTCCAAACATCAGTTTTGCAGAAACTTAACTCATGATGTTGAAAAGTAACTTCATCTTGCTAAGCCTTAATTTCTTTTATCCGTAAGATGAGAGATTTGATTTTTGTTCCTGGAAATATGGAACACTAAATAGCCTAAAAATCTTTCCTTAATAAAATGGAATTGTCAAAATTTCTAAAAAATCTTGGATAAAATTTAATAGCAATCTCTTAAAAGCATAGCTGAGCTTTTAAATAATAAAAATAAAATTGCCAGGATATAAAACAGAGGGCATCATTCTTTACAAAGATGCACATGAGGACTACAACAGTTGTATACTTGACAACCTGAAAATTCAGCTATATTATTGATCTTGAAGAGTCTGGCAGAATTTTTTCCAGTCTTTCCAAGAACCTTTAATATGCATCCCACAATATTAACCCCCAAACTCTGACTTTACCTTTAATATATATCCTACAATATTAATCCCCAAACTATGACTTTACATTCCAAGTATGAAACGTGAGGAAACAGCCCTCCTACACAGGAATTAGCTAGCATCACAAAGCAACAGGATGAGCCCTCCAGTAATAATGCATGAACATCATACATACCATGTGACTTGGCTTTCCAACATTGTGACAAAATACTTGAGATAATCAACTAAAAACAGGAAAGGTTTCTGTTGGCTCACAGTTTTTGAAGTTTCAGCTATGGTTGGCCCATTGGGTTTTGGTCTGTGGTTAGGTGTTGCATCATGGAAGGCAGTGTGAGGTGGTGGAGTCCTGTTTACCTCCTGGTGGCCTGGAAACAGAGAGGTAGGAAAGGGCCAGAGTCTCAATATCCCCTCCAAAGGCATACATCTAATGCCACAACATTCAAAGTTCCTACCATCTCTCAGTAACACCATAGGTTGGGGACCCAAACCTTCAACAAACAGCCTTTGGGGGACATTGCAACAAACTATAGCAAGTAGTCAGGACTCCGATCCTTTCTCAAGGCTGATTGATTCATTGCCTGGTTGTTTTATTTGCTGATTCACTGCCCATTTATTGACCATTTGCTTTGTGATAGGCACTACAATGGGTACCAGAGATATGATGAATGAGTTGTGATCCATCTTTGAGAAATTTATGAAGTTACGCAGCCAGTCAGTGGGAAGCTGGGACTTGAATTCAGGTGACCTCCTATCTGACCAGTGCTCTTTCCATTGGGCAGATGTTGTATGGGTGTCAGTGAGTGACTTTCCTGGTGTTGCTTGGCATTTGTGGGGAGGACCTCTTTGAGCTTAGATCATGGTGCATCTAATATATGAGGGTATTAAATCACTGGCAGCATCTCACTACCTTGGAGACACTTGGGAGAGAAAAGAAGCAAGAGCGAAGGATGTGCTAAGGGAAACAATTGAGCTTGAACATCTTTACCCACTATATTAGTTGCTGCTCTAATAGTCACCAGTTTTGTGGCTTAAAAATAACAGATAGGAAGCTAAGCCCTAGTGGCTCATGCCTGTAATCCTAGCTATTCAGGAGGCTGAGATCTCAGGATCACGGTTCAAAGCCAGCCCAGGCAGAAAAGTCCCGAGAGACTCTTATCTCTAATTAACCACTCAAAAACCGGAAGCTGAGCTGTGGCTTAAAGTGGCAGAACACTAGCTTTGAGCAAAAGCCCATAGGGACACGGCTATGACTGACAAAATAAATAAGTAAACAAAAACAAAAAAATGAAAAGCATTAACAAATGTATTTAATACAGTTCTGGAAGCAGAAAATCTAAAATAAATCTATGGGGCTAATATCAAAGTGTTAGCAGGGCTAACTTCTTCTGGAGATTCCAGGGGACTCCTTGCTTGCTTTTTCACTCAGTAGTTAGGATTGCAGATGTGAGCCACTGGCACCTGGATCTCCAGTGAACTCTTGATCCATACTTCTATTGCTTTTATTTTGATCTTGGAAAGGAAGCTGTGGTGAACACTAGTACATTTAGTGTATCTGTGCATAAGTTTCTTTATGATTGAAATGGCTAAGGCAGAGTGCATTTACATTTTCTTCTTGACCAAATAACTTTAATAGATGAGCAGATGTTTCTATGCCCTTTATTCAGTTCCACTGATTGGTTTCTCTGACCCTTTATTACTGCCACACTGCTTTCAATTACACTAACTTTACACAAATTCCTGTGTAAGGTCCTGACATGTACCCCCCCATTTATAATTAATAAATTGCTTTTCAAAATGGCTTTTCTTAGCATAAATATGGCCTCATTTGTACCATGTCTTTCTCATCATTTGACATGGTCACACTTCAGCATTTTTGCCAGTCTGGTTAGTACAAAACAGAATCTCATTAGGATTTTAATTTACATTTTCCAGAATACTAATGAACTTCTTTTTTTTTTTCTCCAGTCCTAGGGCTTGAACCATAGAGCCACTCTGGCTTTTTTGAGTAGTTTATTGGCGATAAGAGTCAGAAGGACTTTTCTGCCCAGGCTGGCGTTGGGCTGCAATCCTCAGATCTCAGCCTCCTGAGGATTACATTACAGGCGTGAACCACTGGGCTCTGGCTCCAGTTTTCCTTTAATCTTACTGATATGGAGAAGTTCTTCAAATATTCTGGGATGCTGTTCTTTCATCTGTTACATATGTGTCTTCATCTGTGCTTTATTCTCTCACTTTATGATATATCTTGATACACAGAAATTCTTAGTATATTTAATGCAATCGATTTATTAATGTTTTTCACTTACAGTTTGTTGTTGTGTCTTTTGTCCTTGAAACATGAAGATATTATATTGCTTTCAGAAGATGTGATGCTTTCCTTTCCCATTTATATTTCTAGTCTGTCTTTGATGTGTGTGTGTGTGTGTGTGTGTGTGTGTGTGTGTGTGTGTGCATGTGTGCATGTATGCTTGTGCACGTGTGCGTGCCAGTACTAGGCCTTGAATTCAGGGTCTCATGCTCTCTTCTAGTGTTTTTGCTCAGGGCTGGTGTTCTACCACTTGAATCACACCTCCACTTTTGGCATTTTGCTGGCTAATTGGAGATAAGAGTCTCCTGGAGTTTTCTGCTCCACTTAGTTTCAAACTGCAGTGCTCAGATCTTGGCCTCTTGTGTAGGCTAGGATTACAGGTGTGAGCTGCCCAGAGAGCTCAGCTTAGTTGGTTTTTGTATACAATGTGAAACAGTTATCTAATTTTTTTTCTTTTTCTTTTGATGGTCATGGGGCTTGAACTCTGGGCCTGGATGCTGTCTTCAGCTCAAGGCTAGCGCTCTACTACTTGCACCACATCGCCGCTTCCTTGTTTTCTGGTGGTTAATTGGAGATAAGAATCTTACAGACTTTCCTGCCCAGGCTAGCTTTGAGCAGTGATCCTCAGATCTCTAGGATTACAGGCAGGAGCCACCAGTGTCCAGCTTAACTTTTTAAATTTTTTATCCTGCAAGTTGAAAAAGAAAAGAAAGTTACCCTAGTGCCATCTGTTAGCGAGTTTATTCTTTCTCTGAAGCTATTAAGTGCCCATAACATAACATTTGATGTGCCTTTGTGTTTTCCTCATCCAGATATAATTATCTTAAACTTGTGCACAGCATACACACACTAAAAAATCTTCTAACATTCTCATTGGGAGATAATTGCATGTATAGAGTAGTAGTAAATTAAGATTTTTGAAATACAATTAATATTCTTTTTAGCACTGATTTTAGTATAACAGGGTTGAAGTAGGGAGAAATCAACAAAGAAACATTCCTTGCTGTAAATTAATGTTCTTAAGATATTAAGTGTCCCAGTCCATAAACATGGTCTGTACCTCAATTCATTTAGGTCTTTAGTGACTTGCAATGACATTTTATGCTTTTTTTCCCCTTAAATGTTATGTACATCATTTTTTAGAGTTGTTCTCGGGTACTTGATATTTATTTATTTTTTGGTCCGGTTGTGGGGCCTGAACCCTGGGCCTGAGCACTGTCCCTCAGCTCTTCAGCTCAAGGCTACTGCCCTACCACTTGAGCCACAGCGCCACTTCCGGCTTTTTTCTTTTTGCTTATGTGGTGCTGAGGAATCGAACCCAGGGCCTCAGGCATGCAAGGCAGGCGCTCTACCACTGAGCCACCTTCCCAGCCCTGGTACTTGATATTTATCAATGCCACTGTGTGTAATAGCTTAACAAAAATTTAAACTTTCTATGCTTTTTTTTGCCAGTGCTAGGGGTTGAACTCAGGGCATGGGCACTGTCCCTGAGCTACTTTTGCTGTAGGCTAGCTTTCTACCACTTGAGCTACAGGGCTACTTCCAACTTTTTTTTGTTTATGTGGTACTGAAGAATTGAACCCAGGGCTTCATGCATGCCACATTCCCATCCCAACTTTCTGTTCTTTTGTTAGAAAAGTGCAACGTTGCTGAGCTTTAGATTTTGGGAGAGGTTTCAAATAGTCATATCAGTTGAAAATAGTTCAGTGTTGTGCCTTTCAGGTCATCATCATCTTTTCTCTCTCACTGATCTACTGAGACTCTCCAGCCAGGATGACAGGGGTGGTGCATGCAAGGTACTTTAGCTTGGTTCCTCAGTAAAGATGAATGCTAGACATTTTCCCATGTTGTGCTTGCTATAGGGCTTTCAGAAATGTATCACTACATTCATTCATTCATTTTCGTCAACAAAACAACACTAACAATAACCCAAGAGCCTCATAAGGCCAATCTGGGACATTATTGCAACAAAATAATTGACAGTCCCCTGAATCATGACCATGGGAAAAATAGCATCCATTTTAAGTGATAGTTTACTACAAAAATTTTTTTAATAAGGAATGATACTGTATTTTATCTAATGTTTTTGTGACAGTCTTTAATCAATTAGGAAGAAAATTTTATCACTCAGTTTTATGATTAAGTCCTGAGTAACTGAGAAATTTGTGTTAAGATTAGATTTCTTTCTTGAATGTACAGTAGAATTTGCTAGTAAAACCCATCAAAGCCAGATGCTTCTTATTTGCAGTGGTGGGGATTGAATTTAGGATTTTGTCCATGTTAGGTAAGCATTCTACAACTGAACTACATCCCAGCCTTAGGTTTTTATGAGCCAGGTCTTTTTATATAGTTCAGATGCGTGCTACTACACATGGCACAAATTTATTGACAGTCAACAATATTGTCTCTGCCCCATTTCTTTCCTTTTCCCTTTTTACCACTCTCAATAAGTATATGTACGTTAGCTGTACTTACTCTATTAGCCACTTTCTTTCCTTCTCTCTCTCTCTCTCTCTCTTTCTTTCTTTTTTATTGGTCGTGGGGCCTAAACTCTGGGCCTGGGCGCTGTCCCTCAGCTCTTCAGCTCAAGGCTAGTGCTCTATCATTTGAGCCACAGTGTCATTTCCGGCTTTTTCTTCTTATGTGGTGCTGAGGAATTGAACCCAGGGCCTCATGCATGCATGGCAAACACTCTACCTCTGAGCCACCTTCCCAACCCTAGCCTCATTATTTCTTATGTCATTTCTCATTACTTTTTCTGTCATAGCTGCATTATGTCTATTTCCTTGGCCATATCTAATCAGCTATTGAACATACCCACTGAGTTTTCAATTTTACTTATATTTAAGAAGTCCTGTTTTACTGTAGGATTTCTATTTTGTTGTAGCTTAGCAATGTTCTATGATATCTGTTCCTCATATGTATTTTAAATTCACTTTTATTCCATTAAATATATTCAACTTATTTATATTATATTTGGAGTCTGATAGTTCTAGTGCCTACAGGTATTTTTTGTTTGTTTTTTTGTTTAGTTGGTCATGGGGCTTGACCTCTGGGCCTGGATACTGTCCCTCAGCTTTTAAGCTCAAGGCAAGCGCTCCACCTCTTGAGCCATAGTACCACTTCCAGTTTTCTGGTTGTTTATTGGAGATAAGAGTCTCACAGATTTTCCTGCCCAGGTTGGCTTTGAACCACAGTCCTCAGATCTCAGCCTCCTGAGTAACTAGGATTACAGGCGTGAGCCATCAGTGCCCAGCCCTGAATATATTTTTGAAAGACAGTTCTACCACATTTAAAAAAAAATAAGGGTGACTTTTAGACATTGTGTGTTTGTCAAATTGTTTTTTCCCTGTGAGGAAGGACTTATACCTATAGGAATTCTTAGAATCTTGGGTTATAGCTGAACTCCACCAGAGGAAATTTGCATTTGTTTTTGCCAGGGTCTGGGGACACCTCCAAGATGAGACCAGTAGAAAGCAAATTCTAAAATACTTTTTATTTCATCATATGGTCTGCAAGCTTACATAATGGGGACAGGCTGATAGTTACAGACTCTTTTTTAAAAATTTTTTTTGCATTATTGTATTTTTTATTGTGAAAATACTGTACAGAGGGGTTACAATTAAATGGGCAAGATAATGAGTACATTTCTTATCAAGCATTGTAGCCTCCTCCTTTGTT
>NW_012267430.1:1301299-1329865 GCF_000151885.1 Dipodomys ordii
TGCATGCAAGGCAAGCACTCTACCACTGAGCCACCTTCCCAGCCCCTTCTTTGACTTTTCTATGCATCATTCTAATCTCTGCTTCTGTTGTCGCATAACATTCTCCCTGGTCTCCTTTCCTCTTCCTCCTCTACCTCTTCTTGTTGTTTATTTTGTTTACTTTTTGCAGTATGGAGACTTAAACTTGGAGCCTCATACTTGTTAGGCAAATGCTCTATTGCTGAGACTTATCTCAGCAATAGTTGGTACTAATTATTTTTGAGATAGGGTCTTGCTTTCTCCCCGTAACATGCCTGTTGGACTCAGTCTAGCAGTCATAGCAAAACACTACATAAAGAATGAGGTGCACTGGCCACTACTTCTTGCAAAGAAGATAGAGTATCACTTAATAAGACCAAATCCAACCAATTCCTTTAAGTGCATAATTTTCAGTTATTGTTGGAAACAATGATCACCTTTTGACTTTTCATGTTTGAGTTTTACAGGTACCAAAACACTTTAAGCTAATATCAGCTGAGTCACATACCAAAATATCTAGAATAACACTAGTTCCAGGTGAGGCTTGATAGCAGTTGAGTATTGACACCATAGCAGCAGGTTCTTGAGTCTACCTCTACACTGGTGCCTATTTTACATTAAGGCTGAAATATAGCCATGAGATAACTGCCAGCAACTTCTGTGGACTTGGAATTCTGCGTTTGTATCCAGAAGAAAAAGAGATCACATCTCTGAGGGATATAAGAAGCATCCTCTGCAGAAGCTTCTCATAAGCATCTTGCTCTTCTGATTTGGATCATAAGCCAGTCACTGAGTCTGTTTCTATGGTAAGAGGATGAAACATGCAGACTCAGTAAGACAACCAGGACCTACACTGTGTATCAAGTATGGTCAGACTCAGTAAGCACAAGGACCATATGGGACTAAGAGGAAGACTCAGAAAACATTGAGACCATTAGCAAATTGAAAGCCAAGTGGATGCTAGCATCTAAATAGCAGACCTATTAATATTCGACCCTGAATTCCTAGTATATGACAGAGGTGGTATCACACCATTCTTTATTTGATCAGCAGTTGCATACAGACTTAGTGAGTTGCTATTGTGGCTGAGTATAAGTCACTACTGATGGAAACAGATGGCATTGTTGCTCTCATAGTGTTTCTCATGCAAAGCATCATAATTTCATGAATACAGCAGTCATATAGATGCACATGACAATGTCATTTCCAGATGATAAAATTGTAATTCAGGGCTGAATAGCTTCCCATGGGCCATCCAGCAAGTTAGTGGTGGCATCAGTGCAGACAAGTATGCCAAGATCAGCAGTAGATGACCCAGCAGTTGGCTGGAGTGGGACTCACAAGTATATCTGGTCCCATCTCTATTCCTATTGAGCTGTGACATCCTGTGCACAGGATTGTGCTTCTCAGGGCGTCATGGGGCAAGATGGAGCTGCAGCTCCTGGTGGGCAAGTTCCCACACATTCTACCACCTGAAAATCCAGAAGCTGTCACTATGTAGACTCTTCAGAGTTGCAGGGACTTTCAGGGCCTTTGATGTTTATAATGAATAGTACTTGAGGACAACAACCCAAAGAGGACCCTGAGGACAGGACCCTCTCACAAGCTGGGGACAGAGCAGGGAAGGAATGTAAGATTAGCTAATGAGTTGTTGCTTCTACTTGTGCTGGCCACCAGCTGCTGGTGATGCCATTGTCTGCTGCTGGGTTTCCCTTCCTGACTATCTTCACCCTAGCCAGCCTACTTAGTTCATCTGGGTCTGTCCTATTGCAGGAAAGGCCCAAATCCAATGCCTGAGGTCAACCTGGGCCAGCCCAACCCTGCAGTGTCCTCTGAAGCATGACAGGCTTGGCGCTTCCCTGGAGGCTGCTCATCCAACTTAATGAGACTCTGGTTGAAGAGGTGGTTTTCCTGCAGTGCCTGGGCAAATTCCCCAGCTGACATGGATACCAAGGCAGCCGAGCTGCTGCCACGGGGCTGGCAGAGGATGAGGTCAGCTGTGGTTCTAGCATGCTGGGCATCAGGCTGGTAGTTGCTCTGGGATTGGGTGAAGTCATTTGGGATGGGAGCTCTGATCCAAGGAGAAGAATTTCTAGATGTTTCTTGGGTCAGCAAAAGGTATCATTGCTATGACTTACGCTTTTAGTGCGCTACTTGGCAGTTTACAAACTGCTTTCCTGTGTGTTGTGGGGCCCAGGGTCACAAATATGGCTCTCAGACAGAAACCAGCCTACAGATACTTGGATTTGTCTATGTTGGAATCAGTTACAAACATTTAAATGAGAGAGCTGTGGCTTCTCTTGTAGGATCAGGGGACCTGGTGCCTCTGGGTCGCTCCCACAGGATAGCATCAAATGAGCTTTGGGGTGGTTGTCCCTGAAGTTCTGACTCACTTAGCCAGTGCCTCATCCCCATCCCCATTCTGCAGTTACAGGGTCTCCTCTCACACCTGGACCTTTTCATCACTGGCCTCACCCTTGATTCTCTATTTCTAGAGCAACCTGGGAAGGCAGGAATTAGCATTCCTGTTTTGCTGATGAGGTAACTGTGGTTCAAACTAGTTTCAACATGTTATATGGGAAAATAGTCACGGCCTGATTCAGGCATTTCTCTGCCAATTAACAGCTCTGTGACCTTGAGTGAGTGACTCCTTGGTCCTAATGTACTTATTTATACAATGAAGCAACTGGGATATATATGTATAATATATGTATTTATATACATATCTACATACATAAATAATATAAATACAGATTATATATGTATAATAGATGTATTTACATACACATACATACATATATACATGTGTATACACACATGTAAATACATATGTTATACATACACATATATGTATATATACACATACACATATATTAGGCATGTATATACATATATGTATAGCCCATACATACCCCATATACATGGAAATGTATATAAATACATATACATATATTATACATATGTGTATGTATAATATATTGTTCTGCATAAGAAATGAATGCAATCTAGAGAATCTAGAAGAGAAGGAAAGTGGAGGATGGCTGAACAATGTAGCAGGTAGATACAGGGAATTTCAAAAGGATTTCTTCTATTCTGTTTTAATCCATTTGTTCTTCTCTGATACCAGCTTTCTGGGTCTCCCAGAACTTTGAATAAAATTGGGTGTTTAAGAAGAAAAGGTGAGGTAGCTAAGTGCTTACTGGGATTCCTACCCACCTGATATCTGTCACTCCAAGAAGTCACTGGCTATATGTAAATAGATGTCAGAGGAACACAGAATGTATGTCTCATTTCCCTGACCTAGGGGCATATATGTCTGTTTATCGTAATAAAAGCAAAGTATTTGCTGGGCACCAGGGCTCACGCCTGTAATCCTAGCTACTCAGGAGGCTGAGATCTGGGATTGTGGTTCAAAGCCAGCCAGGGCAGGAAAGTGCATGAAACTCTTATCTCCAATAAACCACCAGAAAACTGGGAGTGACGCTGTAGCTCAAGTGGTAGAGCACTAGCTTTGAGCTGAAGAGCCGAGGGACAGCGCCCAGGCCCACAGTTCAAGCCCCATGACTGACAAAAAAAAAAAAAAAAAGGTTAAGGAATGTGCCCAGCTGGTAAGCATTCAATCCAGGGATCCAGTTTGAAGGTATCTGATTATCCAGTCACTGTTTGGATATTGCTACATTCTCTGACTTCATGGAAGAATCATTCCTAGTGCAGGGTGGTACATTCTCAGCTAGGATCCTACAGGAAGAACCGTGGAAATGTGGAACTACTATGGGCTAGACTGGCTGGTCTAGCTAGCTGCAGGGAGGAGGAGTAAACAGTTATACAAAGGCAGTTAGATTCCCTTCTGTAGGGTGAGAAGCTCATTCTAGGCAGTTTGAAGTAAGATGAAGTGGGGAAGAGTGTGGCAGCTACATTTGAAAATAATGCAGTGTCATCTTGAGGAATCACCAAAAGGTAGGCTTTGAGGTCAAAATACAGAGCTTTGCTTTTAGACAGGAGCCAGCCAGTTAAAGTTTGAGATCAGCGGGGAAAGTAATATATCTATGTTAAGTTTGAAGCAATAGAAGTTGAACCAGTGTTATGTCTCCTTTCCTTCCCCGTCCCTTAATTATGTCTACCCAGAATCTCAGGCTGTGACCTTATTTGGAAATAGGGTCATTATATATATGTTAAGTTAGGATGTGCTCATACTGGATTAGGGTTGACCCTCATTCAGTGACTATCCTTGTAAGTGGAAGGAAATGTGGAAAGACTGAGACATGCAGAACATGGTATAACAATTGAGGCAGAGTGGATTGATCACTCCACAAGCTACAGTACTGAGAATTGCTGCAACTTGGAGAACCTAAGAAGGGAGGTGGGAAGGCCCTCCTGGTAAATCTGCATAGGGAGCATGACCCAGCTGCCATTTTGACTTGAGACCTGTAGCTTCCTGAACTTTCAAAGAATGAGTTACCAAGTTTGTGATAGGTTTTTAGGGTAGCCCTAGAAAGTGAATGCAGTATCCCTATCTTTGAACACCCTTATGCCCTTGTTAACTTCTTTACTGCAGGAAGAAACTAGGGCAACTCAATGTAAGTTGTCATTCTAGACCCCAAACAGCCATAGTTGGCTTTTTTCCTTTCTCGTGATCCCAGTCATTTTAACAGTCTGATCTAGATCTTTGCATTGATGTTGAAGATTCTGTAGTTATTGATGATCTTATTTTACTTATTTATTTGGTAGTACTGAGGATTGAACTTCCAGGGGCTCATACTTGCTAGGCAGATGCTACCACTTGAGCTATGCCTCTAGCCCATTTTTCAGGGTTTGCACGACTGTTCCTAACATTAATTTCCATGCTTTTAACTTGAGTTGTTGCTACCTTACCCTGAAAGCCATAACCCTTCTCTTCCCCAGGTATATCTCATGTACCTTGAGGGCATACTTGTTCTTCCCTAGACCATCTCAATCCAATATGATTTCTTTGTTCTGCAACCTGGAAGCACACTACTAGCACCAATTACTGGGTAGCATCCTACATAGCTGTTCTGAGGCACTGTATGTTTTTGTATTTCTAACTCATTAAAATGTTTCATTCACCTTATCAATATTTTTGTCTTGCCTCTTAGGCTTATGTCTCAGTTCCTTGAAGGCAGATAATCTGTTTTTTGCTATCTTTTCTTGACTGTATAGTTTGCACATTGTTATTACCTAACAGATACAGTATAGATGGAAGATAATTTTCCGGATCTGGAAAAGATTAAAAAGAAGAAAAGTTGAAGAAAAATATTTATTACTAAAAATTTCTTTTAGAAACCAGGTGTTGGTGGCTCACACCTGTAATATTAACTACTTAGGAGGCTGAGATCTGAGGATCATGGTTCAAAGCCAGCCTGGGCAGGAGAGAGGGAAGAGGTGGTGGAGATCATTGGAGTGCAAATTCTCATTCTTCTAGCAGTTATATTCTTATAGCAATTTCCATATGGAAGCCATGGAAAATAAGACAGATATGACCTTTATCCTTAATGAGAGTTTAGTTTCATGGAAAATACTGGCAAAGTGCAAATAGAAACTTCTTGACATGTTTTCCTGTGGCTTTTGGTTCAAGCAACAAGAGTATAAACAGAACTGGTATTGAGAATAAAGTCTTGGCAGAATGACCCACCTTCTCTACTTGGATTTGACTTTTTACCTGGTCAGAGGTAGACAAACCAAATGAATTATATTTCCACTCTCCTGGAATCGTAGATATGAGATTCAGAGGAAGTCAATAGCCATGAACTGAACTGTGTTCTGCCAGAATTCATATTCTGAAACTCTGACTCACAAAGTGATGATGTTTGGAGATGGGGCCTTTGAGAGATAATGAAGGTTTGCAGAGGTCATGAGGGTAAGGTCCTTGCAATGATATTTTGTGTTCTTATTGGAAGTGAATCTCTGTCCACCAAGCAAAGACATAGCAAGAAAGCAGCAATCTGCAACCCAGGAAAAATGGCCCTTGCCACATTACCATGCTAGTAATCTGATATCAGTGTCATAGCCTCCAGAACTGTAATAAAATATACCTACCAGTCTGTAGTGTTTTATCATGGCAGCCAAAGCTGATAAGTTCAGTAGCTCTTCCTGTAGGTAGGCGCTGTGATGGATAAGAGGCAGGCGGTATGGAGGCTCTGATTTGCTCTATGGATTGAATTACAATCCACACAGAGCATGTGACAATCTTCTTGTTTGTCTTGAGATTTCGTTTAAGAATGACCATAAACCATCATCATCAGCTGTCTAGAGGAACTTTGCCCAAGAGGAAATGTGTGTGTGTAGACACAAAGTGAAGGTGAAATCAAAACACATAAAACAAAAACTATTACAGATTTCAAAGCGGCAGGGAGAAGAGAATGATGGCAGATGAGAAGTCTGAAACTACAGAGAGCTCAACCAGCAGGTAGAAAGATAAGAGGTGGGGGAAGAGAGGAGACCTATGGGCCTGTGTCATAATTAAGGTCCATGAGGTTATCCCTTTTGCTTTCCTCTGTTGATTGTGGATTAGCTATTGGCTAAAGAAAACACATACTAAGAAGGAACTTGTTTCCATGACTGCCATGTTGATTGTTAGGTTTTATTATAGTCAGATAAGGCTTTATTGTGGTCAGCAGCTGTGGCATCTGTTGGATTTGGGGTCAGTGTGATAAAAAACAAGCTAGCTGACTCACCGACTATGACAGGGTGGGGAAGTTTAGGTCACAGGTGGTGGGATACACATAGTACATCAGATCTAAAACTGCATGTCAGGACAGCAGCTAAATCAAACAGAGGACAAGGTGGAACATAGGTCAGTGGAGAAGAAAGGATGTTCAGACATGCCTAGGTAGGAGAAATACTGTGTGGCCTCCCCAGGATTCTTCAGTTCCTGGTTTTAGATGCTTATAAGGCCCAGCTGCCTATGGGTTTAGGCAGTACACTTGGCTCCTTCCTAGAAATTTTCTTTAATGTGTATACCAACTTGAGTCAATTTGGTTTCTTTCTTTCTTTCTTTCTTTCTTTCTTTCTTTCTTTCTTTCTTTCTTTCTTTCTTTCTCTTTCTTTCTTTCTTTTCTCTCTCTCTCTCTCTCTATCTTTCTTTCTTTCTTTTTGGGTCCGTTCTTTCTTTCTTTTTGAGTCCATTCTTTCTTTCTTTCTTTTTTTGGGTCCGGCTGTGGGGCCTGAACTCTGGGCCTGGGCGCTGTCCCTCAGCTCTTCAGCTCAAGGCTAGCGCTCTACCACTTGAGCCACAGTGCCACTTCTGGCTTTTTTCTTTTTGCTTATGTGATGCTGAGGAATGGAACCCAGAGCCTCAGGCATGCAAGGCAAGCGCTCTGCCACAGAGCCACCTTCCCAGCCCCTCAATTTCAATTTCTTATTACCAAAAGAACCTCGGCAGATACCCTTCCCAATTACAGGGGAAGAAGAACAGAGCAGAGAAGCCATGTGTCTGGTTGCAGTTACTATACCCAGCCTCTACCAGGTCTTCAGTCCACTTCTCTCCCTTTCCTTCCCTTCAAACTCTAAACACAGGGAAGCAGACCCAGAGTGGTTCTGAAACTGTAGGGAAAATGATGTTATTCCTCTACTGTCAGTCTTTGGAAACACGATCTGTCATACTTGAGAGCTTGTTTGGAGGTTCTAGCAGGGGAGCGCAGCTACTCGTATACCCTTGACTGAAGACCGGTCCTCCTCTATCGGGGATGGTCATCCTCTTCGACCGAGCGCGCAGCTTCGGGAGGGACGCACATGGAGCGGTGAGGGAGGAAGGGTACACCGGCCTAGCCAGCCAGATCAGCCGAATCAACCCTGGCGATCAATGGGGTGACAGATGTCGCAGCCAGATCGCCCTCACATCTGATCTGTCATACTTGAAAGTGTCTTTCCAACATCAAATATGTTTGCCCCTTTTCTCTGTATTCCTGTCAAATGGAGTAGCAAGGCTATCACCACTTGTATTGTAACATTCGCACATATACTTGTAATATAGAGGTTTGAATTTAAGGTCTGGAGTTTGCTAGAGTGGTGCTCTATTACTAAGCCATGCCTTGCTAGCACACATTGTTGCTTTTGGATCTTGCAAAAGAGATTCTTAGCTGTGCATACTGGCCCACAACTAAGGTCTTCCCATTCCTTTGTGCATTCTTTGCATTTGTTTTCCTTTTGTTCTTGTAATTGGATCCAAATTTGAGTCTCAAAAACAGGTGATCTTCTCTGAGCCCTATGGTAGGGAATGGCTGACACCCACTTAAATACCCTGTTTGGCTCCTATAGTTATTTTAAGATATGTACTTTAAATGAATTCACTAATTGGAAAACATGTAAAAACTGAAAGGAAAAATTATAGTTCCATTGATTTGTCAGGTTTATAATTTTCTTAGTAGGTTTCTACTTGTGAACTTAATTTGTAAAAAAAATGTAATTATAATAATGAGGAATTTGTATTCTACTTTCTCCCTTAACATGGTAATAGAAACAGTTCCATGCAATTCCATTTTGTAAATATTTTTAAGGCTGTATCTACTGTCTTCACTTAAGTGTATCATAACTTCGTTTGGGCCTGAATGAACCATAACTATAGGAAATCTAAGACTCAAGCCTCAATTTGTTAGACATTTAAGTTGTTTCTGATTGTGTATGTACATATTTGTATATGTGCAACTACAGCCTAGACTTTATTTTGGGGATCTTTTCTTTAAAGTAGATTTCATAAAGTAGAATTATGGAAAAGCAGGCATGGCTCTTTTAAAGACTTTCTGTGCATGTTATCAAATTTCTTTCCAATGAAGAGTATAAATTTATTCCCTGCTCACCGCAGAGTGAGAAGTCTACCAGAATTTCTTGGCTGCTGTGTAAGTAACAGGTGTAAGAATAGACACATGTTCAATTAGTGTTCTTAGAGGTTTATTAGGAGAACTTGCCCTCAACAACCAGCATGCAGATCCAGTAACACCAAAGAGGAGGAAATGCCTTTTGTGCTTTCATTTGATAAGGTTACAATAACTGTTCATCACCAACCTGTGGAAAATGTTGCAAGTGTGATACTGTAGAGAATTTTATATACAAATCCTTTAGTTCAGTTTTTCTGGATAGATTAGTAAAAATTAGAAAACAACTTAAACAACTAAATATTTTTATAATAATATTTTTCTCAAGCGAAGGATGGTAAAAAAGTAAACTTGATTGTCTTCATTCAAATGTTTGTGTGATCTGTGTTTTGGGAAGAACCTTTGATTCTAGTCTAAGACAATGGGAAGGTCAGACAGAAGAGGTCAATTTGACCTGGACTTTAAGGAGATTTGGGATTCAATAAAAACACTGGTGCAAATAGTGAAAATTCAGGACTCCTGTGGCCTTTTGGGTTTTGCTGACTTGATAGGTATGAGCAGATTGCAAGACTGGGAAATTAAGCTCAAGAGTTTAGAAATTGTTTGATAGACTTACTCAAGATCTATGAACAGGAAAGGAATGCAGAGTGGAATAGCTGCTATAAAAAAATACTTAGGCAGTTTTGGGGCTGGGAAGGTGGCTCAGTGGTAGAGTGCTTGCCTTTCAGGCATCAGGCCCTGGGTTTCAGTCCTCAGCACCATATAAGCAGAAAAATCCCGAAGTGGCGCTCAAATGGTAGAGCGCTAGCCTGGGCTGAACAGCTGAGGGACAGCGAACAGGCCCAGACTTCAGGCCCCATGACCAACCAAAAAAAAAAAACAACAACCAAAAAACAAACAAACAAAAAACAGGCAGTTTTGTTTTGTTTTGAAAATACATGTCCGCATAAACACAAAGACTTTGCTCAAATGTTCCTAGTAGCCTTATTGTGTTCAAAAGATTGACATATTTAATTACATACAAATTTAAAACTCATAAACATCAACATACCATGTTGTGCTGGGGATGTAGCTCAGTGGTAGAACACTTGCCTAGCATGTAAGAAACTGGATTTGATTCTCAGCGATGGAATTGGGGGGAGTAATGTAGAAAAGTTCAAAATGTGTTTGCTTGATTCATGTATCAAAGGAGAGACAGCAAAAGAATATTGACCCATTCAAGTAGCAGATGGCATTAGGGATGGACAAACCAACAAGCTTCAAAAAGCAGTCCCTTGTCCTTATTAGAAATTTAGGTTTCTTAGCCCTGCTTCAGCCCTGCTGATTCACAAATGCTGGGAATGAGCCTAATGTTCTGTTTTCAAGAGCTCTCCTACTGATTCCCATGCACCCTTTACTTTGAGATCCTTTAAAATAGGAAAATTGGTTTAAGTTGAGGGTGTATGATCCAAGAGGGACTTCCCAACAGGTGTTGAGATAGAGAGCTGGAGTTGAGGGAGGAGAGTAGCTAGCTTGTTATTCTCCACAGTACAGGGGAGTCTTCAGAGGCAGAAGAGCAATGAAAAGGCAGAGGCTCAGGGCAATCTTAGGCATGTTTTTGTGAGAGTTCTTTGCTTCAGAACAGTATGAGCAGGTTGGATACTGAGCTTATGCCTGTCATCCTAGCTACTCAAAAAATTGATATCTGAGGATTGTAGTTTTGAAGCTATCCTGAATTTTAAAAAAAATCATGCAACTCTTTAATCACCAAAAAGTCAAAAGTAGAGCTATGGCTTGAGCAAGAGTGCCAGCCTTGAGCAAAACAGTTCAGGGACAGTGCCCAAACCCTGAGTTCAAGCCCCAGGACTGGCACACACAAAAAAGAACAGTGTGGGCAGAGAGGGTGTTTCTGGGAAGGATAATGGGATCTCCTAAAGGACTGGAACCATGAAGTAAACATGGACCAGAACCCATTCTGCTGTCTGTCTCTCTTACTCATCCTTTTTAATTCATTAGTCCAATGTTTATTCCACCTCTTAACAATGTCCCTATTCCAGGTACCAAAGATGAGCTCAGAAAAAGAGTTGACTTTGCTTTCATAAAGACTTTCTATCTTTCTGTATGTCATTTTCCCCTCCCCTTCCATCTGTCTTAGCATGCTTCTCTGTGTCTCTTTCTCTCTGCAGATACTCATCTCTGGCCAGATGTGGCCACCCTACTGCTGCTTATGTTTATAGTCCCTATTCTAAGTAATATGCAAAGATCTCATCCCTGATTCAAAATTTCTGGAGAAAAGAATCTAAGAGACCAAACTTAAGTTCAATCTTGCTCATGCTGCCTTTGGCTGGAGGCAGAGTCCTATGGTATATGCTTTAGGGGTGGAGATGGGAGCAGGTGGAAATATGCCAAACTAGGGTCTCTTCTAGAGTGCATTGCTTTCATCTTTGCTAGTGGGAGCTATACTTAAAAATAGTCTTTATTTGCCTTTCACAATGAACTTCTTAATGGAGGTGACTGAGGTGGCTGTTTCTTGGAGGACTCAGTGCCCTGTGTGTGTTTGAATGTGTTGAATACTAGAAACCCTTATGGTTGGGCAGGAGCTTGTCATTGCAGAAAGGATTGAAGTATTGCTTCAGTTGGGGGGAGGAGTAGGTGAATGAAATTTAAAATACCCCTCCTTTGCCTGAGTCTATAATTGCAAAGGAACCAAGAGAACTTGGATGTGTGAGTCTGAAGGATGTGCTCTTGTTCATGGGTGAAGGATATCCCTTTTGTGTTCCTTCCTCCTAGCCAGAGTACAGTAGATCCATCTTTCATCTAGTTAGTGCTGTGCTGAGTTTGGATGCATTCATCCTTCCTTCTAGGACTTGGTTTCTAATGGTTTACAGGAAATGTTCCCCTGTTTTACTGGAATGTTTTTGAGTCCTGAGAGACCACAAGGGCATATTTTGAAATCTTTACTCTCTCTCATTAGGAGGGGACTTCAATTCACTGCTTCCCTTCAGTCTTGGTCGTAAAGTATTTCTCCAACCTCCTCTGTCTATATGAGCCATTCCCCCCATCCATTTTTTATCCATCCATCCATCTATCCACTCATCCATCCATCTATCCGTCATCCATCTGTATTCATTGCATGTATACTGTGTGTCAGGCACAGCCCTAGGAAGTGCAATTTTAATACTTTTTAAAGTGGGGATAAAGGAGGATACAGAAAGGGAGAGAGGGAGGAAGGGTATGCTAGTCAGCATACAGTATGTGGAAAATGATCTGTATAACTTGTGAGCAGGGATGGAGGGGGAAATGGGAAAGCAAAGGAAGGGGTGACATTGTTACCTGACTTATGAAATAGTAATCCCTCTGCAAAACACCTTAAGAATAACAATGTTTTAGTCAGTCAAGGGGCTTGAACACAAGGCCTTCACACTGTCCCTGAGCTTTTTGTGCTCAAGGCTAGTGCTCTACTACTTTGAGCCACAGTTTCTGGCTTCTGGTTTCCTGGTAGTTAGTTGGAGATAAGAATCTTATGGACTTTCTTGCCTGGGGTTGGCTTTGAACTGTGATCTTCAGATCCTGAGTAGCTAGGATTACAGGCATGAGCCACCAGCACCCAACTACAATAAAACGACTTTTAAATACTTTATTTTTAGTCACCAGCCTTGCCATCCTTCCTTCAGCTTTCCTCCTCCCCTCCCTTTTGGATAGATGCTGCCAGAGTGTGCTCTGGCAGCCCCTCTCAGCCTCTACCTGACTCAGCTGTACTGAGCACATGACAGCCCCAAAGCAATGCTCTCTCATGGTTCAGAGGTTTGTTCATGTTCTTCCTTTGTAGGATGCCTCACCTACTTCTGTCTTTCTTCCCTACCAAACTCCTGCTTATCTTTCAAGATCTGTTCAGATGTTCCCTGCCTGAAGTTACGGGTTTAGAAGCTCACGTTTAGCCCCCAGAACATTCACTGTGGGTGGCAGCACTTGTTTGTGTGTCATTCAGTTGGGCTTGAACTTGAAGAGCACTGTTCTGCTCATCTCAGAGGAAGAAATGTCCCATTCATATTTGAGGAAGAAATACCACTGGAATCATTAAGCTAGGGGAAAAAAAAGGGAAGAATGAAAAGGAAAATAAGAACTGGGAAAGGTGGGTCACGTCTTGAATTCTAGCATTGGGATGCTAAGGTAGAAGGATCACCAGTTTCAGGCCAGCCTGGGATATATTGTGATGTCTTGTCTCAAAACAAGAATGAAGGAGGAGGAGGAGGAGCAGAAGAGGAGGGAGAGCTATTGATGCTGTTGCTAGAGGAGAATAAAAATCACTTATACTGCAGGATGCTGGTGGCTCATGCTTGTAATTCTAGCTACTCAGAAGGCTAAGGATTGAGGTCTGAAGCCAGCCTGGGCAAGAAAGTCCCTGAAACTCTTATCTCCAGTTGCCCACCAAAAAGTTGAAAGTGGAGCTGTGGTTCAAGTGGTAGAGCACTAGCCTTGAGTGAAAAAGCTCAGGGACAGTGCTTAGGCCCTGAATTAAAGCCGCGGGACCAGCAGACACCCACACACAAAATAATCACTTATACTTTCTTCACCTGGGAGATAACTTTTAGAAAGGTGCCCTTAAGACATCTGAGCACGAAAAAATGTAATTGAAGTTACTATGTTTCTTTTTCCAGGTAACATTGATTTGTTCTTTCATATTGTCCACAAGATAAGATTATAGTGATCCTTTCATGTTATGTAGCCAGTTCCTTTGTTATTGTTGACCACTTATATTCACGTTTGACATGAAATGGCCGTGGAACACATGTATGCCTTAATCATAGTTTCCTGCTGGTGATTTCTTTTGTATGGAGTCCCAGGAGAGCAATTACTGGGTCAGAGGATAGCCAGACCATTAAAGTTCAAGAACTAATAGCAACTTGCCTCCCAAAGAGAGAGTATTAATCTCTACTCCCTCATCCAGTTTTTGCTTTGTGATGGTTGGAATTGTGGATTTTTAAAAAAAATGTTATTACTAGAGATGGATCCTAGTGCATGCTACCATTGAACCACACCCTATCCTGGATTTGTGTATTCTTAGAAAAGATTAGGACAGAAATCCCCAAGCATGAATGACCTCCTAATTGGCTCTGTTTTCAGCTTAGTGGAAAATTTGAGGGCAGCTTTTCTTATTTTCTTACTTTATTTTCTAAACCTTAAAAGGTTGTACACAGGGATTACAATTTAATGTGTCCATCTAAGTGTCTGGTGTTTCTTGATCAGAGTCTCCCCTCCTGTCATTCTCCCCCACCCTGAGCTTTTCTTCTGCTAGAAGTCAGGGCATAGTGCGGGCTGTGTCAGGCTGGGGTCTGGAGGCTGGCCTTCAGTGATTAAGGGGTGTTATCAGCCCAGAGCCTCCTGGAGAGACTGCACAGCTCTGGAGCAGGGAAGGGAAGAAAAACTGTTTCACCTTTGGGGACAGAATTCCCTGCAGCACTCCATTAGCCAGTCAGCCATTAATGAGGAACTCTGGCTTCAGGAAGCCAGGCTGCTTTTATGAAGCCTACTGGGAATTAAAGGAAGAGGGGATGTGGATGAAACATTTGTTGTTGTCACAATTGCCTGTGCATTCATCCGCATAGAACCCAGGGCCACTTAAGGCACAAGCAAATATAGGTTCTGAGAGATGAGTCACTGGGCGGTCATTTGACTGGAAAGTGAACTTGTGGCCTCTTGGTGGGTTATATCTTTTGAAAATATTAAGAATGCTTTTGCGGAGAGAAAATAGTAAATATGGGTTTCGGGTTGATGGGATACATTGTGTGTCTGCATGAAAATGTAGTAAAAATCCTATTTGGAGGATATAACTTTTAAAAAATTAAAAAAATCTGAAGAAAAAGAATACTCTTGCTCATTTTTGCCAACATTGGCATTTGTGGAATTGATGTCATTTAGAGGACATTTTGAAAAATAAAATAAGCTCTAATCAAGTTTTTGTTTTCTAGGTGACTATATTTAGTGAGGGTGGCTTTTCATAAATTGTATCTTAGAATTGATATCACAATGCCTCTTAATAAATTAAAAAATAAATTAGAGTCTAATATGAACAAGATGAGATGGGAAATCACTAGCCGGTGGGTATCACCATGCTGGTCTCTTTAACACTCTTGTGTTGTTTCATTTAATCCTTGAAATTGGAATTGTCATTTCTTATTCTTGTAGATGGGGAGATTAAAATGTAGAGAAATTTAATAACTTAAAGTCATAAAGCAAGAGGTGGTAGAAATGGGATGATAATCCAATCTGTCTCCCAAACCCTGCCTAGTATTCAAAGGCTGTTTTATTCTTGAGGTGGCAGAAGGTGGGAAGAAGCCAGTCATTTTCTGCTCCCTAAAAGGGAGAGCTGTTAGTCCTTAGGAAGGCTTATCCCCATTTCTCCTGGTGCTGTGGTCTGTAGTTGCAGGGAGCTGCCTCTAAGAAGTTGCTTTAGAGAGAATACTACTGGAGAGGCTTAACAGCTCTCAGCTTCTCTGGTCTCAGATCAACTTCAACATAGTACAGAAAGTAGATAACTTTAGCTAAAATTTTGGAATTTGAACTGGACCAAGAAGTGGAAGTTTCTAGGTCAGTAAAGGATTCCTTAGTGTGATCCATAGTAGGCCAACTTGAGTGATAGCAAGTTCCTATATTTGGGAGGAAGAGGTTCAGACAGTCATGAAGAGCATTCAAAAATGGTCTGAACTGGTGGTTCACGCCTGTAATCATAGCTAGTCAGGAGGCTGAGATCTGAGGATAGTGGTTCAAAGCCAGTACAGGCAAGAAAGTCCATGAGTTTAACCCCTCCAAAACTGGAAGTGGCGCTGTGGCTGAAGTGATAGAGTGCTCGCCTTGAGCTGAAGAGCTGAGTGACAGTGCCCAGGCCCAGAGTTCAGACCCCACAACTGACCAAAAGAAAGAAATGGGGAGGAGGGAGGTCTGAGCTTCTGCTTGGGTGGACCAAGTGGCCTTCAAGGTTCCTGTGGTCATTGGTCATCTAGTCTCATCAGTGTGTACAAGGACAGTCTGGTCCTAGGTGCTGCAAATACAGCTCTGGGTTCTCCAAACATAGAAGAAAGACTGGAGAACATATGCAAGTATTTTAGTGGTGTATTTGTATTAGAGGGGCATATCCAATATACCAGTATCTTTACCACTGTTATTTCTGGGTGGTGATATGATGATTCTGATTCTTTTTCCTCTATGTAAAAATTTTAATGTAAACACAAAAGAGCTAGGTTCACCTTAACAATAAACAAATTAAACCCAGGTGGTGGATTTAACTAGGGCACTATTTATTGTGTATTCTGGATGGTAATACGACTTATATAAGATGAACAAAATGTAGTTTCTGCCCTTAAGGAACTTGTAGTCTGGTGAGGAGAGAATAATGTAAGCAAGTACAATTCATGCTGAAAGCAGGCTGTGTTAGTGCTGAGTGTGGAAGCTGTGTGCATATGATACAGTCCTCCTAAGGAGCTCAAGGAAGGTTTTCCTGTCAGATTCACACTGGATCTGGGCACAGAACAGGGATTCTCAAAAGGGATTTTTGGCCTCAGAAGACATTTATCAATGTCTGGAGACACTTTTGTCACCTTGATGTAGAGGAAAGGCTACTGGTGTCTAGTGGGTAGGACCAGAGATGGTGCTAAATACCCTCCAATGCTCACAGCAAAGAATTATCTGGTCCTAAGTGTCAGTAGTGCCAGGCTTCTAACTCAGTGCCTAAGAAGCATGCATGGGACATTGGCAGACAGAAGTGTGGAGGAGCACTCCAGGCTCAGAGAACAGTGGCTGAGCACAGTTGGCAGAAATGCATATATGAATGGGTGAGTTAGTGGATGGCACATGATATTGGTGGGGCAGACATAGGTAAATATGGGAGGCAGTACAAGCCATTTGGACATCTTTGTGTAGGAATTAGAGAGTAGGTTTGAGTAGTAGAATTGCTCTATGAAGAAGGATCGGTCAGTTCTCCTTTCCACAGCTTTGCTTCATTGCTTGTTCCTCTACACAGCCACAGAGACTAAAACACACACACACCTTCCTGTTTTCCTCCCCAGGCTATCCACTCTTTGTTTTTCACCATCCAGAGGAAAAGCTCTGTCAGCACTCTGCCTTGCTGACCCAGAATTCCATCCACTGGTGACAAAGGGATGTGGGGAAAAATTATTCCCTTTTGACCACTTTATTTCCTGCTGCAATTTCCAGGAATGTACCATGGGCCAAGGATGACAGCTCATGATTTGTGGCCACATAGCAAGCTTTTCCCTCTCCTCTCCTTTGTTTGATGCTTACCACCATCCTCACACTATCTCAGGATGCAAAGGGGTATCTGTAGTTCATGTCAGTAGGCTGAGGAAGCAGCTGAGCAGAGACCAGGGTAGCTGTGAGTCAGTGGAAGAAATGAGAGTTCAGGATGCCTGAGCTAGGGGAAAGAACTCAGCACAATACTGTCCTCCATGGCTCTGTGGTGCTGCAGCAGCAGCAGCATAGTGCTGACTATCCATAGCACTACAGGGTAAGTATCCCATGTCTGAAGTACTTGGGACAAGGTGTTTCAGTTTTAGGATTAAAAAAAAATTACACTGTTCACAGGTATTTCAGGGATGGGACGCAAGTCTAAACATAAAATTCATTTATGTTTCATATAATAGCCTTAAGGTAATTTTTCTACAATCTCTTTTTAGACACCTGCATTTGTGTGGTGGTGGTGATGGTGGTGGTGGTGGTGGTGGTGGTGGTGGCAGCGGCTGCGGCTGCGGCGGTGTGTGTGTGTGTGTGTGTGTGTGTGTGTGTACTGGGACTTGAAACCAGGGTTTAACACACTCTTTTAGCTTTCTCACTCAAGGCTGTTAACTCTACCACTGGAGCCACAGCTCTTCTTCCAGCTTTTTTCTGGTTAATTAGAGATAAGAGTCTCATGGACCTTTTTGCCCAGGCTGGTTTCAAACTAGGGTCCTCAGAGCTCAGCCTCCTTAAGTAGGTAAGATAATGGGTATTAGCCAGCAGCACCCAACTGTTAGGACTCCTGAATTTTGACTGTGACCCATTAATGGATTGGCTGTGGAATTTTCTACTTGGGGGCATTAGTGTGCTCAAAAAGTTACAGATTTTTGGGCTGGGAAGGTGGCTCAGTGGTAGAGCACTTGCCGTGCATGCATGAGGCCCTGGGTTCAATTCCTCAGCACCACATAAGCAAAAAGAAAAAAGCCGGAAGTGGCGCTATGGCTCGAGTGGTAGAGCGCTAGCCTTGAGCTGAATTGCTGAGGGACAGCGCCCAGGCCCAGAGTTCAGGCCCCACGACCAGACCAAAAAAAATACATATATATATACAGATTTTTAACTGGGCTCCAGTGGCTCACACCTGTAATCCTAGCTACTCAGGAAGCTGAGATCTGAGGATCACATTTCAAAAGCCAGCCTGGGCAGGAAAGTTGGTGAGACTCTTATCTCCAATTAACCACCAGAAAACTGGAAATGGCACTGTGGCTCAAATGGTAGAGAGCTTGCCTTGAGCACTTTAAGAGCTAAGGGTCAGCACTTGGACCTAGAGTTCAAGCCCCATGACCAACAAAAAACAAAAGTTACAGATTTTGGAACATTTAAAAATTTCAGATTAGGAATGTTATACTTGTAATGGCATTAAGTCAAACGAGTGAAGTCAAATGAGAAAGCTGAGCTCTGAAGAAAGGGTATGATGGCCCAAGATCACTTAGCCACTCGGGATCAGTACTAAGCCTAGAACTAGGGTTCCTGACCTGTACTGTCTTGGTCCTGGGCCACAGTTCCCCTTCCATGCCCACAGACCTAGGTTCTTCACCCTAGGCTTAGTGAGGCAGCGTTAGCCAGCACTCTGCCTTCTAAACCCCTCCTATTTCTTGAATTCACTGTGCCCAACAATCCAACTAGTCAAGTCTGAAAATTAAAAAAAAAAAGGCTTGTTCTTCCCTGTATGCTGCTAGTAGGTAAGAGCTCTTAAATGGCTTAATGTTCAAATATCAGAGAATGATGGTTACCTGGGGTATTTCTCATGGTGTCCTAGCTCAGAAGTTACTTGAAAGACCAGGTGGAAAGAGAGGTGGAGGTGTTGATGTTTTGGCAAAACTATGCCCTTTATAGCAAATCCTCCTTGAATCAAATACGTATGGAGGAAGGATGGACCTGCTGGTTGTTATCTCTCTTTATTTTGGGAGGGATTTAGGCTAGATTTCAGAACCTCTCTTCCTCCCCCAAGCTTCCCCAGTGGCATTCATCCAGAATCAATGAGTCTGGGAGAAGAATGCTATTATGATTCCACAGAGACAATGACACCCCTCTCCAGGCCTGCAAATAGCATCCAAATTGTATATGTGTTTTCTTCCCTGTCCTAACATCCAGGGAGAATCTGTCTTGGAGGCAGTTGCTGTTACTGATTTCTAGCCATGTGGCATTCTAGAGTCTTATAGGTACCAGGGCTTAATCTACTTCTCCCCCAGGACTGGTAAATAACTCCTGTGATAGCTCCCATGTCATGTCTCCTGGAGGTAGAGCACCATAGCCCATAGGTGCTGGTTGGAGTCTTCTTCATAGGAAAAAGGCTCCTGGGCACCTTTCCAAGAACCCGTCTAGTCAGCATACCACAGACCAGCACTGAGGTGCCTGAGCTCTAGAGTCTTCAGTGTCATTGCTCCTTCCAAGGTGTAGTTTGTGGTTCATGGGCTTCATAGCCAGGCAGAACAGTGGCCATGTATACCCTTCATATGTGCTGGCCAGCTCTGTGACAGGGAAAGCCTCAGGACATGGTGTGTATGGAGTGAGATCAGGTGGGTGATATATTAGCAAGCAACATCCAGAGTAGGTAGATCCTTCTCAAAGGCACTGGGTGAAATGGGCCTGCAGCACATGGCCCATACTCCCATTGAAGGTCCTGAGGGACAAAACTAGAGCCGTGACATAGTAGGATCAATGGGGTCCCTTGTAGAACATGAGTCATAGTAGACTTTCAATGAACTTTGGCAAGTAGGCTTACATATTAGCTCTTTTTCTGTTGTTGTTTGGTTTTGTTAGTGAATTCAGCCTGGCCTTGAATTCATTATGTAGTTCTGACTGACCTCTGATTCTTCATCCTCAATCTTTCTGCTTCATTCTCCTGAGTGTTAGTGACATATATCACCACACCCTCTTCACGTGGTGGGGCATACTTCTAATCCCAGCACTCAGAAAGTGGAGGCAGGATAATGGAGGATTTAGAGTTGGAATTCATCCCAGGATGCACAGTAAAATCCTATTTTAAAAAAATCAAGACATCTGTGATTTAGAACCAGAGCTTTGAATCTCTAAAGCAAAAAAAAAAAAAGAGTCCCATCCCTGTAAGGAACTTGATGTATGACAATATCCCCTTTATCTAACTCTGTCATTCTCATTACTGATCTGTGAAATGGAAATTAGGATCATGTCTACTTCTTAGCGGTTTTCTACATATGGAATTACCTGTTACCTGCTTAAAGCTGTAGTGAGCACTTAGTAATTGGCACTGGTTACTATCTGATGCTACTATTTCCTTTTTCAGAATGTGAGGGTTTCCTTCTTGATGTTGGGTCTCTGAATAACAGGACATCCTTCACTCAGACTGTCCCTTATGCCACCTATGATCATGGCCTTTTAGACCTCCCAAATGGAAATAACACATATTGTCTGCGTAGTGGAACAAATGCCATTTCTTACATCCCTATAGTTGGAGATAAGAATCTTACAGACTTTTCTGCCCTGGCTGGCTTTGAACTGCAATCCTCAGATCTCAGCCTCCTGAGTAGCTAGTATTACAGGCGTGAGCCACCAGTACACAGCACATATGCTCTCTTTCTTAATGATGGCCTCAGTTTATTCATTCTTTTCAGATCTGAAAAAGCAAATGGCACAGCTGTTAGTATTCTGTGGTAGTTGAGAGGAGTATCTTTATTTTCCAAACAAAGCAAGCTGTTCATTATATTTTAACCTTTTAACTATTAAGCAATATTCCAAGCAGTTCCAAGGAAAATTATTTCCACGTGGCAGTTTCACCTTTTCACACAGGGTTGGCGTTAACTGTAATGGTGAGGGAGGCCCTTGGACCTGTGCAGCCAGCACAGTGGAGGGGCCCACTTGCTTGCATCCTCCCAGGAAAGTAGCCAGCCTTCTTCTGCAGCACCTGCAGGGAAGATGCTCAAGAGTTGCCTGTTGCAAGTTCTTGCCTTACTAGTCCATACTGCCTCAGACTCTTCTGAAGTTCAGAAGGACCACCAGCCAGAACCATTTTTAAACAACGAGGAGCTATGTTTGTTTGCTTACTGTCTGCACTTGTTCATAATTAAGATATTCTAGCTTGTCTTTCAGAATTTTAATTTTGCTCACTGAAGGGAACATGGCAGTTTTCTAGCTTGCTTTTCTTTTTCCTTTTTTTTTTTTTTTTTTTGCCAGTCCTTGGGTTGAACTCAGGGCCTGGGCACTGTCCTTTAGTGTTGAGTCTGGCAAAGTAGGCACTGGTTAAATGCCTGTTGGATGGATGAATGAATGAATGAATGAATGGGTAGATGAATGAATGAATGTAACCTGCAGTTCCCTCCCATGTACAAGAGGATAATAGTTGCTCCTTCATGCCAACCACCAGTCGCTCATGCCTGTAATTCTGCCTACTCAGGAGGCTGAGATCTGAGGATGACAGTTCAAAGACAGCCTGGGCAGGAAAGTTCGTGAGACTCCTATCTCCAGTTAACCACCAGAAAACCAGAGGTGGCACTGTGGGTGGTAGCCTTGAGCAAAAGAGCTCAAGGAAAGCGCCCAGGCACTGAGTTTCAGGCCCCAAGATCTATATCACTACCACCACCAATAAAAGGAAAAGTAGCTTCTTCATCCAATTGCTGTGGGAATCAGCGGCATCTGGTGAACATCAGTACAGGTTTATTCCATTCCCCTAGCCTTGCCTGGAGAGTTTTGATATCCTTTCCCAGATAGGCTTATATATGTGATACAGACCTCAAAGCTGGCTGGGACCCCAAACCTTCAATGTGGGAACCACAGACAACTAAGCAAAAAAGTCCCCAGAAGCTCCACAGTTACCTGCTGACCCACACCTTACAAGTCCAGTTCAGACAGCTGCTAACACTTATCCCCTCTTCCTTGGCTGAGTCAGGAAACCCCATCAATTCCCTCCCACCCAAACATATATCTTACTTGGGCTTTAGAGGAAGTCTATCAGAAGACTATAGTCCTTTAACCTCCCTGACTGGGAAGTTGGGTCTCTGGATCTCAGACAGGGGGATAGAGTACTAGCTAGGAGGTAGGCTCAACAAGGCTCATTATGATGATGGTTTGTTTACTGGTTATTTGTGTGCTTCCCCACTTGCTGGCTGCCTTCCATCCCAGGGGACCCAGGGCACACAGTAGGTGCTCAACAAATATTTACTTATTGAATGAAAATGTTTTTGAAGTTACTGTTTCTGTAGGGAAATATAGTAGGGAAGGGAAGTAATAATTGTCATTCATGTGCTGTATGTTTGGGATGTTAAATCTTTACCAACAGTCTCCTAGTTTAATTTCCACAGTAGCTGTTGAAAGTAGTGTGCTGTCTTCCACACTCAAGGAAACGGATGCAGAGTAGTGAAGAAACATGTCAGCAGTCCCCTCACTAGGCAGTGATAGAACCAGATTCAAACTCAGATCTGAAGGCAAAGCCCAGTCAAGCTTGAATTTCTTCAAAACAAAACTCTTTACAGTCGACTTAAAAACAAAAACAGATAGAAATTTGAGCAGGATCTGAGTGGGTTGGATAGTAGAATTTAACAGCATGAACAAAAAAATTATAGAAACTGGTTTCCTGAATACATTACACTTTCTGTTTCGTGCTTTTCTAAATTGGATTTGAATGCATTTCCATAATCCAATTCTTTTTCTGCATAGCCCTAATTAAGCAAGGAAGCTCCCTGCTTGTGTTCAGAGAGGCTGCATGGTCTGGGGAATGGCCTGAGTTTGAATTTTGTTGGATAGTGGGTAGGCCTTATGAATTTCTTAACTATTCTGAGGCAGTTTTTCATTTGTAGATGGCAGAGTGATCTCAGCTATCTAAAGGGATGCGGTACAGATCTAATGAACAAATAAATGAGATGTGGGAGGGAGGTTAGCTCAGCCAAAGTTATTTGTTCATTGTCTCAAGCCCGTAGACAAGGCAGAGGCTTAAAACACTGGGAGCTGAGCTCCAGTGGTTCACGCCTGCAATCCTAGCTACTCAGGAGGCTGAAATCTGAGGATCGCAGCTCAAAGCCAGCCTGGGCAGGAAAGGCCATGAGACACCTATCTCCAATTAACCACCAGAAAACCAGAAGTGGTGCTATATATCAAGTGGTAGAATGCTAGACTTGAGCTGAAGAGCTGAGGGACAGTGCCCAGGCCTAGAGTTCAAGCCCCACGACCGACCAAACAAACAAACAAAAACAAAAAGAAACCACTGGGAGGGGCCGGGAAGGTGGCTCAGTGGTAGAGCGCTTGCCTTGCATGCATGAGGCCCTGGGTTCGATTCCCCAGCACCACATAAGCAAAAAGAAAAAAAGCCGGAAGTGGCGCTGTGGCTCAAGTGGTAGAGTGCTAGCCTTGAGCTGAAGAGCTGAGGGACAGTGCCCATGCCCAGAGTTCAGGCCCCACGACCGGATCCCCCCCCCCAAAAAAAAAGAAACCACTGAGAAAAGAAAGACTGTTCAGACACACTGACACAATCACATGCCAAGGTAAGAAAAAGAATGTGCCTTGTGTTTGTTTTGCCAAGATAAGCTTGAGATGAGAAAGAAGCTTGTTTTAGTGAACATCTTATGGAAGTTGGTAACATTCTCCCTTTCTTTCTCCTAGTCCTCATTCATTCATTCTTTCATTCATTCAGGATTATCTCCAGGAACTGCAGAGTCAGGAGAACAGTGTATCACAGCAGTAAAGAAATGAAACAGTGACTCAGACAGACCTAGATTCAAGTCTGGCCTCCGCTTCTAATTGTGAAATTCAGTTATTTAATTACACTTGAATCTTAATTACACTTTATTATTAGGAAAACAGTCATACCTGTCTCTTATGAAGGTTAAAAATGGTGATGTTTGTGTTGAAAATGTTAATGTGTGTAGTTTCTTGTGCATAGAAAATACTCAGTAAATAAATAGCAACTTATGAATCATATAATCATCTCTTGGGAGGGAAATGCACAGTGGGCCCATCCTGTTGTTTTCTTGTTTTTCTCTCTCTAGCCTATTAGAAGGTTATGATGGCTAGGCAAAAGCCTCAGGGTTGGGACCCACAGCAACCAAGGCCTAGGTGGTTTGCTGGGCTGAGAACTTGAGCTGAATGCCTAGGCTGGGCAGTTCTGCTTGCTGTAAGGTTCTGAGTAACAGTCTTGACTGAGGATGTGCTGCGTGACAGGATGGAATAGATCAGGGTTTCTCAGGTTTATTTCTAACCCAGTATCAGTGGGCCTTGGAAATACACCAGGGTTTCTGTGAATCCATGTTTTGTCACCCCACAGCTGTCTGCCATCATCAACATAGGCTGTTTGTCTCAGAGTGGGGAGCCTGATTCTCAGGTTAGTTTTATCCATTTTTGGACGGACACACACACACACACACACACACACACACACACACACACACTACCTATCTCACTTCAGAGCATGGGATTTTCCACATGTTTTTGTATTCTTATTTTTGTTTATTTAATTATTTGGAGGGGGGGTGTCCTAGAGTTTGAACTGAAGGCCTTGTGCCTGCCAGGCAGACCCTTTATCACTTGAGCCCCACTCTATGAGCTCTTTATGCTTTAGTTATTTGGGAGATGATATCACATTTATGCCTGAGTCAAACTGAACCGTGAGCCTCCTATTTATGTCTCCCACATAGCTAGAATGCCCCTTACAACCTAGCTTTTATTGATTGAGATGGAGGTCTCTCTAACTTTTTTTTTTGGTCGGCCATGGGGCTTGAACTCAGGGCTTGGACGCTGTCCCTCAGCTCTTCAGCTCAAGGCGAGTGCTCTACCGCTTGAGCCACAGTGTCACTTCCAGTTTTCTAGTGGTTTATTGGAGATGAGTCTCATGGACTTTCCTGGCTGGGCTGGCTTTGAACCGACATCCTCAGATTTCAGCCTCCTGAGTAGCTAGGATTACAGGCTTGAATCACTGGCGCCTGGCCCTCTCTAGCTTTTTGTCTAGGCTGGCCCCAAACCATGACCCTCCTTTACTCTTGCTTGGCTTGTTTATTTATGCCTGATTCTCTATCACTTGAGCCACACTTTCAGTTCGTTTTTTTTTTCTTTCTGGTTAATCAAAGGTACAAAATTTGAGAATTTGTCCAGGGTGGCTCCAAAGTATGATTCTCAAATCTCACCTGCCCGAGTAAGATTGTAAGCATGAGCCACTGGCATCCAACTGCTTTAGTGGTTTTAAAAGCCTGGTTTATTCAGGTAGAACTACTAAAATTCATGCTTTTCACAGTGAGTTTGTTGAGTACATTTAAATTCTGTTTTTTAATTTTTTTTAAATTTTTTATCTGAAACTGAGACTCAAACTCTGTACCTGAGCTTTCACTTATTGGCTGGTGCTTTCCCAACTGAGCTACACTTCCAACCCCACATTTTAAGTTTTGACAAATGCATGTGGTTCTTACAACCACCATCATAATGGAAGTACAGTGATGCTCTAGCATTCTCTACATTCTTTGTATTCAGTCCCTTCGGCCACTTCTGGCCCTGGCAACCAATAGTTTTTGTTCCTATGTAGTTCCTTTTTTTCAGAATAGTTTAAATGGAATCATACCAGAAGTTGCCTTTAGAGTTTGCTTTTCACTTGCTGTGATACATTTGAGGCTCTGAATGTTTTTATTACATACAACAAAATGAATGGTTCTGTGATTAGCCTGGATAATAGCATTCGTTTAAACCATTAATAATTAGGAAATTTAAATTTAAAACTCAAAAATACCAGCAAAGAAACATGAAGTAACTGGGAGAGAGTGAAACTGTCCAAAAAGAAATGTACTCATTATCTGATTTAGGTAATTGTTAACTTTCTGTACCTCACCTTTATGATAACAAGAAAAAAATTAAAAAGAAATAAAAATATATTTTAAAAAAGAAAGAAAACATGAGGTGCCATGAATAAGATAAAATATCAGGATTCTTATGGAGAAATTTACAATATACCATGAAAAGGTACTTGAAAAGACATGAAGAAATTGAAGAGACCATGTTCATAAAGAGCAAATCTAACATAAAGAGAGTGACTTCTAAGTAAATTCTATGAACTCAGTTGAATGCCAACCAAAACCCAAACAAGATTTTTCATGAAATTTGATAAATTGTCATGAAACTTATTTTAAAAACCAAAGACCATGGGCTGGGAAGGTGGCTCAGTAGTAGAGTGCTTGCCTTATATGCTTGAGGCCCTCAGTTCCTCAGTACCACATAAGCAGAAAAAGCTGGAAATGGCGCTGTGGCTCAAGTGACAGAGTGCTAGCCTTGAGCTGAAGAGCTCAGAGACAGCACCCAGGCCCAGAGTTCAAGCCCCATGACCAAACCCTCCCCTTCACCCCTCACCCCTCCGCAAATAAAAAGACCATCTGGGCACTAGTGGCTCATGCCTGTAATCCTAGCTACTCAGGAGGCTGAGATCTGAGGATCACGGTTCAAAGCCAGCCTGGGCAGGAAAAATCCATGAGACTCTTACTCCAGTTAACCACCAGAAAACTGGAAGTGGAACTATAGCTCAATGTGGTAGAGTGCTAGCCTGAGCTGAAGAGCTCAGGGAAAGTGCCCATGCCCAGAGTTCAAGCCCCACATCCGACCCCCCCAAAAAAAGTCAAAGACCAAGAATACCAAACAGAATTTTAAGACTATCAGGATTTATTATAAAGCATTAATTAGAAATTCTATGGTTGTTATTAGGATAATGTGATGGAAATATGTGATTAGACAGTGCGTCAGTGGAATAAAGAGCTGAAATGATACTTAACATGTCAGAAACTTTACACAGAACCAAAAACCCCACACTAGTAGGAAAGGATTCCGTAGATGTGCCTAGTATAATTATAAACACACAGAACAGAATAAAATTGAATCCCTAACTCATACCATACGTAAAGATAAATTCCAGATAAATTAAAATCTAGCACTGAAAAAGTAAAAGCCAGCCCAGGCAGAAAAGTCCAAGAGACTCTTAATCTCCAATTAACCAGCAAAAAGCTAGAAGTGGAGCTGTGGTTTAAGTAGCAGAGCACCAGCTCT
The DNA here is from genome assembly GCF_000151885.1 of Dipodomys ordii. Taxonomy (NCBI): domain Eukaryota; kingdom Metazoa; phylum Chordata; class Mammalia; order Rodentia; family Heteromyidae; genus Dipodomys; species Dipodomys ordii. The sequence goes on from NW_012267430.1 coordinate 1,328,392, forward strand.
CTAAGGGAGAGCACCTAGGCTCTGAGTTAAGCCTCAGTGCAGGCACATAAATAAGTAAATAAGCTATCAAAAATCAATGTATTTGTTCATATAAAATTTATAACAAAAGACACAACAGGTGCTGGTGGCTCACATCTATAGTCCTAGTTACTCAGGAGGCTGAAATCTGAGGATCAACGTTCCAAGTCAGCCCAAGCAGAAAAGTCCCTGTGAGACCCTTTATCTCCAATTAACCACTCAAAAACCAGAAGTGAGGGGCTGGGAAGGTGGCTCAGTGGTAGAGCGCTTGCCTTGCATGCATGAGGCCCTGGGTTCAATTCCTCAGCACCACATAAGCAAAAAAAGCTGGAAGTGGTGCTATGACTCAAGTGGTAGAGTGCTAGCCTTGAGCTGAAGAGCTGAGGGACAGTGCCCAGGCCCAGAGTTCAGGCCCCACGACTGGACCAAAAAAACAAAAAAACAAACCAGAAGTGACGACACGGTGGCTCAAAGTGGTAGAGTGCTAGCCTTGAGCAAAAGAGCTCAGGGACAGCACCCCAACCCTGAGTTCAAGATCCACAACTGACAAAAACAAACAAACAAACAAAACGTCATAAACCAATCAAAAGGGCTATTTTGGGAGAAGACATTTGCACTGCTTAATGTCAAAGAATTATACCCAGAATTCATGAAAAATTCCTAAAAATCAGTACAAAAATGATAACATAATGAAGAGGATATGAAAGGTAAACTAAGCAGCTCAGAAATGGCCAGTACACATAAAAAGTTGTTCAACTTCACTTTTTAAAAAATATGATTTTTATTATAAAAATACTGTACAGAGGGGTTACAGTTACATGAGCAAGGTAATGAGTACATTTCTTATCAAACATTGTTACCTTCTTTGTTTTTCCCCTACCATCTCTTCCCTCCCACCTCCACAACTATTACCCCCTCCTTTCCTCTCCTCCCTGCCTGAATTGTAAAGTTCATTTTTCAACATAGTGTCTTATACATCTCATTGTTACAATGGATCAACCTGTATCCCTATTTAAGACTTTCGTTTTTTGCCTTCCCCTCCTCAAGCTAGAGAAGCGTATATACAAGATTCAGGGCACTGACATCAAATACAGTGCACAGGGGTTATACCATGGGGGAAGAACATACAAAGAAACAAAAAAAAAAATCACACGGTGCATTATAAATATGTTAGGAACAATAGCAAGAAAGAAAAAACCACTTGTGTCCCATCATCTTATCTGGTCATATTACGTAGTTTTTGACCTTTTCTGTTTGTCCCAGACATATACTAGTTATTGCAAATAAGGGAAACCATAGGACCTGTGCTTTTTGGGCCTGGCTTACTTCACTTAATAACATTTTTTCTAAGTCTTTCCATTTCCTAACAAATGGAGTGATGTCATTCGTACTGATGTAGGCATAGAATTCCAGTGTGTGTGTGTGTGTGTGTGTGTGTGTGTGTGTGTGTGTGTGT
>NW_012267430.1:1335285-1369818 GCF_000151885.1 Dipodomys ordii
AAAAAAGAAACCAATCCATCAACTTCACTTTTAATACAGGAAATGCAAATGAGGATTCTGTTTCATAGACTGGCAAAAATTGAAGACAGTATCAGTTTGACAAAATGTGAACTATTAGAACTCTTACACTTGCAGGAAGAAGTATAAACTGGTGAAAGTCTGCCAAATCAGTTTCATTACCTGGTAAGAAGATGCAGTGGGTATGGCCCATCAGTTCCCACACACTGTCTATGCCTGTTAAGGCTTTGATATGAAGTGTCTCCCCAAAAGCTCCTATATGGAAAGCTCGGTCCCAGGCTAGGTGGATCTAATCATGAGGTTAATGGATCATGCGAGCTTTGACCTAATCAGTAGATTACTCCCCTGATAAATTCACAATTTGATGGTATTATTTGGAAAGTACCCTAGTGAGGGCATGCTTTTGTCCTGAGATCCCCTCTAGCACCCTACTTCTTGCTTACTATGAGATGACCAACTTTGTTTATCCTTATAGCCTTGCCACCATGATGTTTATCTTCATCACAGGCCCACAACAATGGAACAAACAGATTTTGGACTAAAATATCTGAAATTATGAGCCAAAATAAAAATGTTATCCTTTCATGTTATTTCACTCAGATATACATTACAACGACAAAGAATTCACTAGCAATTCCTCAAAGAAGGTCTCAGAGGTGCACAAGGAGATGTATACAAGAATATTCAGAACCAGGCATTGTGGTGCACATCTATTACTCTAAGCCCTTTGGACAGTGTAAGCTAGCTTGGGCTGTATAGTAAGACCCTGTCTTAAAAGCAATCATGCTCATGTATGTGCATGTGTGTGTGCGTACACGTGCAAACACACACACACACACACACACACACACACATGAAATAAAGATGAGAACCAGCAGCTCATGCCTTTAATTCTAACTACTCAGGAGTTTGAGATCTGAAGATCACCATTGAAACCAGCCTGGGCAGGAAAGTCCTTGAAGCTCTCATATTTCCAATTAACCACCAAAAAGCCAGAAGTAGAGCTGTGGCTCAAGTAGAGGGACAGCATTCAGGACCTGAGTTTATGCCTTACTACCAGTATAATAAAAAATAAAATAAAATAAAATGTTTGTCACAGCCTTGTTTATAACAAGGAAAAAGTGGGAGGAACATAAACATCTATCAGCAGAATAGGTAAATAAATCATGGTTCATGGATAAAGTAGTATTCATGTAATGAAATGGTGCAGAGAAGTTGGGTACAATGGCTCATTCTTGTAATCCTAGCTACTAGGGAAGCAGCAATCAGGAGGATCATGATTTGAGGCTAGCCTAAGGACAAAGTTTTTGGGTCCCCTTTCTAACTAGTAGCTGAGTGTAGTGGCCCATGCCTGTTATGGGAGACTGAGATTGGAAGGACCACAGTTCCAGGGCAATCTAGGCAAAAAATTTTGTGAGACTCTATCTTAACAGAAGAAGCTATGTGTAGTGGTGCACCTGTCATCTCAGCTATAGTGGGATGCAAACAAATATAATTAGTGTAAATTGTAATACATTTTAATGTTCCATTTAAACAATATGGCTCCATAAACTAGAAGACCCTTTGCGGAAATTTATTTCATGGGTTTGGCACACCATTTTTAAAGACTTAGGAAATATAGCATATATATATATATATATATATATACACATGCATATATATATATGCATATATACACATACATATATACACACAAATTGAATATTCCAAAGCCCTTATGTAGTGTATAATTTCTTAGTGCAGTTTGTTTTATGATAGTATGAACAAGTGCATAAATGGGCTTATTTTGCTTATATTTCATGTTTTAATTTTAGGGGAAAAATCACTGAGTTTTACGTTTTCAACATAATCTGTGGCTGAGAAATGTTGATTTCACTCTAGGGTACCTGAGAAGACTTGGAAAATATTGATTAGTTTCACAATTTGTAGAATCTTGGCCACAGCAAGCAACTGTGATGCCAGGGCTCCCAGGCCAGCAGTGGCTGGGAATGACTCACTCTCCTCCTTGGCAATAGTTAGGGTCAGTCAGTTCTGTCTTGTGTTGGATAAAGCTCTAGGAAGTTGCCTCAGAGTTGTGTTTCCCCTCCACTGGGCAATAAAGCAAGCTGCATGGTCTTTACCATCTTGAGGCATCCCCTCCTGAGTATTTACTCTCATTCCTAGAACACTGGACATTTTTTAAACTGTTGGGATGGTCAGGTGAAGAGTCCATAGCCTAAGGTCCATAAATGGTCCAGCAGTTCTCTACCCACTAGATGCCAGTAGCTCCTCCTCAGTTGTGATAATCAAGTATCTCCAGACACAGTCCCTAGTAAACTAAATCATCCCCACTGGGAATAGTCATGTCACCCAGACAATCCCATCTGTGTGTGGCAGCTGTAGAAGCAGTCAGAGGGGTAGGAAGCAACCTGGATGAGCCAGAGGAGGAGCCAAGGGTAGAGTTAGGAAAGCCAAGGCAGGCAGTTTAGTGGAGTCAGTAAACTAGGAGTAGGGGCTTCCTGTAACCTCTCCTGTGTGGAGAAGAGAGGGTGACTGCAGAATTGAGGCTGTGGTGTCCATTTATGGGTAAGCCCAGAGCCCAGGCTTCTGCCTAGAAGATGCCACTCAGCTTCCTTCTTGCCGGTGCTTGAGCAACGTTGAGCACTTCGAGAGAGCTTTAGGCTGTCTTCATATCTTACTACTTACTCTCTTGGCCTTGTAGAGAGTGATGAGAGTCCAGAAAGGTTAATTTCCTTGGAGAGAGATTGCAATTGCTTGATCACATACAGGCCATCAACAAACATCTCTGAAGCATGCACTTGGGCAGAGGCTGTTCTATCACCCAAAACTGTGTGGTCAGAATGGGGAGAGAGTACAGCCAGCCTCAAGGGTGGGGTGGGTATAGAAAGAAGGCAGGCTGTGGGATCCATATCCCAGCTCTGCTCCAGCCGTGGTATCCCCTTGGGTTAAATGAGTGATGCTGATAATCCACAGTGTCTCTGACTGTAAAGCAGGGTGATAAGAATTCTTATCCCACGTGGATGTGAGCAGATTAATCAACAGTGTGCCTGCCTGTAGACCTGGGCCTTGTATGCAGGAACACTCAATAATCTAATGCTATCTTAAGTATTTTATTATTGATGGTATGTGAGAGTGTCATAGACTTGAAGAGTGTCCAGAAACTTCTGAAGGAATAGTGGCCAAATACTTAACAGAACAAATGACTTATCTGTGGTAGGTCTTGAAAGATTAGTGAAGCTTTATCAAGGGAAACACTTTTTTTTTTGGTGGGATTGGGAAGGAGATCATACTCTAAGCTTCAGACAGTGGTAAGAGCAACTAATACACTGCAGATTGCTAGCCAGCTGACTTGTGCAGGGACAGCTGCCAGTTCTGTGATCTGAAGCTGGGGAAGGGTGGCTGTGAGGCTGCTGGGGCTGGTGAAGAATGCCTGTCCTTGGGAGGGGTACTGAATCGGAACAGACAGAAGGGGCTGGGTGGGGATGGAGTTCAGTGGTAGACCCTTGCCTGGCATTCAGAAGGTCCCAGATTCTGTCCCAAGATCATCCCTCCATGAGCTTTGAGCAGACTCTTTAAGTGCCAGACCCCGATGGCTTGGGGTCTACTTCCATCAGTATTTCTTTTCTCCAAAGTTAATTAAGAATTGGTCATTTTAATTCTATCTCCTTTGCTGAAGAAGTGAACTACTGGAGACAGAAAGGCACATTTGTCTGTGTGGGGAATCTGTGTTGTCACATGGAATCCAGGCAGGGGGTGCTGGCAGCCAGTTGGTGTCAGAAGAGTTTAGCAGACTAAGCTCAAGCTGCTCTGTTTAGGTGCCCTGAGCCTTCCTAGCACTGTGACCACTCAGGATGTCACAGCTCATTGTGTTAGCAGAGGTGCTGATTAATTAACTCTGGATCTTTCTTACAGTGGGCCCAGTTTATATGCTGCCTCTTGCCAGGGCCCAGAAACCAGCATGGCAGACATGGGGAATGGCTAAAGCACCTGTGCCCAAAGTGTGGCATATTTATTTCCCTGGAGTCCATGGCACTATGCCTGAGGCTTTGCTGATTCAGCCTGGTGCTGTCTGCAGTCTGCTTGCTGACCAGACGTCTGTCCCAAGGTTGCAAGTGTCCCCTAGATGGTGCTGACTTTAATGTCTGTACTCTCTGAAACTTCATTCTGTGAACATGTACTTATTAGGCACTTCCTACTGTGCTAGGAATCAGGAATTTAGTTATAAATGAGATGGACACCAGACCTGGCTTTGTAGAACTTAGCATCTTGTGGGGGAGAGACTGAACAAACTGTCCAAGTGTTACAGATAAGGGCCAAGAAAGGAAAGTTCAGGCAACCATGGCAATGTAGAAGAGGGAAAAGAACCTAATCTTAAGGAGGGTGGCAAGGACAGGAAAGGAAGATTCCCTTGGTATCTGAGAATGTTCAGGAATGGGGCAGGCCAAGAGCCAGTGGAATGCTAAGGAAACTTCCCTTACCAGGGTAGCCTATGACTGAACCCTTGTGAACATCTTCACACCACATATCTCTTGGTTTGCCTTCTGTTCTTTTTGTTTTTGTCTTGGGGCTTGAACTCAGTGACAGACTTAAGCTGTCACTGTATTATATGAGCCACACCTCCAATTTTGGCTTTTTGCTAGTGAATTAGTCTCATGGGCTTCTCTGCCCTGGCTGGATTTGAACCATGATTCTCAGATATCAGCCTCTTGAGTAGCTAGAATTATAAGAGTGAGCCACCAATACCTGGCTTTCTCTTTGTTAAGTTTTCTCTTCCTTGTCCCCTCTGCTGGCTTATGTTGTTCTTCAAGCTAATAATCTTAGCCTTGCTGGAGGTGGGTCTTGCTCTCCAAGGTAGTGGACAATGAAGAGGAAGCCAGACTTTGAGGAGACCAGGTGGGATTCAGCTCCTGAATTTTTCTTTCTTTTTTTTTTCCAGCTCCTATTTTAATGGTTATGACCTGAGCACTGGGTCCCTATTAGCATTGGTCAGGGTAGTCTTAAGTGGGGCAAAGCCTTCTAAGCACTTAATTCAAGGCCTGTGTAAGTCAGGAGTTTGACAGTACTTATACTGAAGTTGGCCACTTGCCTCTGACCTGGGAGTTCCTTGTGTGACCTGTGAATGCCTGATAGGTCTTAGCTTCAATGTGTCATCTTTTATTTATTCTTCTTTTCTCTTCTTTTTGTGGTACTGGTGGGTTTGAACTCAGCTGCTAGGCAGGTGCTTTTACTACTAAACCATGCCTCCAAGACTGTCTTTGAGATAGTGTCTTGTCTGCCTGTGTTTGGTTTTCGTGTAATAACTGGAGTAACAAATGTGTCCTGCTCTACATTAAAAAGAGGTCTTTTGAATATTTCTGCCTTAACTGTCCTCAAAGCAGTATCCTCCCAAAAGTATCCCATACAGCTAAGATTTCAGGTGTGAGACTTTACACATCCTTTATATGGGCTTAGTCTGCTATCTTTTCTAACCAGGCAGGTTCTTTTTTTTTAATTGAGTTTTTTTATTGTGAAAATACTGTACAGAGGGGTTACAGTTACATAAGCAAGGTAATGAGTACATTTCTTAGCCAGTATTGATGCTTCCTCCTTTGTTTTTCCCCTATCATCCCTTCCCTCCTGCCTCCTCAGCTACACCTGCCCCCCCCCCCCCCTCACCAGGCAGGTTCTTGGCAGGGACTGTCTCAAAAGATTTGAGCTCCTGTGGGGCCTGGACCAAAGTGGTCTGAACCTGATGTGACCTGACATTATCACTGGGAGTGGGAAGGTATTAAGCCTTCTAGGTCTGACAGTGCCTTCTTTTGTCTGTTCATTCATTCACAAATACCTATTGATAGCCTATCCTTTGGTAGGTTCTGGGAGCACAAAGATGAACAGATATTCTCCAAACTTAAAGTCTGTTAGGGAAAGGCTGTTAATCAAAGCATGACACAGTTGTGAAAGAACACTCTGGTATGCCATGCAATGAGAGTGTCATGGGGAGATTTGACAAGTTCTAGGAAGTCGCAGAGAAAGCTTGTGTGAAGAACTTATGTGGGAGTTGGGATCTGATGAATGGGCAGATATCAACCAAAGGAGGAAGGGAAGATTCCAGCCTGGGCAAAGGAAGGTGTGGAAAGAATAAGGGTAGGAAGAGCTATACCATGCAGTCATCTTATTTGCGGACCCTGTGTATCTTTTTAGGATGATGAAGTCAAGTCTGAGTGGGTGGGCTTTGTAGAGGTAAGGATTAAGAAAAGTTCAACTCTACTTTCAGGGGTTACTCAGCTGGGTTGTACACTTCTAGTTTTGCCTTCCATTGTCCCAAACTACCCTTCAGGTTGCTAAATAATGGATTAAAGAGAGCAGATATGAGCCATACCAAGAGATGGAGGGTCCCAAAGATAAGCCAGATAGGAGTAGGAAGCCTTAAGGGCATTCATTCATTCTGTGGGGCAGACCCCTACAGAAGCATTTTCCCTGGTGGAGAGAACTGCTCCTTGTCATCAATAACAGAGGATATTTTCCATCAAACAGCCTGAATGAAAAATCACATTTCTTCTTTTTCCTCTTTTCCCTCTAGGCTTATATTTGGCACCCTGTATCCTGCATATTACTCCTACAAGGCTGTCAAATCAAAGGACATTAAAGAATATGTAAGTAGAGCTGTTTATTTGGAGGGTATCTGAGGTGGCTGAGGCTGGGCAGCAGAGAGTGGATGTCCTTCTTGGTTGGGCATGAGTAGCAGGAAGTCATCATTTTTATTCTCATGACACTTGGCAGGAGTACTTTCTCTATCTAGACCTTCACTGGGGAAATGAGTTCAGCAGAAAGATTCAGAGAGAGAGGAAACAGCATCTGCTCTCGGAGGCCCCACTGCTCTGTCACATGCTGAGTGACTTTGCCTCACTTAGCTTCAGTTTCCTTGTCTGAAAAACACTGTAGACTGCAAAGTGCCATTCCTTGGAGACAGCCTTACCTGGTGTCAAGAGCACTGATCCTAGAGTTCAATAGACCTAGTCCCCCAAACCCCTGGCTTTACAGCTCTGACCCCATTCCAGCCTATGAATCCAACCCCTACAATTTAAGCCCTGTCACTGTGTAAGTTTTTTTGAGGGCATAGGGTGTTCATCCTCCTCTTTCTCTTGCTCACAGTACCGTGCAGTGGGCTGAGCACACAGGAAGGGGACTGAAAGGCCCCATTGGTTGGAGGATTGTATTCATTACTGGTGGATTGTATTCATTCCTACTGCACCAGCTCTGTATGAGCTGGATACCTCAGCAGGATGACTGTTAGCCATTCCTGATTGGCAAAGGTGATGGGTGATGACCAAAGGATCACCCTTCCTGTGTAGTGCACTATCCCAGGTCAAAGTTCAATGAACGTATATTTGGGCATAAAGGGGCTGAAATCAGGCCCCAGATCTGACATTTAGTTGGTGCACAGGTGGGGAAAGTATCTTAAACTTCCAAAAGTCTAAATTTCATCTGAGCAGTGAGGTAGATAATAACAACCCCTCTTGTTCTTTTACTCACATATCACTTGGCAAGTTTGGTGTAGGTTAAAGAAATCATTTAGAATGGGCTTGGAAAGTCATCATTTTCTTAGATTTCCTCAGAAGTCTGCACCTTGAAATTAACTGCAAACAGAACTCAGTCCCTGCTCTTCCAGTTTCCCAGAACTACTTGCTGCTCTGAAGCAAAGGACCTAGAGGGGGCAATTACTCCTCTGGAATCCTGTGTCTGGTATGTGTGAGGAATCTCCACATGTACTTTATAAATAGCTGAAAAGTTGCAAGCGCAGGCTCTCCTGGTCCTCAATTAACTGGGCCTAGTGTAAAACATTTGGCAGCCTTCTCCAGCCTCCCTATCCTAACCCTTCCTACCTATGGTAAAAGCCACCTGTGCTAGGGAAGGTAGTATTCTGGGGTCACTGCCATGCAAAGAACAGAAAATCTCTGGGATAGAGAAAATTCTGCGGGGACAGATCAAACTCAAATTGTTTTGCACTGATGACCTCATAGGAGCCTGGTTTATGACGGGAATGGCAACTCATTAATTTAAAGTGAACATTGTAACTGATAAGCTGAGCAGCTGTTGTGTTGGCTAGTGAGAGACGCTTTCCCTTGGGGAAAAGCGTGAAGGTTTCTGGGTAAAAATGGAATTGGAAGAAAGGAACTGACACACACTCCCTCATTGTCACATACTCCCACACCTACTCTCATACACACAGTCCCTTTCACACATACTCAGTGTCACAACACTCAAGTGCTCTCACACAATCCCACATGCACTCATTCTCACAAGCACACACATGCAAGTCACACACTCATACATACTCCTTTGTCCTGTGTGTGTGTGTGTGTGTGTGTGTGTTGTGTGTGTGAATAGGATTTGAACTGAGGATCTTAAGTTTGGTAACCATGGTCTACCACTAAGCCACATCCCAGTGTCCATGTTTCCTTCTTTTGACTAAACCATTTTTTGGGGGGTCAGTCGTGGGGCTTGAACTCTGGGCTTGGGTGCTGTCTGTGCACATTTCAGCTCAAGGTGAGCACTCTACCGCTTGAGCCACAGCACCACTTCTGGTTTTCTAGTGGTTTATTGGAGATAAGAGTCTCACGGACTTTCCTGCCTGGGCTGGCTTTGAACTGCAATCCTCAGATCTCAGCCTCCTGAGTAGCTAGGATTACAGGCATGAGCCACTGGCGCCCGGCTTGATTAAGCCATTTTTGTACAGGAGAGAGACCTGGGAATTTGCTCGGTCTCCTGCCTCTCTCTTCATCAATCATCTCTACAGGTACATGTTGGTAACTGTGTCCTACAGCCCTTCATCTTTCTTGTTTTTCTTTTTTGGTCATATGGGGGTTTGAACTCAGGGCCTAATATTTGCTATATACCACTTGAACCATGCCTCCAGTCCCTTTTACTTTTAGTTATTTTTCAGAAGGGGTCTTGTGCTTTTCCTGGGCCTACCTGGACCAAAGTCATTCTAACTATATGCCTCCTGTGTTGCTGGGATTATAGGCATGAGCCAACTAGCCTGCCTTCCTCCCATCCCCTCCATAATCAAATCAACTCTGTCTTCTCTGCTGCCATTTTCAGAAATGAGCTTTTAGTCGTTTTCCAGGAAATATTACAATAGCCTTCTATATTAGGGCTTTATTGTCACTGTAACAGGTTACCATAACCTTAGTGGCACATAAAACAACACAAGTGGGGCTGGGAAGGTGGCTCAGTGGTAGAGTGTTTGCCTTGCATTCATGAGGCCCTGGGTTCGATTCCTCAGCACCATATGAGCAGAAAAAGCCCGATTGGCACTGTGGCTCAAGTGGAAGAGCACTAGCCTTGAGATGAAGAGCTCAGGGACAGTATCCAGGCCTAGAGTTCAGGCCCTATGACCAAAAAACAAAACCCACAAATGTATTTTCTTCTCACTCTGGTCGGAAGCCCTCCAGGGGCTCAAATCAGACAGGACTGCATTCCCTTTAGAAGCCTGGGAGAGGAATCCATTTCCCACCCTTTGATGTCTCTTAGGGGCTACCTGTACTCTTTGGCTCATGCCCCTTCCTCCTTGCTTCTAAGCAACATCGTTACATCTCTCTAAGCATTCTAGTGTCACTTGTCCTTTACCGAGCTGAGAGCAGTTTTCCTGTGTGTGTGTGTGTGTGTGTGTGTGTGTGTGTGTGTGTTGGTACTAGGGCTTGAAATAAGGGCCTAACTGCTGTTTCTTAGCTTTTCTGCTCAAGGTTGAGACTTTACCACTTGAGCCACAGCTCCACTTCCAGCTTTTTGGTGATTAATTGGAGCTGAAATCCTCATGGACTTTCTTACTCAGGCTGACTTCAAACTGTAATCCTCACTTCTCAACCTCCTAAGTAGCTAGCATCACAGATATGAGCCACCGAAACCTGGCTCAGTTTTCTTTTTTAAGGATGCATGATTACATTGGACCCAGAATAGTCTTTCCATATGAATGTCCTTATCTTAATAACTGTTAAGTATCCTTTGCCATCTGGGGATTTGAATGTAGCCATCCTTAAGGAGCTATAGTTCTGCCAACCACACTCCCTCCTCCCCACACTCATTTCCTACTCTGTTGTCCACAAACTATTCAGAGAAGCCTTTTTTTTTAAAAATAGAAATCTATTTATCTCATCCCTCCCTGGCTCCTTATCACCTGCAAGACCAAGACCAAAGTCCATTACAGTGTTTAATGCTCTTCTTGACTTTGCTATATTTACTTTCAGCCACTTCTCTATTAGCTTTCAACACTCTATATCTCTGCAGGTCAACACCACCAACATCACCTTGGAGTTTATCAGAAATAAAGCATCAGGTCCTACCCAGATCTCCTAAATAAAAATCACAAAATTTAGAAACATTGCTCTTGCTATATAGATTCTTGTATCTTTCCAAATTTAATGCTTTAGTAAGACTTTTGGATGGAAATGAAGGAGACTGGGTCTATGCTTCCCCTAGGTAATTAGCTCTCTAGCTCCTCTGATCATTTCCCTAGATCGTTTGCTTTTCTATTAGGTTTAAGTGTCCTCATCTGGTTTGCTTTGCTCGTGTATAACACTTTGATTGGTCTACATAAGATTTGTGCTAGGGGCTGGGAAGTTGGCTCAGTGGTAGAGCGCTTGCCTTGCATGCCTGAGGCCCTGGGTTCAATTCCTCAGCACCACATAAGCAAAAAAAAAGAAAAAAGCTGGAAGTGGCACTGTGGCTCAAGTGGTAGAGCACTAGCTTTGAGCTCAAGGGCTGAGGGACAGTGCTCAGGCCCAGAGTTCAGGCCCCACAACCGGACCAAAAAAAAAAAAAAGATTTGTGCTAGCTGAATTTGGGGCTGCTGGTCTTTGAGACCTGAGTCTGCCAGTAGTTCTCTGGCTGTCCAATAAAGACTCATAATTTGGACTCTTAAGTGGTGGCTTCTCCATTTCTCGTGACTGAGTTTCCTTACTAAAAAAGAAAGGAACTTCTGGGTAATTATAGAATTAACTATGGCATGGAGAAGTTGAAGAGCTAATAAGGTTGGATAGTGATAACAGAGCAGCTCATGCCGCAGGAAGGATCTTCTTAGGGTGTTCCGACCATGCCACCATTACTGACACTGGCTGACACCACAGGTGCCTGTGGAACATTCTTTGAAAGTCCTGGATATGAACAATGAGAACCACTAAAGTCTTAAAAATTCCTCAAAGGAGACTCTAAAATACCAGACATATATAGGTATAGGCATCAGAAATGTTAGTTGGACTTACTAATTGATATTAAACTGATTTGTTGTGTGGGGCAAGATGAAGAATTCAACTGTACCTCCACTGGACAAAATTCATTTGTACCCCATGGATAAAATAATTTTCAATCCAATCAATAATCTGTAAATTGTGAAATAGTTCAAAAGACCCCCTACAAACTCCAGGGAATTCAAAAGTATATGCTAGACACTGAACATTCTGTAGAACACATGTTCTTTTTTCAAGTTTTCCTGATACTTCCCTCTTTTTTACATCTAATTCATCTTCCCTTTGTCTTAGGGAATAAGGTGCCAGTCCTGGGGCTTGAACTCAGGGCCTGGGCACTGTCCCTAGCTTCTTTTGCTCAAAGCTAGCATTCTACCACTTGAGCCACAGCACCACTTATGGCCTTTTCTGTTTATGTGGTACTGAGGAATTGAACCCAGGGCTTCATACATGCTAGGCAAGCACTTTACCACTAAGCCATATTTTCAGCCTTGGAATGAAGTTCTTAATGCCATTTTGTGGCGCAAATCTGCATTTCTGGAACTCTGATGCATTGGAATTCTTCCCTCCATAGGGTGGTGGTAATGATCCTTTGACTTTTACCTGAACAAGATAGTACTGAAGGTCCCTAGATAAGCCCTCCACTTCCATCTACATTTCTTCCTGCTGCCTTAGGTAGCAATTGCCCTGGTTTCCCTTGATAATCAGGATCAGTTGTACTATCAAAATACCCATAAGTCAACTGGGCACTGATGGCTCATGTTTGTAATCTTAGCTACTCAGGAGGCTAAGCTCTGAGGACAATGGTTCAAAGCCAACTTAGGCATAAACTCTATGGCACTATTATCTCCAATTATCCAGAAACACACACACACACACACACACACACCCCATTTACAAAAAACTGTAAATGAAGGTATGGTTCAAATGGTAGAGCACTTGCTAGCCTTGAGCAAAAGAGCCAAACAAAAGTGCAAGACTGAGTTCCATCCCCAGCCCTGGCACAAAAACAAACACAATTTCAGCAGGCTTTACCTTTGCCAATGAGTTGCCTCTACTTGTCTTCTACTTGGCCCTGGGGTGATTTGGGGTGAGGAGAATTATTGGCTAAACCTGTGAGACCTCCAGTTTGGAATACAGGCTTAGAATTGTCCAGCTTGCAGATGATGGACACACACTGAGCAGATCTTTTGCTATCTCTAAGAGTTTGGTAAAGTCATCTGCAAACCAGGCTCTCATTTTTTCTTTCTCAGTCACTTGTCACAAGGATGTTCCTGTGACACTGAAGCAGAGCCAGATGCAAGAGGAGTGTGAAAGGCTTGAACAATATTAGTATCTGGTTAGAGGAGGGTCTGAAGGTAAGGTGAGGTCCTCCGCCCGTAAGGGGAGGCCTTTGATTTGCTGCCAGGAACTCTGGGAGAAGGGGCAGACTCAGGGAGCAGATTCTGTGGAGTCCCCGTCAGCATGGTGGTTTGTGGAAAGTCTCTAGGCCTGCTTCCCACACTCAGCTTTGAAGGCATGTCCCTGAAGGTTGCAGCTTCTCTTCTTGCTCTTTACTCCTGTATCCCGCCCTGACCAGTCCAAAGGAATGCCCCAGCCAAGGGGTCAACTTCCCATTCCAGAGAGGTTCCTGAACATTACCTTTCAATCCTAGCTCCTTCTCTCCGTTCTGACTGAAGGCCTATCGTGTTCCTCCTCCTTCATCCTAAAGGGATTTGAGTAGAATTCCTCAAACCTATACTGTTCTATTTCAAACCTTGGCAAAAATAACTGTCATTTGATTTTGGTGAGGCATGATGCCTGATAATTATAGATGAATATGGCTTTCATTTCTGAGGTGCCATCTACTGTGGTAGGCTCCATGAGTCATTCTCTTATCCTTTTATTTCCATGACAGAATTTTTATTGGTGGGGAGAGAAGCAGTGCTGAGGTTTGAAGTCAGGGTTATATGCTTGCTAGAGGCACATTGCCACCTGAGCCATGTCTCCATCACTACATGAGAATATTCTTTGTGTGTGCCAGTCCTGGAGCTTGAACTTATGGCCTGGGTACTATCCCTGAGCATTTGTGCCCAATACTAGATCTCTACTACTTGAGTCACTTGTTGTTAACTTGGAGACAAGAATCTCATGGACTTCCCTGCTTGAGCTAGCTTTGACCTGTAGATCCTTAGATCTCAGCCTCCTGAGTAACTAGGATTACAGGTGTGAGCCACTGGTGCCTGGCTCCTACATGAGAATATTTTAAGGTGATGATGAAGACTTCAGGCAAATGCTTCAAGCCCTCTCTCTGGCATGGCTTTCTTATCTCTGTCTTATAGCCCCAACCTTTCTCTGAACTCTTCAGGCTTCCCTCAGCCACATGGAGCTCAACCTCTGCTTCCTAAGTTGGCTGTTTACTTTCTTTTTGTTCTGAGTGGCCACATAAATTATCAGCTAGTTATGCCCTGGCCTCAGCAAGTTTCTTCCCATCTGCAGCCATCTACCCAGTGAGCTGAGCACTCATCGCGACTATCTGTTGTCTCCCAAGTTTCTTTTTTTGGGGGGAGGGGTCCGGTCCTGGGGCCTGAACTCTGGGCCTGGGCGCTGTCCCTCAGCAGTTCTGCTCAAGGCTAGTGCTCTACCACTTGAGCTACAGGGCCACTTCCAGCTTTTTTCTTTTTGCTTATGTGGTGCCGAGGAATCGAACCCAGGGCCTCAGGCATGCAAGGCTCTACCACTGAGCCACCTTCCTAGCCCCATGTCTCACAAGTTTCTGATTCTATCCTTTTCTTCTCAAAAGCCTTTTAGACACTATCTTCCAAGTGTATTCACTCAACCATTTTGAAACCATCCTTTCTTTCCCATACACAATGCCAATATTGTAATCTACTCATTTGAAGCATACTCATTTTATACTCACATTGTACAGGCACTTAGATACTAGTTACTGGTTTTAAATACTAGAACAGTACTGATGATATTATATTATGCAAAAAGATATGGTCTCTTTAGGGATTTACAATATAGTAGGAAAGAAATGCAAACGAACAGAGGCTTTCAAAATAGCATGTTATGACAGGTATCATGTGTGGCCTGGCAGAAGAGGGCATTTATCTTAATTTTGGCCATTTCCTTATGGAAATAAAGTTTAGAATGAGATCTGAGAACTGAAATCTGGAGGCAAGAGAAAGTACTGTGTTTAGGGAATTAAAAATCATCCATTATGGCTTGGGTGGAAAATGCACGGCTTGTGAAGGAGAACTTTTGATGGAGATAATTAGAAGCCAGGTCCTACAACTTAAGGAATTTGGATTTTATCTTAACAATAAGAAATTGGCTTTAAGCTAGGAAAGAATGATCACTTTTGTAGTTAAGATTATCTTGACTAGAGTAAGGAGGTAGAGATCTAGAGACCACATATAGAATACAGTTCTAGTCTATACAGGAGTTGGTGGGCTAATAGAGGGAAAGGAGGAAAAAAGCTAAGTTGAAAAGAAATAAGATGGCAGAATGGATAGAACTGGGTTATTGGTTGACTGTGATGTTCTCCCCGGGACTGAGTCCTGAGAGGAACTAAAGGGCCTTAAGAAGAGGCATCCAAAATGGTCAGAGGGGAAACCAGGGCAGTTTTAGTGTTGGATGAACTTTGATAAAGTTGTCACTTAATACTGTGCTGAAAAGTCAAGAATCAAACAAGAAATGTAAGGGGGCCCCCTAGTCTTCCTTGAAGAAGGTTACAAAGTAGCAACCCCAATAAAAGTTGGTATAGTGGGTGTATCTAAGCAAGTGGCTGTGAGTAGATTTTGCAAGTATCCATGATTTACTGGAGAAGTTTGTAGCAAACATTGTATCAATTAAAGGGATTTTTTAAAATTGTTGTTACTAGCTGTTGGTCACTAGTAACAATTACTAGCCATTACAGGCTCACAACTGTAATCCTAGCTACTCTGGAGGCTGAGATCTGAGGATCACAATTCAAAGCCAGCTTGAGCAAGAAAGCCATTGAGACTCATCTCCAGTTAAACTGGAAGTGGTGCTGTGGCTCAAAGTAGTAGAATGCTAGCCTTGAGGAAAAGAACTCAGAGACCAGTACCCAAGCTGTGAGTTCAAGCCCCACAACCAACAAAATAAATTGTTGTTACTATTTTGTTATTTAGATCTCTGATTTATAGTTTTCCACTTAGCCTTTTTAAAAAAATTGGAGTACTTGTGTTAAACACAGGACCTCACACTTATTAGAACAAGTGTTCTACCACTTGATCTATGACCTAGTCCTTTTTGCTTTAGATTTTTTTGCCAGTCCTGGGGCTTGAACTCAGGGCTTGGATACTGTCCTTAAGCTTCTTTTGTTCAAGGCTAGCACTTTACACTTGAACCACAGTGCCACTTTCAGCTTTTTCTGTTTATGTGGTACTGAGGATTCGAACCCAGGACTTCATGCATGCTACCACTAGGCCACATTCCCAGCCCTCCTTTAGATGTTTTTGAGATAGGGTCTTGAATTTATGCCCAGGCTGTCATGGACCATAATGCTTCTATTTATGTTTTCAACATAGCTCCTTAAATATATTCCTGAGCACATACTTCATTTGTGATTTGTGCTCTTGTAAGTTTGGTAGTCCTCCTCCTCCTCCTTTTCCTCTTCCTCCTCCTTCTGTGTGTGTGTGTGTGTGTGTGTGTGTGTGTGTGTGTGTGTGTGTGTGTACCATTATTGGGCTTGATATCAGAGCCTCACATTCTTATTCCACTTTTGAGCTTATGGCTGGTGCTCTAACACATGAGCCATACCTCCCCTTCCAGCCTTTTTGGGTTAAATGGAGATAAGAATTTTATTGGATTTGCCTGCCCAGATTGGCTTTGAACTTTGATCCTCAGATCTCAGCTTCTTACGTAGCTTGGAGTATGAGCACCTGGCACCTGGTTTAGTAATTGTTTTTAAATTTCAAATTCCAGTTGTTCATTGCTGGGATATGGGAAAGTGATGGCCTTTTATATTTGTTCCTTGTATCCTATAATTTTGCTGTCATTACTTGTTAGTTTACAGAAAACTTTAAAAAGTCTGTCTTTGGAGATTTTCTGCATAACCAGCCATTTGCTGGCTTTTATCTCATTCTTTTTGGTCTGTACACCTTTTCTTTTATTCCTTATATTGCATTAGCAAGGACTTCCCTTAGGATGGAATAGTATTGATGAGAGAATATCTTTGCCTTGTTTCTATATCTCTCAATCTTAATGCATCAATTTTTTCCAGCCATTAAGTAATACGGTAGCTGTAGGGCATGTTTTTGTAGATATTCTTTATTCAAATTGAGATATTTTATTGAGACTTTTTTTTAATCCTTAGATGGTTGTTGAATTTATTCACTATTTTGTTTAGTTGTTGTTTCATGGATTTTTGAGGTGGAAGAAGTGTTAGGACCAAAACCAGTGCTTTGCAATTAATCACATTAATTACTTAGTGTATATCAATTGTACTAAGCAATGTGTTTCATGGTTTTGTTTTATGTATGTCTTCAGACATGAATGTAATGTTCTTTGGTCATATTCATACATCATTGCTCTCTTTTATCCCCATTCCTGTTTGGTGTCCTATTTGGTTCTGTATATCCTGAGTGTCTGCCAGGGATATTTTTTTCAAGTGCTGGATTTGAAGGATTTGAAGGGAATTTATACATTATATAGTTTTTTGTTTGTTTTTATTGGTCATGGGGCTTGAACTCTGGGCCTGGGCGCTGTCCCTCAGCTCTTCAGCTCAAGGCAAGCACTTGAGCCACAGTGCCACTTCTGGTTTTCTGGTAGTTTATTGGAGATAAGAGTCTCATGGACTTTCCGGCCTGGGCTGGTTTTGAACTGTGATCCTCAGATTTCAACCTCCTGAGTAGCTAGGATTACAGGCTTGAGCCGGTGCCCAGCTACATTGTAGATTTTGGGACCTGCCCTCTTATACTTCCAATCTTTAGGTTTTTTTCCATCTCAATTTCCAGCAACTCCGGTAGCCTTAATCTCTGTTTTCCAGTTCTTCAGGCATAAAATACAATGGATGTCTATCTGCTCATGTTCTGTCTACCTTAGGATGTACAGACTGGGATAGACCTTAGCTATATCCACGTGGATTAAAGCTTGTGTAGAGATTGAACTCCCAAGGATTCAAACCCTTTTGGCTCTGTGTCTGCTTTTTATTGTTCTCTGGTGTTTTGAAATATTTTGTTGAAAAGTTGTCATTATCGGCAGGAGGTCTAGACAATGTGAGTTATCCCACCATTACCAGAAGCAGAGTTTGAGGAAACTGAAGAAATTAGCCTTTTTTCAGGACAGAAGATTTTAAATGGAAGAATATTAAATTCTAAGAGCTCATACTTTGGTGAGATTAAAATGGGAATGGCTTTAAAATGAATTGGTAAGAAGGCAAGGGAAGCCTATTTGTTTTGAACTTAGTGCCTCACACTTGCTAGACAGTAACTTTACCACTTGAGCCAGGCCCTCGCCTGCTTAGAAGAATTTTGTAGTAGTTCAAGAGAAAAGGTACCAGGGCTTCATTAGGGGAGAGGGGCAGTGACATTCAAAGGAGGATGTATGGAAAGATTTAAAGAAAGATCCATTCCTACAAGTAGTCCTGGGTCCTTTTCTACAAGACAGGATTTACCTGGGCCATCCTAGACTGGGCTCAGACGTTCATTCAGGCTTTTAGTGCTTTCTCACCACTTGTTAGTCCTGCAAAATGACCGGTTGATTCCTGGTCATTTGTGGTCTATAGTCTCCCTAGCTTACCTGAGGAGTATGTTTATGTGGGGCGGGGCAGGGGGGTGGAGAAGGGGATGCACAATTTAAAGAACCTAATCTGATCTTGACTCTGGTCAAGATCAGCCTATTTACTTCCAGCCCCAGAGTATCAACTGGATATGAGTTGGGGAAGAGGAGGGAAAGGAGTTACTATACGGGTGGCACTGCCTACCCTGGCCTCGGTATATACACCTGGAGCTGCTCCTAATGTTAGACAATTGATTATCTTTGACCATTTCTTCTAGCTCTGCTTTCTCTTTTAACAGGTCAAATGGATGATGTACTGGATTATATTTGCACTGTTCACCACTGCAGAGACATTCACAGACATCTTCCTTTGCTGGTAAGTGCTCCAAGATTGGACACTCCAAGTGTGTCTTATACACTCACACCCAAGGGTAGAGAAGGGGAAGGGCTAAAACTGTGAAGCTTGCCTCAGATCAGAGAGCAGGGACCAGAAGTATTCATTGGAGCGTATTAAAAAAGTTGGCCTATAAAAGTTGTTCAAGGGCTGGGAAGTTGGCTCAGTGGTAGAGCGCTTGCCTTGCATGCCTGAGGCCCTGGGTTCGATTCCTCAGCACCACATAAGCAAAAAGCAAAAAGCCGGAAGTAGCGCTGTGGCTCAAGTGGTAGAGCACTAGCCTTGAGCTGAAGAGCTGAGGGACAGTGCCCAGGCCCAGAGTTCAGGCCCCATGACCGGACCCCCCCCAAAACAAAAAACAAAGTTGTTCAAGCTGGGTGCCAGTGGCTTATACCTATAATCCTAGCTACTGAAGATTAAGGTTTGAAGTCAGCATCAATAAGTAAATCTTGAGAGACACTTATCTCCAATTAACTAACAAAGAAGCCAGAATTGGAGCTGTGGTTCAAATGGCAGAGCGTACTAGCCCTAAGCACAAAAGCTCAGAGACAGCACCCAGGCCTTGTGATCAAGCTCCAAGACCAGTATTAAAAAAAAGGGGGGGGGGGTCTGGGAATGTGGCTCAGTGGTAGAGTGCTTGTCTAGCATGCATGAAGCCCTGGGTTTGATTCCTCAGTACCACATAAACAGAAAAATCCAGAAGTAGTGCTGTGGCTCAAGTGGTAGAGTGCTAGCCTTGAGCAAAAGAAGCTCAGGGACAGTGCCCAGGCCCTGAGTTCAAGTCCCAGACTGACCAAAAAAAAGTTTTCAAGTAAATATTTATGGTTAACCATGTAGAGCTACTATTCAAGAGACAGGAGTTTAAAAGGGTAGCTAAGACAAGCATGGCCCCTCAGCCCCTTAGTGAATAGAGTTGGTAAAGAAACACTCATATCTCCAAAACAAAAAAGAGGAAGGAAAATAAATAAATAAATAAAGGTTTATTGATATACGGTCATGATAGCCAGCAGCCCGTGACTCGTGCCTGTAATCCTAGCTATTCAGGAGGCTGAGATCTGAGGATCACAGTTCAAAGCCAGCCTGGGCAGGAAAGTCTGTGAGATTTATCTCCAATAAACCACTAGAAAACCGGAAGTGACACTGTGGCTCAAGCGCTCAAGTGCTTGCCTTGAGCTGAAGAGTGCAGGGACAGCACCCAAGCCTAGAGTTCAAGCCCCATGACCAACCAAATAAAAATAAAAATAAGGTCTTGATAATCAGCTAATGATTTGCATAAATAAGCCCCAGAGTCCCTTCTACAAGTTGGGATTCTGGAGTTGGTTTTGCATCATTTACTGTTACTAGATGAGTTTCTTTGGTGTGATAAAGTATTATTCAAAAAATATAAAGATATAGCCATTTGGAGAAGATAAAGGTTTTGCCTGGCACCAGTGGTTCACATCTGCAGTCCAGCTAGTTACTCAGAAGGCTGAAGTCTGAGGGTAACAGTTTGAAGCCAGCCTGGGCAGAAGTCTATGAAACTCTTATCTCTAATTAACAATCAAAAAAGCCAAAAGTGGAGCTGTGATTCAAATGGCACAGTGATGGCTTTGAATGCAAAAGCTAGAAGACAGAGTTCAGGCCCTGAATTCAAGCCATATACAAAGAAAAAGGGAACGAGTTCTTACCCACAAAAGTAGAGATATGGCTCAAGTAATAGAGTGTCAGTCTTGTGTCAGAACAAAACAAAACCTCTTACCTAGAAAGGACAAGTGTAAACTTCCCCTGATCCTGTAGCATGACCTACTCCTGGGACCAGGACTAAACAGCACTTCTCTGAACCTTCTTGGGGGTCAATGACCTTAATTCTTTCTCTCCCTACCCCCTCTCTGTATGTCTGTGTCTGCGTCTGTGTGTCTGTGTGTCTGTGTGTCTGTGTCTGTGTCTATGTGTCTGTGTGTCTGTATGTGTTCTCATGCTCCAGTTCTGGGTAGTGAACTCAGGGTCTGGTGCTGTCCTTGAGTTTGATTTTTTTGCTCATGGCTACCACTCTACCATTTGAGCCACAACTTCACTTCTGGCATTTTGGTGGTTAATTGGAGATAAGAATCTCATGGACTCTCCTGCCCTGGCTGGCTTTGAACTGTACAGGTACTCAGATCTCAGCCTCCTGAATAGCTTGAATTACAGGCATGAGCCTCCAGTGCCCAGCTCTACCTAGACTTTTAGCTTACAAAAACTGTAGAATAAGCCGGCGCCAGTGGCCCATGCCTGTAATATTAGCTACTCAGGAGGCTGAGATCTGAGGATTACAGTTCAAAGCCAGACCGGGCAGAAAAGTCTGTGAGACTCTGATCTCTAATAAACCACTAGAAAAACTGGAAGTGGCAGTGTGTCTCAAGCGGTAGAGCGCTTGCCTTGAGCTGAAGAGCTGAGGGACAGCACACAAGCCCAGAGTTCAGGCCCCATGACTGACCAAAAAAAACCCAAAAAACTGTAGAATAATAACTTTGTGTTCTTTTAAGGAGCTAGATGTATAGTAACTTGTTATGCATCCCCAGATAAAAATAAAATTGAATCCAAAAACAATTTTTGAATACTTACTAGGTATGACACTAAAATTCTGCCATGGGTAAGGGCACTTGGGCCAACTGAACTAAAATGAGATTCAAGGAGTGACACTTAAAGGAGAAAGACAGTCCTCATTAGGCAGTATTTTCACCCAGCAAAAAAAGCAACACGAGGGTTGGGAAGGTGGCTCAGTGGTAGAGCACTTGCCTTGCATGCCTAAGGCCCTGGGTTCGATTCCCCAGCACCACATAAGTAAAAAGAAAACAGCCAGAAGTGGCGCTGTGGCTCAAGAGGTAGAGCACTAGCCTTGAGCTGAAGAGCTGAGGGGCAGCGCCCAGGCCCAGAGTTCAGGCCCCACGACCGGACCCCCCCCCCAAAAAAAAAGGAAAAAAAAAACCAACACGACTGGCATGTTGCTAACCACAAGAAAGAGTTCCTGAGACTAACACTGTTGTTTCATAACATTTATGAGAAAGACATGGGGACAGCAGGAAGCTGCCCAGCACTAGACAGAGGCTGCATTAAGGAGAGAAGGCTCAATGGCTTGAGGTGCTGGCCACAATATTAAATAAACTGTTCATTTCTCATTAGCCATGACATGGTCTCAAAAAAAACTTTTTTCTTCTGTAAACATCCTGGCCTTGAGGAGCTGAGAATCAGCTTATCCTAGGAGCTGCTGGATTCCTCCCCATCCTGCTTTAACATCCTGGCTTTGTGATAAGGATGGGTTGCTGTAGCAGCTAGAACACATGGGAAAAGTGGAAGAAAACATGTATAGTTTTGCTTTTAGCGAGTAACAGGTTTAATAATTATGCTGACTTTATTAGTGTTAACTGAGTTTTGAGGCTTATAAGATCTGGAGACTGAAAGGATAGGGAAGAACATATACCACAGTTATTTATTTTGCTTTTTCATGTTCCTTATGTCTTTTCTTTAATTTTTCCTTTGGTACTAAAAAGGTGATGTACAGAGGGGTTATAGTTATGTAAGTCAGAGTATATTTCTTTTTGATATTGTCACCTCCTCCCTTACTCCATACCTTTTAATTTTTAAATTATTATTATTATTATTTTGCCAGTCCTAGGGCTTGAATTCAGGGCCCAGGCACTGTCTCTGAGCTTCTTTTGCTCAATGCTAGCACTCTACCACTTGAGCCACAGCCCTACTTCCCGCTTTTTCTGTTTTTAGTGAGGAATTGAACCAAGAGCTTTATGCATGCTAGGCAAGCACCCTACCACTAAGATACATTCCCAGCCCTTTTAAAACTATTGTTTTCGGGCTGGGAAGGTGGCACAGTGGTAGAGCACTTGCCTTGCATGCCTGAGGCCCTGAGTTTGATTCCTCAGCACCACATAAGCAAAAAGAAAAAAGCCGAAAGTGGCGCTGTGGCTCAAGCAGTAGAGTGCTAGCCTTGAGCTGAAGAGCTGAGGGATAGCACCTAGGCCCAGAGTTCAGGCTCCACAACTGGACCCAAAAATAAAAAAAATAAAAACACAAAAACTATTGTTTTCTTTTTTTGTTTGTTTGTTGGTTGGTCATGAGGCTGGGCCTGGGCACTGTCCCTGAACTCTTCAACTCAAGGCAAGCACTCTACCACTTGTGTCACAGCGCCACTTCCAGTTTTCTGGTGGCTTATTGGAGATAAGAGCCTAACAGACTTTCCTGTCTAGGCTGGCTTTGAACCCACGATCCTCAGATCTCAGCCTTGTGAGTAGCTAGGATTACAGGCATAAGCCACCAGCTCCCGGCAAATTATTTTTTTGAGACAAGTGTCTCATAGGCTAGCCTAGAACTCCCCTTGTAACTCAGGCTGGCCTTGAACTATTGATCTTCCTCTTCCCTCCCTGCCATAAACCCAGTGCTGGGATTATAGGTGTATGCCTCTGTGCCCAGTTATGCCATGTCTCTTAATGGGTAGTGAATTATGGATCAAGACCCAGAAAGTACATTTGTCCTTCATTCCTAGGTGGTTCCTGACTATCTCAAAGGAGGCTACTTTTAACCAAAGTCTTCCCTGGGAGGGCTGGGAATTATCAGACTCTAATGACTTCCTTTTTTTCTTTTTCATGCTCTGGAGAGTTAGGGTATCTTTTCATTCAAGTAACAAACCCACTTTGTTGAGATTCTTCTGTCAAAAATTGATTTATTTCACCCCCAAATACTTCATTGAAAGCTTTATCACCCAGGGTTAACAGTACCACAGAGTAGTGTTATTCAGGTCTAGAGTTATCTGAGAGAAAATACCATTGGGAAGCCATGTTGGCCCTTCCAAACAAAACCTATTCTCTAAACTTGTAATGAAGATGCTCTGTTGGTGTGAGAAGACAAAGTCCGAGAAAGTGAACCTAGAAGCTAAGAGGTGGTAAGGTTTTGAAAAGTTTCCTCAAAGCCAGGTACTGGTAATCCACCTAGAATCCTAGCTTCTTAAGGATGCTGAGATCTGGAGAATCTTGAGTCATATTCAGCAGGACAAAAAAGTCGGTGAGACTCCATCTGCAATTAACTAGCAAAATTCTAGACTGGAGATGTGGCTCAGATGGTAGAGCATTATCCATGAACAAGAAATCCAAGTAAGAGCTCAGGGCCCTGGTTTCAAACTCTGATATTGGATTTTTTAAAAAGTTTAAGAAAATGGAGCTGTGGCTCAAGTAGTAGAGTGCCAACTTTAAGCAAAAAAGCTGAGATAGCAACCAAGCTCTGAGTTCAAGCCCCAATACACACACACACACACACACACACACACACACACACACACACAATAAATAAAGAGACATACTAACTACTACCCATATCTATAAAATGATCAGCCCTTGGGAGGGAAAATGCTTTTAAAAGATCTCCATCAACATGGCAGGGATAGATATACAGAAAAGAACCCAAAGAACAAGGATGGTTTATAAGAGAGAATAAAGGGGGCCTGGGTAGTCCCAAAGGACCACTAGTATCTAATATGGAAACACATCGCACAAGCCCTAATCTTATAATCTAGGACAAGAGGCTGTTACGACTGGCCAGACACTGGCAGTGTGGCTGTGGTAGGTCAGGTGCTCCTATTCAGGTTTGCAAAGAGGTGCTTTATCTATCTATAAAGTGCACACAGAAATCCCACTCTTGACACTATGTTGAAAATGAACTTTACAACTTCGGGGTTGGGGGGGAAGGGAGGAGTTGGGCAGGTAGGGAGGGAAGGGATGGTAGGGGGAAAACAAAGGAGGGGGTAACAATGCTTGATAGGAAATGCACTCATTACCTTATTCATGTAACTGTAACCCCTCTCTCTATACAGTATCTTTACAATAAAAATATATATTAAAAAAAGAAATCCCACTCCTGGGCCTTTGTGCTGTAGATGCATGTGCATGGGTATGTAAAGAAGCATACATGAAAAGGTTTATAGCCAATGATTATCATCCTGTGAATGTCTGCTGATGGGGCCCTGCAAGATGCTGTAGCATTCATATGCAGCCATTGATAAGACTAAAGCAGCTGTCCCAAAAGTATATTGTGGTTTCTGTGGATGTTATGGGAAGCTAGGTACCGAAAGGGATGCATAGAATGCTGTTGTGTGTATGGAGGACAATTATGGAAGTCACGTATCTAACCCCTGCTTAACTCTGAAAGGGCACTGATAATACTTCTGCTTTTAGGAAAGGGACTAGCAGTCAGGAGTAGATCAGCAATGCTTTCTTAATACTCTTTTGTACTCTGAGATTTTTTTAACAATGTGCATGCATGACCTATATTTTAAAAATACATCTTTTCATAATAATAATAAAAAAACAACTGCAGTGCGGCAGCTGCCCTTGGGATTGTCTGTGTATCTTGTGTTGGTGCCTGAGCTTGCCAGATTCATTTGTTTTTTTTCCCCCTCAGGGATGGCAAATTCTTGTTTTCAAAACAAAAGTTCCTCCATTATTAATCACCAAAGTATTACATTGTGGGAGAATTATACCTCTGTTCTTTCAACCCTTCTTTTGTCTGGCTATGAACTGCTTAAACAATCTGCAGTGAAAATGCATCCCCTAGTTGCGGAGTGAAAACTAAAAAAAGAGCCTGTAGAGGTAGAAAGCAGAAATGCCTAAGAGCTGGATGTGTAAAGAAATGAGTAGAACTGTGATTTGGAAGAGAGAGAGGGTCCTGAAATGACTTGTTAAAATTTTGTTTTTAGCCAGACGCCAGTGCCTCATGGCTGCCATCCTAGCTTACTCAGGAGGTTGAGATCAGAGGATGGTGGTTATAAACCAGCCAGAGCAGGAAAATCCGTAAGACTTATCTCCAGTTAACCACCAGAAAACTCCGAGTGGTGCTGTGGCTCAAATTGGTAGAGCACTAACTAGCCTTGAACAAAAGAGCTCAGGGACATCAGGCTCTGAATTCAAGCCCCATGACTTACAAGAAAAATAAAATAAAATAACTCATCCCAGAAGGATACGTGGTGATGATTTATTTTCTCATCCCTCAGTCTAGCACACATAACCTTCTCCTTTGTAATACCATGTTTTAGGGATAGCTTGGATTTGCTTTAAGCAGGTGCAATGAGAGATGCTGACCTAACAAAGACAGGAAGAAAAAGTTAGTTATACTCACAGATTCCTAGAAACAGGAAACCTGGTCCACCACCATTCAGGGCCACACAGGGAGGCACCCAAGTAGGTCAGGAGGCAGAGGGAGGAAAAGGTACAGGAAACAGAGGAGCTTTATTTCAGTTTCCACAGGAAGGAATGGGTGAGTCAGGGTAAGCAGGCTTGGCGTTAGCTAGTTACAAGAATTTCAAAGTGTTCTGGGAAACAAGGGATATCTCTGATCTTCGTGTGACTGGTGCAGGTGGCTTGAGAATTAAAGCAGGAGATCCAAGCAGAGGATGTGGCCGGAATATGGGCTTTGGATTGATTGATTGAGATAGGAAAGGTGTGTTTCCAGGTATTGTCTTTGCTCTTTAGGAACTTGTTCACTATGTTAGGGGCAGTATGGAACAAGATGTCAAACCATCCAAATACAAAAATTTTTACAAAGTCATGAGTGTTATACCTGCACAGGTTATCCCAAGCAGACAGCTGTCTGAGCTGGTAAGCATGCCTGAAATCTAGACCAAGTCTGCTTGCTAATCTGTGTGCCTATAGAACTGAA
Organism: Dipodomys ordii; assembly: GCF_000151885.1. NCBI lineage: Eukaryota > Metazoa > Chordata > Mammalia > Rodentia > Heteromyidae > Dipodomys > Dipodomys ordii. The sequence continues at coordinate 1,361,326 of NW_012267430.1, forward strand.
CTCATTGACGGACCTAACTTCCGCTACTGTACTCCAAGATACCGTGTTGGCTAGCTAAATTTCACCATAACATTTCTCAGATTACTATTCAGTGTCATTTGTGATTATTTTATCCATCTCTATTTCCCTGACTGTACTCTTACTTCCAAGGATACCAGAATTTTGTCTGTTTTTGCAGTCTTCAAGAAGTCAGGGAATCAGATCTTTGCTCACTATTGTCTCCCTGAGTGAGACATATGTAGGTTCTGGGTGGGGGTGAATGAAAGAATAGGCTCAAAGGTATGCAGGTCTTTAGACACCAGACTTGTATGTTGCCTATACCCCTAAGCTTTTCTTTCTTTTGACACCAAAAATGTCAGGATGTCTCCAGGTGCCAGTGGCTCACGCCTGTGATCCTAAGTACTCAGAGGCTGAGATCTGAGGATTGAGGTTTGAAGTCAGCCTGGGCAGATAAATCTGAGCAACACCTCCAATTAACCAGCAACATGCCAGAAGTGGAGCTGAGGCTGGGTTGGTAGATCACCAGCCTTGAGCAAAAAAGCTAAGGGGCAGTGCCCAGGCCCTGAGTTTAGGCCTAGTATGACTGAGTGGTTGGGGTGAGTAGTATTTGTATTTTCTTCTCTGGCAAAGGTTGGGTTTGCCTCCATTCCAGGGAAAGGCTTTGGGGAGGGAAGTGATGATAGGGGAAAAACAAAGAAGAAGGTAACAATGCTGAATAGGAAATGTACTCATTACCTTACTCATGTAACTGTAACCCCTCTGTACATTATCTTTACAACAAAAAAATATACTAAAAAATAAAAGGAAAGACTTTTACTTTCAGTTTGAAGACTGTGAGCTCCACCCTAATGTCATTCCCTTGGTGTCCATGCCTTGGCTGTGACTAAAGTTGACAACTGAGTGCACAGACATGGGTCTATTCTTCTCAGTTGCAGCTGGAGCCACATGCCAACCTGTGTATCCACAGAGAAAGCACCAGAGGCTGCCAGATAGGGCCACGGGGAAATTTTAAATGAAAATGGGTGTTCCTGGTTCACTTGGGAAAAAGAAAAACTGGAACTGGCTCTCAGAGAGAGACACTGGTAGTGCTGAGTATTCATATGTTTGCACACATGCCTTCCACAGGTAGAAGATGAGGAATATGGGACCCTTACAGCCATGTGCAGGTAGAAAAAGTATTTACACCAAACTGGGTCTCATTCTTCATAGTCTGGAGCAGTGCTTCTGAGACCTAACAGCATGTGTTCTTTTTTTTTTAATCTCTCCAGGTTTCCATTCTATTATGAACTAAAAATAGCATTTGTAGCCTGGCTGCTGTCTCCCTATACAAAAGGGTCCAGCCTCCTGTACAGGAAGTTTGTACATCCCACGCTGTCTTCAAAAGAAAAGGTAAGATATACTACTGTACTTCAGTAAGTGGTAAATAAGAAAAGCAGATAAAAGTGGTAAATAAAAAAGCAGGTTATATATTACAGGAGATCCCTGCTTGGTTCCTAATTCCCTACAGCTATGCTTCCACTGCTTGGACAACTATAAGAGTCTCAGCCCTAGGTTACAAGATTAGGGCTTGTGGGATGAGTTTTTATATTAGATCCTGAGTAGTCCTTTGGGACTGCCTAAGTCTCTGCTACCAACCATCCCTATATTTTGGGTTCTTTTCTGTATATCTGTCCAATCCATGCTGATGGAGCTTTTTTTTTTAAAGAATGGTATTTTATGGATATAGGTACTAGTATGCTTTTTTATGTGTGTGTGTGTATGTGCCAGTACTCAGGCTTGAACTTAGGGCCTGGGCACTGTCCCTTAGCTTGTTTTGCTCAAGTCTGGTACTCTACCACTTGAGCCAGAGATCCACTTCCTTAAGCTTTTTTTAAACTGTTAAAAAAAATTTTTTAATTTTTAAAATTTTGTTGGTCGTGGGGCCTGATCTCTGGGCCTGGGCACTGTCAATCAGCCCTTCAGCTCAAGGCTAGCACTCTACCACTTGAGCCACAGTGCCACTTCCTACTTTTTCTGCTTATGTGGTGCTGAGGAATCGAACCCAGGGCCTCATGCATGCAAGGGAACTACTCTACCACTGAGCCATCTTCTCGGACCCTTCTTTAAGCTTAAAAAATATTTTCATTATCATAATTATATATTTGGAAACATGATAATTCAATACATTTCTATAATTTATAATGATCAAATCAAGATACCTAACACATCTATCTCCTTACATGTGTGCACACACATACACACACATATATTTTTTGATCAGTTGTTGTATTTTCAGAACTGGGAATTGAACTCAGGGCTTTGCACTTGTTAGGCAAGCATTCTACCACTCAATCCACATCCACAGTCCTTTTTTTAGTTTATGTTTTTCAGATAGAGGTTCTTAATAATTTTGCCTAGGACAGCTTTGGACTACCGTCCTCCAACCTCTGACTCTTGAGTAGGTGGGATTACAGGCATGTGTTATCATACCTGGAATTTTTTTTAGTTTTTTATTAACATAATAATTGTGAATACTTATAAAATCTACAGTGTAATAATTCAGTACATATGTAGAATTATACTAATTAAGTCAGAATAATTAATATTTCCATCTCCTTATTATTACTTTGTGTTTGGGGCCTTCAAATTCCTTTCTTCTATTCATAAAATATGTACACTATTGTGGCCTGTAGTTACTCTTATATGCTTTAGAAATACAGAAATATTACTTCTATCTGACTGCATTTGGGCACCAACTATTGAGTTCTGTCCCTCCCTCAATCCCTTCTCAGATTCTAATCTATGGTTAGATTGGCATTTTTAGCATGCACTGTCCCTCAGCTCTTCAGCTCAAGGCTAGCACTCTACCACTTGAACCACAGCACCACTTCCAGCTGTTTTCTTTTTGCTTATGTGGTGCTGAGGAATCAAACCCAGGGCCTCAGGCATGCAAGGCAAACACTCTACTACTGAGCCACCTTCCCAGCCAATAGGATACCAATCTTTTTATGGCATGTAACATTCCATTGAGTGTACAGTTTATTTACTCATCTATTGATGGGCAATTGAAGTTGATTCAATATTTTAGCTTTTATGGATAATACAACAATAAAGTACAAAAATAAAATGCTTATCTCAGTACATGTAGGAAAAAGCATTTGATAAATTTCAACATTCCTTCATGATAAAAACTTTCAACATATTAGACATAGAAAAAAACATACTCAGTGGGGAAAAACTGAAAGCTTTTCTTCTACCATCTGGAATAAGTCAAAGATGTCTTATTCACTCACCATTCTTATTAGCTCATTCATCACTCTTACTCAACTTAGTACTGGAAGTCATGGCCAGAGCAGTTAGGCAAGATAAATAAGTGAGGCATATGAATTACATGAAAGGAAATCAAATTACCTGTTAAGATTCTACATAGAGAAAAAATTGGACTTCACTATTCATCTATAAGCACTGATCAATGTAGTGAAGTGACAGGACACAAATCAACATGTAAAATCAATAGCATTCTTTTTTGAGAGGGTGGAATGATGTTGGAGATCAAGTCCCAGGATCTCATATAAGTACTTAGGCAAGTACTCTACCACCGAGCTATGACCCCTGTCTTAGTAGCTGAGTAGATAGATAATCATGAACGTCTTCTCCTTTTTAAAGTGTATTTTTGTACATATCTAAAAGCAGTGATGAAATTTTATAAAATATATTGTTATTATTGGTTGTAAGGCATTACAATAAATTAAAAGAAAGACAATTTCACTCATAATTTAACTCTCCAGGGCTGGGAAGGTGGCTCAGTGGTAGAGTGCTTGCCTTGCATGCCTGAGGCCCTGGGTTCGATTCCTCAGCACCACATAAGCAAAAAGAAAAAAGTAGGAAGTGGCACTGTGACTCAAGTGGTAAAGTGCTAGCCTTGAGCTGAAGAGCTGAGGGACAGCACCCAGGCCCAGAGTTCAGGCCCCATGACCGGACCCAAAAAAAAACAATAATTTAACTCTCCAAATTAAACTTCCTCTTATCGTGCATAGCCTCTGTTCTTTTTGCAGATAACTGTGTGCATAGACTGTATACATAGACAGTGTACAATTTTACTCAGACTTAAAAATAGTTTTAAAACTTAACATATGCCAGACATGGTGATACCTGTGTAGGCTGAGCTATCTGTGAAGCTGTGGTAGGCTTGAGGCATTAGTTGAAAGCCAGTCTAGGAAACATAGTGAGACTCCATCTCAAAAACAAATAAACAACAACAACAAAAAAAAAACACCCTAACAATTCTAGGCACTAATGTCTCCTGCCTACAATCCTAGCTATTCAGGAGTTTGAGATCTGAAGATTGAGGCATGAAATCAGCTCCAGCAGACATATCTGAGAAACTCTTACCTCCAATTAAATAGCAAAACGCTAGGGGTGGAGCTATGTTCAAATGGTAGAGTGCCAGCTTCAGTGAAAAAGCTAAACAAGAGCATGTGGCCCTGAGTCCAAGCCCCAGTACCAGCAACCCCCCCCTCCACACACACAACAAAGATAATTTGCATTCTGAGATCTTAAGCATGTTTGCACATAATCCATATCTTGGTACTCTTCATAATAACTCATGGTGATAGAGCTCTTTCCTTCCTGCTAGATACTTAGATTGTTTTCTTCCTGTAGAAAATTCTGCAGTAAACACCACCTCATATAGAGTTTAATTTCTTCCTTTATCTAAGAATAAATAAGAGTGGGATTAATGGATTAAAAGAGTCCAACATCATATAAATCATTAGTTATATTGCTTTCTAAATCTGATTGTGTAGTAAAATTTTTTTCAAATGAAATAGGATGCTTTATAGGTGGCTCCTGTTGATATTTATTTCTGTAGTTCTGCAAGATAAATTCTCTGGATTTCTCCTAGGGGAAGAATTTGGGGAACACAGCAGTTGGATAAGCAGGCTGTTGTAGACATTTCTGAAAATCCTTTTAGGAATCAGGACCATAGCTCTTCCTTTGTCTCTGAAGGATTTTTGATCTGGCCACCATCTTACTCTCCCATAATTTCCCCAAATACTGCCCCCCCTCAATCTGTCAATGTCATTTCCATTGAAGGGGAGGTAACTGCCTCTTAAGAGCTGCCAAGAAACACTGGCCTAGTTGGTCATATCACAGTTAGAAGGCTTGCTGCTGCGACCTCCTGGGAAGGCTGTGCACAGGGAATCCAGGAGGGCTGCTAAGCCCTCCTACACTCCTCAAAGCAAAGAAAACACTGATGTGCTGAACTTCAAATGAGCCTGAGGTCTCAGGTCATTGTCTTACTGAAGTGTTGGAGCTATAAAATGGCCTTTCTTAAAACAATGATACTCACAAAACAACTCAAAACAAATAGATGCTGGAGCTATAAAATAGCCTTTCTTAAAACAATAATACTGACAAAACAACTCAAAACAAATAGATGAACAGCATAAACCAGAGTTGATCCGAATTTGAATCAAACTGATATTATACTTGGCTTTGGTCCAAGAAAGAGACCTCAATTCTGTTTTCCACTTCACTTATATATGCTTTATGAGCCCAGATGACTTTAATTTCTCTTTGCATCCCAACATCTATATCTATCAACAAAATAACAACCATTTATTTCTATATCTGGTTCTTCCCATTGATAGATACATGGGACAGTATTTTTGTTTTTGATTTTTGGAGCTTGAACCCAGGCCTAGTCACTGTCTTTAAGCTATTTTGCTTAAGACTATCATTTGAGCCGCAGCTTCACTTCTGGCTTATTGGTCATTAATTGGTGATAAGGGTCTCACAGATCTTCCTCCCCAGGCTGGCTTTGAACTGTGAATCCTCAGCTATTAGCCTCCTGAATAGCTAGGATTACAGAAATGAGCCACTAGCACCTGGCCAATATTTGGTTTTAGACTTTCATGACTATAGAATAACAAAATTTTAGAACTGCAAGGGTCCCCACTCCTTGAAGGCAAGGAAGGTAACTCTGGCTGTCCCTGACAGAAAACAGCTGTTAGGCTTAGGTTTCATTGTTCTTCTCTTCTGTTCTCTTCTCTTCTGTTCTCTTCTTTTCTGGTCTCTTCTCTTCTGTTCTCCTCTCTTCTGTTTTGTTCTCTTCTCGTGTGTGTGTATGTGTGTGTGTGTGTGTGTGTGTGTGTGTGTGTGTCTATACTGGAGGCCAGTATAGAAAATCATTGATCAGGCAAGCTGGCAGGTCCAGCACTCAGGAGAAAGCAAAGAGAACAGAGACTTATTTGACCATGCCAACTCAAGGCCTTGTGCTCTCATTTGGCTTTTTTTTTCCATTCAAGATTAGTATTCTTCCACTTAAGCCACTCCTTCACTTCTGGATTTTTGCTGGTTAATTAAAGCCACTCGTGTCTGGCTCATTCTCCTTACTTTTCAGAAGACAAAATTGTGTAGAGACTACAACAGAAACAAATATTAGGAGCCAGTGACTCATGCCTTTAATTCTACGTACTCAGGAGGCTGAGATCTGAGGATTGTGGTTAGAAACCAGCTTAGGAAAGAAAACCTGTGAGATTCTTATCTCCAATAAACTATCAAAAATCTGGAAATAGAGCTGCAGCTCAAGTGATAGAATGCTAGCCTTGAGCAAACTAATCTCAGGGACAGTGCCCAGGCCCTGAGTTCAAGGTATAGGACTGGTGCATGCACATGTGCACACGCACAAACACACACACACACACACACACACACACACAGAATATTAGGGAGGTGAAACATGTATTATCTTGGATGTGGATACCAACAGGACAAGGGAAGGCAAATGGAGAAGGTGGATGAGGATGAATATAGTCAAAATACTTTGTATATGTGTGAAAATCAGATAGTGAAGCTTGCTTAGATAGGTTTGGGAAGGGGAGAGGAGAGGAGGAAGAATAATAGAGGAGGTGAGTGTGATCAAAGTACTTTGTATCCATATATAAACATGTCTAAACAAAACTCCCATACAGCTAATTGATGCTAATAAATTTTAAAAAATTAAAACACAACAACAATAAAAACATGTTCAGAGGCTAGGTATGGAGCTAGTACCTAAGGATGAAACCACCTTGGGGAATCAGAGGCAGAAGGATCTGAATTCAAGACAGACTGAACTATGTAGTAAGACATTGTCTCAAACAAAAGAATAAAAATATACACCAAATATAAAGTAAGCCAAGGCCTTATAGCCAGTAAGTGGCATGTCTGCAGTTAGGAGCTGGATTTTTGGCATTTTCTCATGCTAGGTTCTTTCAATGTTTATGTCCAGAGTCTGTGCCCACTGCCACTGGGCATAGAATGGCAGGATTGTCATATCCCTGGAAGTTAGAGAAACTTTATAAAGAATTCTAGGGCAAATGACAAAATAATGGCATTTGCAGGGAAATGGATGGAGCTAGAAGGAATCATGTTGAGTGAGGTAAGCCAAGAACGAAGAGACAAATGGTACATGGTCTCCCTGATAAGTGGATGCTAAATCTAAAAATGTTAGGTGATACAACAAAACTAACAGGACTTAAGAAACAAAGAACTCCCACTCATCTGGTTGAACCACTACTAAATATCCCCACGCTGCTGATCACATGTATGGTGTATAACATGTGAACACTGTTATATATTACAGACTGTGATAGACAATTTGCTCCAGGAAAGTTAGAATGAACTTGTGACTTTAAATGAGCATCATTATTCCACAATACTGTGAAATTCCGGAAATTATGTAATCACTTAATCACAATAAAAAAAAAAAGAACCTCGGGGAAGGGAGGGGGGAGGGGATGGTAGGGGGAAAACAATGGAGGGGGTAACAATGTTCAAGAGGAAGTGTACTCATTACGTCACTCATGTAACTGTAACCCTCTGTATAGTATCTTTACAATGAAAAAAAAGAAATGTACTCATTATCTTGCCCATGTAATTGTAACCCCTCTGTACAGTATTTTCACAATAAAAAAAGAAAAAAAATTCTAGGGCGTTGTTGGCGAGTAAGTTGTAATTTAAAAAAAAAAATTCTCTTTTGCACTTACCTGCATCTTGTCTGTCTGTCTCTACCCTCCTGTTTACATGCATGTATTCCGGTTGTCTATGTTTCAGGCCAGTGAGAATCAGTGATCAGGCAGGCTGGCAGGCCCAGCACTCAGTAGAAAGAAAAGAACACATTTGAACATGCCAACTCAGTGTGCCCTGTTTCCTTTGACAGGAAATTGATGATTGCCTGGTCCAAGCAAAAGATCGAAGTTATGATGCCCTTGTGCACTTCGGGAAGCGAGGCTTGAACGTGGCGGCCACAGCGGCTGTGATGGCTGCTTCCAAGGTATTGTGTCAGACTCTTGATCACCATGACTGGCAGGTATCTCAATCCTTCCAATCCTCCCTACCTGCCACACCTGCCACTCACACAGGACAAGCTGAGGGACCATTCAGTGTTCCTCTCTGTCTCTGTCTTTGTCTCTCTCTCTCTCTCTCTCTCTCTCTATCACACACACACACACACACACACACACACACACA
>NW_012267430.1:1369868-1409784 GCF_000151885.1 Dipodomys ordii
CACACACACACACACACACACACACACACACACACACAATGTGTTCAATATCCAAAAGTTCCTAAGACCCAAGGTCCACATAGTCCCAGGTTAAGAATCTGGAGGTGAAACCTGAGAGACAGACCAAAGAGAAAGGAGGGAGATAGAGAAAGGGTACTTCTCTGCAATTAACAGCTGCATTAAGACAGTCATCAACAATAGCCAGAGACCATCTGAGTGAATGGGTAGACTCACTTCGTGCTCATGTGGCCCAGCAGAGCCAGAAGACATCCAGGATCCTAGAGCAAATTGGATGGTCTTAATGACTTTCAGAATACTAGTAAATAAAGTGAAGGAGGCTTGAAATAAACATTTCTCCTGGAATATTGCAATATGAACCTTCTTTCTCTTTTCTGCTTAGCCCTTTGACAGTGTCTTCTGTCTCTCTTCTAGCTCCTTCTCACATCATATCATCGTGTCAGTTTCTCATTATTTCTTCAGACCTGAAAAATGAAATTGGTGGACCATTCCTTCTTAAATTTATCAGGTTTCCCTAGTGTTTCCTAGTGGCCACCCCTCTCCGGGAGCCCAGATGTGGGGTGAGGGTCCCACTGGTAGTCACACTGGTATTTTGGAAGACATAATAGTTGTATTAGCAAAGGAAGGTTATAAATCCTGGATGGTGGCTCTGGGTTTGGAGGACAGAGGTGGTAGAGTTGTGCAAAGGTTTTGGAAAGGGAGATAGTTACAGATCTTTGTGCTCTGTGAGCTTTGAGTGGATGGCAGAATGGAATGTGCTGAGAACCAGCTGGCTCAACGGGTGGAGCTAGGTTCCCAGGGTCCTGAACTAGGAGGAAGCCAATGGGAAACATTTCTTGGAGCAGGGCTCAGCACACAAGGTTGGGTGGCTATTTAAAAGCCCCTTCTGCCTGAAGTCAGGAAGTGCTTGGGGAAAGTGGCACTGTGGCTCAAGTGGTAGAGTGCTAGCCTTGAGGTGAGGAGCTCAGGAACAGTGCCCAGGCCCAAAATTCAAGACCTACAACCAAAAAAAGAAGAAGAAGAAGAAGAAGAAGAAGAAGAAGAAGAAGAAGAAGAAGAAGAAGAAGAAGAAGAAGTGCTTGGGTCAGGTGCTTAGAGAGAGGGGATGAGACCCAAAAGGAACAATTCTATTTTCAGAAAAGGACCAGCGTCTTCTGTCACACATACCAGTGGGGAAGTGTTCAAAACTCCATATGTTGGTGTCCACAGGACCCTCTCCTGCCTTGGTTTAATAGGTCTGGCTAGGTGATGAATCCCAGAGAGCCTCTTGGGAAAGGACAGTTCACTTTGATATCCAGAGGAGATGTAGCAGGATTTACAAAGAGCAGTGACAACCCCAAGAGCCATCAATTGTAAAGCTCTTGTTTGTATGCTGGAAGAAAAGAGCGCTGAATCCATCAGGCCAATCTTGTAACACAAAGTCAAAGAAAACCTTTCTCAGTCCCTTTCTGTACCCTATCTCTGCCTCTGGAGCCTAAAGGAAGTTTGGTAGTGCTTTTTCCTCAGGTTAGTTAGAGAGCCTAAGTGTGGTGTATTTTGTCAGATGTATTTGCATCCATAACCCCACAGGGCTATCCTTTTCCAAGTCTGCCGCAAACTGGAGTCTTTATGTCCTTAGGGCCAGTCACCTCCTGTTCTCCTAACTATCAGGATAAACTTGTGGTCCTAAGATTTCTCCAGTTAGGCACCTTACGACAGCTTTAGACAGTCTGAAATTTGCCTCAGGAAATAACTGCTCATTAGTTCCACTAAAGTAGGAGCCAAGGACATCTGCTTTGTGTTGAATTTGGTTTCAGACAAGAAAATATAAGCTTTGCTTTTTCTTCCTCAATATAAATATCTGAAGAGGGGAAACACATCTCTTCCAAAAATAGTGCCCTATATCTTTGAAACATGTGTGCTTTGCAGGGGGTTGGGGCAGTAATAAACTCCCCAGATCTGGTCGGGCTAGGGAAGTTCATCCATGGTTTCCATAATAATAGTGCCCGGCTGGGTCAGTGGATGGTGACTTACCAGTGGGTCAGTGAGTCCATATCTGGTTTTCATGCTCCAATCCACCTGGGAAGCTTTTTTTTTAATGTTTTAAATAGGTGCTCAGGTGTGCTGAATCAGAATCTCAAGTAGTGGACACATGAATCTCTTTTTTGTTTTTTCTGTCATGGGACTTGAACTCTGGGCCTTCCTCAGCTCTTCAGCTCAAGGCTAGTGCTGTACCACTTGAGCCACAGAGCCACTTCCAGTTTTCTGGTGATTTATTGGACTTTCCTTGCCCAGTCTGGCTTTGAACTGCGATCTTCAGATCTTGTCCCCTGAGTAGCTAGGGTTACAGGCATGAGCCACCAGCGCCTGGCATGAATCTCTATTTTTTACAAGTTTCCCAGATGATTTTTAAAAGGCTAGCTCTGCTTGAGGCCCCATGCAGAGCCAAGAGTGGTGGTTAGGGTTCCTCAAGTTAATGTTGTATTTTTCCTGGGATGCACATTTAGCTCACTAGAGCATATACTTGGAAATGGAAGAGAGCAGAGAGTGTGTGTGTGTGTGTGTGTGTGTGTGTGTGTGTGTGTGTGTGTGCACGTGTGTGTTTCTCCAAAAGTTAATGCCAGTTGAGAAATGTAATAAGTTCTGAGAAACTCATGCTTAGGTGACCTGGCCATTGTGCTTACACAGTATACTTACACAAACCCATCTGGACAGTTCATGCCGCCTGTAGTGCTAGGCTAGATGGCACATCCTGTCTTATATGAGAAGGCAAACATTGTTACACGGAGCATGTCTATGCTGTGGTAGGACTACAAATTCTACCAGGTGATGGGATCAAAGCGCCAGATCTTCCTCCCTCTTCTGCTCTTTGTTCTATCCTTTGATGGCTCTAGGAGGGTACTGTGGAGCTAACACATAAAAATAAAAGATCTTCTGAGCATAGTAGTAGTTAATCCTTATTGCCATAATACTGAGCCCTGAAGGACTGGGGGAGCTGGGGTGCAGGGGTGTGGCTCACGTAGTAGGACTTTTGCCTAGCAAGCACAAGATCTTGAGTTCAAATCCCATACAAAAAACAAAAGAAGAGGAAAAAATCTGGAGGAAAAAGAACTTTATGTAATCAGAACCTTATTCCAGGAACGTCATAAGTTTCTGACCTGACCCAATCAGCCTACTTGTGTATAAATTAATCAAAGGGAAGGCTTGATTTTCTCCTAATACCTCCTGTGAAGGTATTTCCAAGGAAGAGAAGAGATAAGGTCTGTCCTTTCTCTGTGTGTCTGGGTCTCTCTTCTTTGGCTTTTCTCCCTCATTGCTGAATATACTGGCTGAGGACTCCAGAATCCCAAATCTGTCCCTTTGCCCTTCAGAGGAATGCCTCCTGACCTCCCTCGTAGCATGCTTGCATGCAGTTAATCTTCTTCTGTTTCAGCTTAGGACTGTGAGACATTAATATTTAGAGTTCACCATGGCAACTGGTTTTGGATGCTAGGATTATCTAAATGGTTATAGGCAATCAGCTGAAACATTTAGAAGTGTTCTCTGCCTTCTGGTCTCTCAAAGAACCACTTACAATTGAACTTCCTTTTGTTTTTTCTTTTCCCTTTTTGCCACACTGAAAACCGCACCTAGGGTTTGCTAGGGAAGCACTCTATCATGTGAGCTATTCTCCCAGCTCTGTATCTTCACTTTCCAAAACCCATGAAAGCAGAACTGAGGAAGACTTTTCACCAGTATAGAGTTACTCTACATGCCTCTGTCATTCCTGTCTTGGATTCCTGTTTTTTCCCCAGTGTTTCTACTTACCATGATACCTGCTCACCTCCTTCTGCTGAGTAGAGAGGTGAAATCTTGATGGCCAGCTGAAATACAAGGGCCTGGAATCCACACAGAGTAGCTGGTTGGATGTTACTTGCTCCTCATGTTCCATGCTTTCCTATGGTGCTTAGGGACCCTGAAGTATCCCAGGTTGGGGCCAGAAAAGAGCCTGGTTGAAGCTAGAAGACCTCAGGGAACAGACTGAGATCATTGAGAATAAAGAGCTAGTCCCTTACTTATGGGACAAGGGTGCTCATGGGCACTCACACTCCCTCCCTTCCTCTCCTCCTTCAGTGATGGATGGATTACTCTGGGCCCAAGCTTTCTCGTTTCTTTCCCTGCCAGCACCATCTCATCCTTTATCTACCTTCAGCTGTCTCACAGTATAACTTGTTTCCCTGTTGGTTTCTTTGCCTGCAGTTCAAGTCCAGTGTTTATGGTTTTCTGCCGAAACCTCCTTGTCTTATTAGTACCTTTCATCAACACTCCACTAATGACAACTCTTCCATCCTCTGTTGTTGCATAATTGCTAACCAAACCAGAATCTTCTCAGACACCCAGGGCTCCAAGTCTCAATCATTTTTGATACCCTACCTTTTCTTTGTGTGTGGGTTTTTGTTTTCTTTTGGCAGTGGGAGAGGTTGTGCTATCCTGGAGGCTAAACTCAGGGCTTAGGTGCTGTCCCTGAGCTTAGATACACCACTTTCTTAAAGTTCTCTCTTAAAGTTCTCATCACTGAATATCAGTTGTTTTTTTTTCCTTCTGGGCGTTTTCCCTGTCTGACCCCGACCCTCCCTTGTAGCTAGGCCTCTCACAAAAGTCGTCAGTGCTCTTCTCCCTTTCCCTTTGAGGGCTACACAGTCCCACCCCAACTTCCAGTCTAGTTAATCTCACTTTACCTTTCTATCCCTTTTATTATGCCCTTAATACCACGTTCTTATTGTTCTAGAAATAGCAACTATGTATACTGTTTATAGAGTATTCTCATTCCTGCCTCTGTTTTTTGCTCTTTTTTGGTCCTCTGTCTGTGTCTATTTCTATCTTATTGAAATCCTGCCAACTTTTCAAGGTCAAATGCCAACTTTTCTATGAAACTACCTCTGATCCTAGCTAGAACTGGTCTCTGATTCCTTGGTCTTCTAGTGGCATTCGATTGTAATCATTTGTATTTGCCAGTACTAGAGTTTGAACTCAAGGCATGCTAGGCAGGCCCTCTGCTGCTTAAGCCATGCCTCCAGCCTAGCCATTTATATTTGCATCCCTAGTAGGTATTCACTGAGTGTTAAAGGAATGAAAGATTGTTGTGCATCTTTTTAGTTGCCATGGTCAATAGAGCAGTGCTTAGCAACAAGTACATCCAAAGTGTGATTTTTTTGGAGATGAGCAGGCTATGTTGAAAGTCCCACTCCTTCCTGAGATATATCTGTGAACCTCAGTTTTCACTTGTAAATAGGGATGCTGGCACATCCTGAGCCAAAATAGTTTTTAATTGATAAACATGAAGACTTTACTCAATACAGAGCTCACAGCAAATGCTGAATAAAGGCCACTGAAACTCACTTCTGCTTCTCTGTCATTTTGATGTTGATTACCATCTTCTCTTTACTGCTAAACAGAATAAAACAAGTCAGGTCTTGGCAGTAGGAAGTTATTTACAAGGCAGACTCTTCAGGCTGAGTTTCCCACAGCTGTCCCATCAACTCTCATGTGCTTTGTCTTTCTGGTCAAGCCACTCTTCCACCTTGGGCTTCTGGTTTCTTCCAGAGGGGCTTGACTTTTTGCACAGTTACTTCTCCTCTTCTTCAACCCTGGGTCCCTGAGAGGCAGCTTACAACAGGTGAGCACCTGCCACCTGTCAATAAAGAAGGAAGTTCAAAGGTAAACTGCTGGAGTAAAGAAGGAGCCTTAGCTGCCAGGCACTGCAGCCTCATTTCATGGAGGAAACTGAGCCCAGGATGTTGAGTGACCTTCCCAGGGTCATACAGCTTGTTAGTTACTGGACTGACATTACAGCAAGGACATCTAATTCCTAGTCAAGTGCTCCTTGAATCCCCCAAGCGCCTTCCCTATGAACTTCTCAAGCAGATATGTCTTTCTAGTCAATAATCAACTGCTACTAAGGATTTTAGAGTCAGCTCCAGCCCTGCATACTTTATGGTTGTCCCTAGATCTTCTATTTTAAACCAAATGTCTGTAGATGGTCATTCAGAAGGTTCATTTGTATACGAAACAAAAACAAAAACCACACACACACAACAAACAAACAAAAAACTGCTAGAGTAGCTGCCAAGGCAGACTCTTGGCCTGAGGCAAGAGTCCCAGCTGTACTTCATGCTCCTTGGAAGTATGAAGTACACCACTCTCATCTTTGCTCTTCTGCAGAATGTTACACAGCGTTGAAAGCATCCCATAAGCATTTGTTGTGAGCAAAGAAATAAAAATGTGAATGAATGAGTGAGAGAGTGAGCAAGCAAAGGAAAGAGGTGAAACCAGTGACTCCCTTCAACACCTGTTGGCCTGGAGCCCTTGGCTGGTTTTTTTTTTTCATTGTCCTCCTTTTACCCTTTATCAGGTGACTCGACTCTTTCATTTTGTCTCCTCTTTGGACCTCAGAGAAGGGCAGGTAACCCCGTTGAGAGGTGTGACTAACTCCAAACTGATCCAGTCCGGTAGGGAGGTCAAGCAACCAACTCTGCCTACCAACCGCTGGTCTGGATCAGAGGCAGGTGTCTCTTCACCCTGACACTTGTGTGTGAGTGTGTGTGACTCCATGCCAGGCACATGGAGCTGGCTACTTCATCATCCTACCAGAGCATCTCTTGTGTGTTAATTTGGGAGCATCTAACATGTGATTAACTTGAGGATTTTCCTTTGTTTAATGCCTGGAGAATGAATTGAATTTGATTACTGATGTTATCCTGGTAGAAACTCTTATCTCTTTTTCTCTGTTTTGTTTGTTCAATTTTATGTCACAAACAAGGCTGGGTCTTTGTGTGGCATGTTGATAAGGAGCCTGCCTGGCATTGATGTGGAGCATGTGGAACGGTAGAGGTTAACCCATGGGGAGCTGGGTACCTCATGGGATTTAGACCAAAGAACTAACTCTTCTTGAATTACCAGTGGGAAATGTGGTTATGCTGGTGGCTTTGTTATCATTTGCCTGACTCACTAAAACCTTTTGCCTTTATTTTCGTTGTCCTCAGTAGCAGGCATTAGATACTGTGTTTGCCTGTGACGTGGTGGTGGCTCCAGGGTGAAGGGCCTCATGAGGGCTTGGATCATTCTGTTTCTGGAGATACTGTGTCTTTCCTCTCAGCTCTCTTTCAATTTTAATTTTATTTTGTTAAAAGAAATTTTTTTCTTTTGATCTAGATGGTATTTAATTTGTCAGTAACATGCAGTCTTTATGGTTATGAAATGACTCTCAAGGTGACCTTGAGAGAATCCTGTGGGTATTACTGAAAGTTAAGTTGTACTGACTTCCTAAAGGTAATTGTGTTCCTGGTTGCAAAATTCTTTTTATTACGCATGTGTGTGTGTGTGTGTGTGTGTGTGTGTGTGTGTGTGTGTGTGTTGGTGCTGGGGAGGGCCCTGGTCCTCCTCTTTAGCTTTCCACTCAAGGCTGTACCTCTACTACTTGAGCCACAGCTCTACTTCCCAAAATAATAACAATTGTTATAATAGTATATTATTGTATTAATAATAATATATTGCCTATATTAATCATATTGTAATACAATATATTGATATTATTATTAGTATTGTGTTGGAGGTGGTACTGGGTCTTGAGTTATAGGCCTCAGGCTCTCATTTAGCTGTGTTGCTCAAGTCTGGCACTCTAGCACTTGAGCTACAACTCTACATCTGACTTTTAGGTGGCTAATTGGAAATAAGAGTCCATGGACTCTTGTTGTTGTTATTACCAGTTCTAGGGCTTGAACTCAGGGCCTGGGCACTATCCTTGAGCTTCTTTTGCTCATTACTCTGCTGTTTATGTGGTACTGAGAAATCGAATCCAGGGCTTTATGCATACTAGGCAAGCATTTTACCACTAAGCCACATTCCCAGCCCATGGTTGCAAATTTCTTAAACCACAAAAGAAGGTGGATAACAGAAAGTAAAATCATTCCTACTTCTGCCTTCCAGAAAAAGCTGCCACCTTGAAGCAGGCACTTTCAGGAATCAGGTTTATTCATGACCATGAAGGAACACAGTAGAGTGGATTCCCATCTCCTTGGGAGAAGAAACAGCAGACTCTCTGGAATGGAATGAAATGGTCATGCTTAGTGGTGACAGATACCAAAAAAATACTTTCCTTTCTATTTTGTCCTCATCTTCACCTGCCCAAGTCCTCCCAGAGCTGCTTCCTCTGGGATACCTTGCCTCTGAAAAATACCCTATCTGTCCTCTGCTCCCCTCTAACATTCCGAGACACATTCCAAGGTCCTGTGCAAAAGGATACTTCCTTTGGTCTGTCTCTCCAGCTGATGCTTTGGAGTGGGGTGGGATTTCCTGCTACCATACATCATTCAAGCTGCAGGTCAATAAATGGTCATATCCTTGCCTGCCTGCCTGCCTTCCTCCCTTCTTCCCTCCTTCCCTCCCTCTCTCCCTCCCTCCCTCCTTCTCTCTCTCTCTTCCTTCCTTCCTTCCTCCCTTCCTTCTTTCCTCCTTCCTTCCTTAATTCCTTCTTTCCTCCTTCCTTCCTTATTTCCTTCCTTCCTTCTTTCTTATTTCCTACTTCCTTCCTTATTTCCTTCCTTCCTTTCTGCCTTCCTTCCTTCTTTCCTCCTTCCTTCCTTATTTCCTTCCTTCTTTATTTCCTACTTCCTTCCTTATTCCCTTCCTTCCTTTCCACCTTCCTTCCTTCTTTTGCAGTAGTGAGTATTGAACTCAAGACTTGCTTGTACTAGGCAAGTGTTTACCACTTGAACCATACCTCCAGTCCTTTTGTTTGTATTTTGCTTTTGAACTAAAATGAAGTGGTAGATCCATGGCTATGATAGTTAAGAAAACACTCTGGAGGAGAAAGCTAATTAGCAATCAATTCACGGAGTTAAATATAATTGTATGAGGGTAAAACAAAGAAATACAATGGGGCAATGAAAATATATTACAAAGTCGGAATGGTTGGAGAAAGCTATTCTGACAAGTGCAATCATATTTCACTGAATCTAAAATCATTACTTTTTAAACTTAGTGGTATTGTAAGTACCACTTAGAAAGTACCACTAATTAGAACACATGCTTTTACATTTAGAGTGTTTGCCACTTATTAATGACACAGACTCAGATGTTTGTACATACAATGAAAAGGAACAAGAAATCTTAAGAATTGGTTAAGGTCTTCCTAACCTCATTCCTTCCCATCAGAGTCTGCTGAATTACTTTTCAACTCAACTCATCCATTTATGACCATGCCATACCACTTTCCATTCCTTCCAGTGCTGCAATTATGTAGAGTTGTTATTTCTGGATCTTTTTTTCTTCCTACTCCAGGGTCTTGAACTCTAGGCCTGGGCTCTGTCCCTGAGCTTTTTGTTCAAGGCTGGCACTCTACTACTTGAGCCACAGCACCTTACAGACTTTCTTGCGCGGGCTGGCTTTGAACCCCAGTCCTCAGATTTCAGCCTCCTAAGTAGCTAGGATTACAGGCATGAGCTACCAGCACCTGGCTACTTCTGGAACTTTTTATTTATTCTGTTGATACCCATTCTGCCAGTTCTGATGCTGCTATTTTCTTGATTGTGCCAGAAAGTATCAGTGAAATGTGTTTTAGACAACCAGAACTTACATTCCTTCTTCAAGTGATCCTTAAGTGGTTTCTTACTTGAACACTTAAAGTTCCATTGTCCATTTGTGCCAGGGGAAATAATAGCCAAGTATATTCATGTGTGGGTGGTGACAAGTTTGGCAGGGCAGCAGCAATTGTAAGACTCATCCCAGTTTCAGAAATGGGAAAATAATGTGCCTTGCAATCAATGAAAATCATTTACAAGAAGTCTAGGAGTAGGTGGGAGCTCTCATTATTCCAGTGACCTGGTGATGACAAAACTCTTAAGTGGATGGCTTTGTGGTTCCTCTAATCACTCGATGTCAGTTCCAGGCATCTGAACCACACTGAATGGGAGAAAGGCAGGGAGAAGGGTCAGGCCTTTTTCTTCATCTCTCAGGAAGGAAAAATATCTTTCCCAGAAATAAATCCCTTATGTCTCATTGACAAGAACTGCATTATAAGGCCATCTACAGCTATGGGGGGGATTAGGGATGGGGAAAATCTGTTTCTTACTCACTATTTCAAGAATGGAATTGTGGATGACTTTTGGACAGTTAGCTTAATAGGGTATCCCAATTTGGTCAAATACATTTAAGGTACACTGAGTTAAACAACCCAAGAACACTGAGGACTTCTCAGAGCTTTTTACTATGGTTAATATGATTTATTGAATCATGAAGAGTATGGGTATTAAGCTTTTCATACCTAGGAAAATTTACATTCCTATAGGAAATCTAATTTTGTGGGAAACTTTTGGTTGCTCTCAGAAGATGATGAGCCAGAATAACAAAATGAAGGATCAGAATGGGACTATAGCTTTGTGGTAAAGTGTGTGCTCAGCATGCAAGAGGTCCTGGGTCCTATCCCCAGCACCAAAAAGAAATTTTTGGAAGACGATAGAATTTTCAAAGATTTTAAGTTAAAATCTGGAGAATTTAAGATACTAGAAAAAGAGAAAGTTGAAATGGTAGAGGAGATTGGGGTTTATGGGAGGAGAATAGTAATGAGATTTTTGAGTGAAGTCTGAACTGGACTAAGAAGTTTACAAATGTGAGAGAGATATTGATTTTAAACCTCTTTGTTTTGACTGAGAAGACTAATTTGTTTTCATGACTCTTGTTTCTATGCCCCTGTGATTTCCTTTGACACAGGACTGGGTTGGCACTGAGCTATTATTATCTCCTCTTTCTTAATTCTGCCACTTCCAGTCTTCATGATGCTAGTGATATTGGAGCTAGTCTGACTGACTGGCTTCTGAGAGTGAAACTGAGCCGTTTGCTAAAATGGACAGGTGCTGCTTTTTCTCAGATGTATTGCTGAGCATTTTCAACAACGGGCAAAGTACATCAATGGAGTTTAGTCCTTGACTATTGATTTGGCCTGGGGGTTATGAGGCCTGTCCTGGTCCTCTTGTTGGTCAGACATGATTTTTTTTTCTTCTCTGATTTTGACAGCAACTTAGATGTCTAAGCGACTTACATGGTCACCAAAGTTGGCACTGTTGAATATCTACTCTGCCTTAGGTACCCTGATGGGTATTTGAAGGGCATAGTCTCACTAGGGCCTCACCAGCATCTCGCCAGGTGGATGCTGTCTTGAAGATGGTCAATCAGGTGCTAAATTATAGGAGTGGAATATGAATCCAGATCTGACTTGAGAACTGTTGTTCTCTTCACATTTTGTGGCTTCTGTAAAGCACTTCTGCATCATTTGTACCTTTGTCTTGTTACATTTTGTCAGAAATAAAGCTATATTTTTGCAATTTCCTAATAATACCTAAGGCAGTTGCCCATAGAAAGTATTCACTAAATCATTACTGAACAGATAAATAAGAAGATGAATGAGGGCCTGGGAATGTGGTTTAGTGGTAGAGTGCTTGCTTAGCCTGCATGCCTCTCTGGGTTCATTTCCTCAGTACTATATAAACAGAAAAGGCTGGAAGTGGTAACTCAAGTGGTAAGAGTGCTATTCTTGAGCAAAAGACAAGGACAGCACCCAGGGCCTGAGTTCAAGCCCCAGGACTGGCAAAAAAAAGAAAGAGAACATCATAGGTTCATGTGATGGCAGAGGCCTATAAACACAGCATTTGAGAGTTCCCCCACAGTCCCAATTACTCTGTCAGGGTTCCTCTTCAAAGTATGGATTTCTCTCAGCCTGAGACATTCCTGAAGCAGTACTCTACCCTTCAGCTTTCACTGTGTTTCTTTCCACTGAGACAGAGTCTGTTATCAGGCAGTTAGGACTGTCTCTTCATTATATGATGCACTTGCCTTTCCTAAACAAAAGAACAGTCACCACCCCTGAGATTGATATCCTGGCACATTCAGAGTATGAAATAGTTACAGTCAGCAGCAGGGACTTTTTAATGTGCTGGTCTTGAGGCCTGAACTCAGGACCTGGGTGCTGTCCCTAAGCTTCTTTTGCTCAAGGCTAATGCTCTACCATTTGAGCCACAGCTCCATTTCCAGCATTTTGACATTTAGAGAAAAAGAGTCTCAAGGACTTTTCTTCCAAGGCTGTCTTTGAACCACAATCCTCAAATCTCAGCCTCCTGAGTAGCTGAATGTAGACATGAGCCACTGGTACCCCAGCTCGGGCTGTTTTTTTAGTATCATTTTTCTCTTCCTACCTCATTACTTTTTGGGTATTTTATGAGAGGCTCAAGTGCCACCATAAGTGAATGTGTCATATAAACAGCTGCACAGAAAAAAGTAATGAATGCTGTCACACACTGAAATAACGCTGTCTGCATTTTATATCTTTTGGAAAGAACAAGGGATGAGCACATAGAAAATTTGGTTTGGCCTTTTTCTAGCTAGATTCTTGTGTACTGAGAACTGAGAAGAACCTGGCCATATATGGATTTTTACTGGTGTAACAGCAGAGAGGCAACCAGCTGTGTCTAGAGTGCAGGGATTACAGGCAGAAATTGTTCCTTGGCCCTGGTAGATCTGGGGCTATAGCAAATCATGGGGTGTCAGGAAGAGAAGAATAATGACTGAGACTTAGAGGAGGTCCTGGAATGTGCTGGGCTTGCCTCTCATTGTTTTCAGCAATGTCCTTGGATCCCTACTCCCTTGCAGAAACATCACAGGATTTGATGTTGACCTTGCCCATCCTCAGGGCAAGGCTACCTGTGAACCTTTGATCAGGCCGCTGACATGTGCCTTCCTGTATTATATCCAGGGACAGGGTGCCTTATCGGAGAGACTGAGGAGCTTCAGCATGCAGGACCTCACCACCATCAGGGGAGACGGTGCCCCTACTCCCTCAGGCCCCCCACCCCCAGGGCCTGGGCGGGCCAGCGGCAAACATGGCCAACCTAAGATGTCCAGGAGTGCTTCTGAGAGTGCTGGAAGCTCAGGTAGGTGTCTCTTTCACTTCCCCTCTTGCCCATCCTTTAGGCCTCACTTTCAATGAGAGGCTCAGGCCACCATATGTCATGCAACCTGGCGCTTGCCCTGGTATCTGCCACAAACAGAGATGTCTATCAGATCCTCTAAGGGGCCTAGCACTATTTAGGCTACTCCTAGAAACCTTGCCCTGAGGCAGGTTAAGTCACTGCACTAAAGGGTTCAGTGTCCTTCATTTATTGACTGGGAAACTAGGGTGTGGAGTGATAGTAGTTGGTAGTATCTAGAGGCAGCAGACACATCTCTCTCTCTCTTTTTTTTTTGTTGGTCATGGGGCTTGAAAACACATCTCTTTTTGTTCTCTGTGATCCCACACTTAGGGGCTTTCCCTGTCCTGAGCACCTGAATGTCTTCTCTCACCCACCCAGGGATGTCAGCTTACCACAGCCTCTCTCCCTGCCTGAGTAGTTCCTGTCCCTTCTATCCCTCCACTGTCCCTTTCTCCTCCCTGACCATCCACTCACCATGAATACCTCAGCCCCTCCAGACTAAGGTCCACACTACTCTAAGGTCTAATTTGGGGGGAGGCAACATCTCCACTTCCACTGTCTAACTGGTTGTCAAGCAAGCACCCAGCATAAGGCTGTCCCCATGAAGACTGACCTGGGAACCTTGTTCCACATGCAGAAAGGATCCTAGACCCATCCCCAGAGGCCTCCATAGGTCTAAGGTGAGACCTGGACCTGTGATGCTATGGGAATTAAAATGTATTCAGAACCTCCTGGCATCTGATCCACTGGTGTAGGCGTCAGGCTCCTGGAAGATAGACCCGTGGACAAAGGAGGTAGGCAGCTGGGCTAGGACTCAGGGTTTTACATACTATTCCTCACAGAGATTGCAGGCTCAGGTGCTCAGCACTGCCATCAGCTAGGGTTGATAATGGGAGGATTGAGGATGGTTTTGGAACTCCTCCTTGTGAAGGGAGTGGGTAGGGAATTGGATCATTCTTTTGGAACTTGCAGGGGTGTGCCTGGTGATCACCCAGGACACCTAGACCCTATGTGCTGGGCGATGTGGCCTGCAGGGACATCTGGACCCCAGATGTTGATACATCCTACCTGACTTTGGGTACAGGGATTAAGCTGTGGGCATAATGAGCCACCTTCAGATCTGAAATACCTAAATCTATTGACACTGCTTGATATTTGTTTCCTCCCCTCTCAGGAATGCTCCCTTTGCTTCTCCCCCAGGTTTGAAGACTGTGGATCTTTGTTGGCAAATGTTTTAACCTAGAAGCAGGGCAAGGCTGGAAAGGGAGGCTTGGTTGGGCTTGGGTTGAGGACCACCATAGGAAAAGGTTATCCCCTGAGAGAACTCTCAACTGTAGAACCTAGAATGGAACCTTCAGATTTCAGGCAGGAAGGGACCTTAGATTATCACTCAATCTGACTCTGACTTTACCCTCTGATATCACCAGCATCACCTGGTAAAAGGCTGCAGTTAAATGTGACTACCTGGTTTCTGGTTCAGTGCCCAGTGGTCATTTACCCAAGGACCATCCAGGCTTCATGAGTAGCTACAGCTTCTGACCTGCTATGTATGTATACTACCCAGAAATTCGACCGGCTCATTGGCTACTGAGCCTCAAATGGAAGCTGCATCCTAGAAGAAAAAAGTGTGGGATGATTTGTTTTGGTGTTCTGCTACCTTCCATTAGCACAACCGGTGACATCCCCTGCCGCATCTGAGCACTCTGGCAGTTGGGTGGAGAGAACCAGCTATGCTGCAACCAACACAACCAACCCTTCTCTGCACTTCCCCTTGGCCTCAGCACCTGTGGCTTCAGGACACAGAGAGGGAGGTATCAACGTCAGGGAAGCCAGGGATTTGTGTCTTTTTCCTCAGCTGTCCTGGGGCCTAAAATAAAAGCCATTCCAGAAAGGAAGACAGGTGAAAGGTAACCTAGACCCTGGATGTAGAACAAAAGCCTACAAAGAAGGCTTTGGGGCTCTTGTGCCTCTGAGGGTGAGGGTCGGTGGCCCTGGGAAGAATTCTAGCAGAGGAAGTCTACCCACCCAGGGCTGCTATGGCCTTCCGGACATGGCCAGGTAGAAGAAAGAACACCCCAGTATAGGATCTGACTGGGCTTCTTGCTGGTAACTCGAGGCCTGTGCAGACACAGAAGATGCCACACAAGGAGCAGACACCACTAGGCAATCATGTTGCTTGTTCCTGCTGGG
Source organism: Dipodomys ordii (assembly GCF_000151885.1). Classification (NCBI taxonomy): domain Eukaryota; kingdom Metazoa; phylum Chordata; class Mammalia; order Rodentia; family Heteromyidae; genus Dipodomys; species Dipodomys ordii. The sequence goes on from NW_012267430.1 coordinate 1,385,054, forward strand.
AGTAGATTCAGCTTCAGGATTTTTCCCCAGAACAATTCCCCAGGAGGTCACTTGCATGGATTTGATCTTGATTCAGGCAAAGGTCCCATTCTCTTTTACCTTTTCTTTCAGAACAAAGGCCCAGTAATCTCTAGTCAGCCTGTGTCTTGGGGCTTATGAGGAGAGAAAAGGTTATTTGCAAACCCTGGGCAGGTGCTGAGCTGAGAACAGTAACTAGGGGGAGAGGTCAAGTAGGCAGAGGTGACTGCAGGCCCTCAGAGCTCTGGGCTGCACTTGGGAGCTACAGTTAAATGGCACAATCAACATGCATTTACTGAGAACTTACTACATGACCAAGCCCAGATATACACCAATGGAGTATGTAAAGCAGTGTTCAATTAGGTCTTCAATCAAATGCCCAGACACTAGTGCATAAGTGTCCAGAGAGCAAAGGAGATGTCCCCTAAAAACTTTTTGAACCAGAAGCCTTGGAGAAAAGGTTTCTGGAAATGGGGTAGTTGGAATTATTTCCTTAAGAAAAATTTTGCCCTAGCTGGCTGCTGGTGGCCCACACCTGTAATCCTAGCTACTCAGGAGACTGAGATCTGAGGATCATAGTTCAAAGCCAGCCTGGGCAGGAAAGTCTGTGAGACTCATCTCCAGTTAACCACCAGAAAACCAGAAGTGGCACTGTAGCTCAATGTGTTAGAGTGCTAGCCTTGAGCAAAAGAGCTCAGGGACAGTGCCCAGGCCCTGAGTTCAAGCCTCATGACCAACAACAACAACAAATAAAAATAAATAAAATAAAAAGGAGAGAGAAATTTTGCCCTATCCCATACCCTTCCTAGGGCTGAATCAGGGCCTGGTGACAGTATATTCTAGCAACTGTGAGAAAGCTGAATCTGAGATGTTTCCCTCCCCCACCTTGTTTTCCTTTCAAAACTCCACTTTGCTAGGAGCCCTGCATTGAGCACGTAGGAACCACACCCTTTCCTGGTGTGTCTGTTTCTCCTGGGCTGGCTCCTGTGGAGTGGGGATATGGTTGATGGTCCCACCCTCCCCCATTCCCACAGTGTGTACCTGCTGCTCTACCTGCAGGACCCGGAAAGGTGAGTAGCAGCCAGCCTCCTTGCAGCTTGCTGGGCTCTCGCCTCAAGAGGAGGCTCTAACCAGAGTGACAATGCTCCAAAGTTCTAGGGGTTCTGGGCCTGGTACCGCCAAGAGAGCCCACTTACTAGCCGCTTTGCCACTCACTAGCCGTGCGGTTTTGTGTGAGTCACCTAACTACTCTGAACCTCGGTTGCTTCCATCTTGAAATGAGGATAGAGCTCACCATCTTCCTACTTCCCTGCACTGTTGTGAAAAATCGCCATGAAGGAGCTTTTACAAGGACAATTACTATTTGAGCCTTGTTCCAGCGAAGAGAACTCAGAGAGAGGCTGAATCTGGGATCTCTCTCCCTGTTCTGGATTGTTCCTGCCCAGTGTGTGTGAGTGACAGCTTGGTGGAGCCACAGCTGCCCTGCCACTGGCACCCCCAGGGCCTGATCCTCCTGTTTGCCTAACTTTAACTGGAGACCTTGGGGACTAGGAAGGATCTAAACTAACAGCTTCTCCATGACCTCCCCCTTCCTGGCTTCTCCATGGAGCAGCTGTCCTTGGCTCTGAAGGCTGGAGGGGTCATCCTAGCCCAAAACCTGCTGGCTGATGCGAGAAAGAAAGAAAGGCACACAGTGCCCCTGATATTGCCTGCGGTGCTCCCCTGGAGCTAGAGAGACGCTTGCTTGCTCCTCCCATATCCACACCAGGACATGAACCTGCACGCATGAATGTTCTGCTCTCCCTTTAATTTCTTAGCAATAAATCTTTTAAGGTCTTTGGAAGAACAGGGGGTGTTGAAGGGCTGCAAATCCAAGGTAAGCAGCAGTCAGAAAGTGCTGAGCAGGGACACAGCTAGAGAATAGTGTTCTATCCTGGCTCCACTAATCAAAACACCTCCCTCTGGTGCCTCCAGTCCACATTGGAAGTTGAGGGGCACACAGATATTTTCAGGGCTAGGACTCAGGCCCAGTGGCCCTCCAGAAACAACCATGCAGTTCTGGTGAGCCCAGGTGACCAGAGTTATTTGTACCTATTCATCCTTTAAAAGTTTGAATCTGAGTAGGGTGTTGGTGTCTCATGCCCATAATCCTAGCTACTCAGGAGGCTGAGATCTGAGGATCTCAATCAAGCTAAGAAGCCTCAGAGAGGCCAAGCTTCTCTGGCAGAGACGTCCTTGAGACTCTTTTTTTTGGGGGGGGAGGTCTGGTCGTGGGGCCTGAATTCTGGGCCTGGGCGCTGTCCCTCAGCTCTTCAGCTCAAGGCTAGCGCTCTACCACTTTAGCCACAGTGCCACTTCTGGCTTTTTTCTTTTTGCTTATGTGGTGCTGAGGAATCGAACCCAGGGCCTCAGGCATGCAAGGCAAGCGCTCTACCACTGAGCCACCTTCCCAGCCCCGTCCTTGAGACTCTTAACTCTAATAATAAACTATCAAAAAGCTGAAAGTGGAGCTGTGCTCAAGTGGTAGAGCACTACCCTTGAACAAAAGAAGTTCAGGGTCAGTGCCCAGGCCCTGAGTTCAGGCCCCCGGACTGGCACCACCATCCCTAAATAAAAGTGTGAATCTTGGCTGGGAGCATGGCTTAAGTGGTAGACCACTTGCCAAGCAAACAGAAAAAGCCCTGAGTTCAATCCCTGGTATTGAGCAAAAAAAAAAAAAAAGGAGTTTGAATCTTTAAATCCATGACTTCTAATACTGTCATAGGGGACCAGGAAGGGCAATACTTATGAAGTTCCATTCTGTGCTACTGTCACTGCTCTGGGCCACTCTGAGAACCTTCATCTGCTGTGATACCTGGTGGTTTCCTAATCACAAGCTACATTCCAGCCATTTAAATATAACTGCAGCTGATTGTAGGAATTGTAGGAGTTTGGGCAGGCCGTTACATACAGAGCAGAGCCAGTCCAGGATTCAGTGGTTCTCCATCTCAGAATGGATGGGGGTTGGTAGGGAGTAGACCTGGCCAGGCTGGCATCAGACCTCTTTCCTAAGGAGGGCAGGCCTTGTTCACAATCGAATAAACTGGAGTTCTGTTGCCACTGCTCAGGGATGCTCATACAGCATTGCCTGCCATGGCCTTGGGAAAATAGTGCCCTCTCTGGGCCTCAGTCTCTCTCTCTCCTTAAGGTTATCAGCTTGGGCTGGATGTCCCTGGGGTCCTTCTAGCTCTGCAAGTGGAGGACACTAGGCTGTGAGGTGGTGGAGGATGGTGTGGGGGAAGGCTTGTTTTGCTTCAGGGCAGGATGCCAACTCCCAGGCATCAGAACCAGAGAGAAGAACCAAGGGGTCACAGATGCTTTCCCAACCTGATGTCATGGTGAGGGGGTGGGGGCTGATCTCATCAAAGCCTGGGAAGGCTCACAGCATTTGGAGAACTTGTCAAACCTCCGGATCCTTGAGCAAAAAGTATAATTTCCTAAGGAAATTGTAAATCTAGATCTTAATTTGGGTTTGAGGGGGTTGGGAGGAGGGAGGGTGTGGCATTGAGCTACTAAGTCCCTCATAGGGCAGTGACTGCCTTGCGTGGAGTCAGAGGCCCCAGGGAGCAGTTTGTTCTTAGTTGCACATATTTCAGATCCCAGGAGAACATTCTTGTCCCACTTCAGTTCCAGTCCTGCCTGCCTTTCTGTCTGCCCTTTCCTGCATGTCTGTCTCCCTTTCTTTGTGCTTTTCCTCTTTCTCCACCTCCCCCCCCCACTTTTTTCGCCCTGTCTACCTACCTTGACAGAACATGTACCCAAACTCAGAATCACTGCATGTAATCAGTCAGAGAACTTTACCCCCTAAATCAAGTAGGTGTTACCAAATAGTAAGTATGTGCGTGGGTTTCATCCCCAAGGACGCGGAGCCTAACCTGTGTTCTTTTCTCTCTCCTCGGTGGCTGCTGGGGACCTGGATGTAAGTGTTCCAGAAAGGCATGCTCCTCACACACATTTGCTGCCTTCCATTAACCCAGCGTGTGCTGTGGGGCTGTGTTTGCTAACCTGAGAGTGATGTGCTGTGCTACAAGGATGGGCCATCCAGGGGTTCAACTCTGGAGGCGCCCTCAGACATTTAAAGAACTTAGCCTCTCAGTCCCCCCCCTTGGAGGGGAGAGGTGGAGCCTGAGGTCCACCTGTTCTACGGTACTGGCATTGGGGCACTTGCCCAATTGTTTTGCTGTGGGAGACAATAGGGACCCTTTCCGAGAGGCCATCCAGCCTTGGACTCCTTTGTGACAACTCTGTGGGTTTGAGGCCTGTGCTTTTGTCACTTGAGGCTCAGAGAAGCTGTGGCCATGATCTATGTGAGACCTGCTCCCATACAGACCATCTCTGAGGTCATCAGGGTACTCGGGTATAGAGAGAAACTCCCTTCCAGGGTGGGAATTCACCTGTGGGAATAACACCAAGGATTGTCCTCAACCTCAGCTCAACCTGTTGCACTCAGTGGGCCATATTCTATTATCTTCTTTCTTTCTTCTCCTCCCTGTGCTAAAATGTATATAGTCTGCTTGTGCAACTGCATATGAAATAGCAAATCAAAGTAAGAAGAATGGAACCTGGGGAAGGGAATGGGCAAGTAAATTGTGGTGAGGAGAATTGAAAATATCAAATGCGGGCTATTGGGTTGTGGACAGTCAAGGATGCCAAGCTTCCTCACTGCAGCGCCACCACCATTAGTTAGGATATGCAGGGCCCATGGTGCCCTGGGGCTCTGAGGCTTAGCTCTTGAGTCCCAAGAGTAAGACTGAATATTATAAACAACACTCTTGGCAAAAAGTGTTCAGGGCAGATGATGGCTAGGATTTTTGTTGTTGTTGTTTTGTTTTGTGCTAGTTCTGGTGCTTGAATTCAGATCTAGGCGTTGTTTCTGAGCTTTTTTGCTCAGAACTAATGCTTTACTGCTTGAGCCACAGTCCTACTTCTGGCTTTTTGATTGTTAATTAGAGACTTTCTTTCCCAGGCTGACTTGGAACTGTGATCCTCAGATCTCAGCCTCATGAGTAGCAAAGATTACAGGTGTGAGCCACGGCACCCAGCCTTGGCTCTTCTTTTTGTAACTTTTGGCCCCTAGCTACCTGTGCTGACCTCCCTTGCTCCCAGGCTCTGCTCAGCAGAGTACTAGTTTCAACTCCTTCCTTCGTATCTGGATTCTTTTTGACTGCTAGGGACCAGAGTATCACTTCAACCCTGTAGTCCTTGCTCAAGGACTCTGTGGGATACATTCTCAAAGCCCTGTTGGTTTCAGTCTAGGGTGGTGGTAGTGGTGGTGGTGGTTATTATTGCAGTGTGTGAGTTTGCTGCTCAGTCTCAGTACATCAGACCTGGTGAATGGCAGATTGTTATATCCCTAAGGATCTATTCAATACCAGTGGAAAGACTTAGAATGGGTTTAGAGAGAACAGCATGTGCACATGCAGAGGCACAGACTGGACAGAATACACGTCCACTTCCAGGATATGGGTTTGTTGCTAGATTGGGCTTGGCTAGCCTGTTTCTGGAGTTGAGTATTGGTCCAGGAGATTTAGGTCCTGGGCAGCCCTGTCTCTTCTTCCTTTTGCATACAGGAGTTATCTGTATCTGGAGGAATGTCCTGGGTGGTGGGTGTCAAGCTCTGAATGGGGCAGACCTGAGCTCTTTGAGATAATGCCAGGATTCCACCTAATGTAGTGGCTGAGTAACCACTGTGCCTGACCCAGAGTCAGGTGTACAGAGGGCATGAGGAACAACCTGCCATGGTCCTACAACTAAAGGATGCTTTCTGCTGAGCTGAAGTAGTGAGAACTGACATGGGGCATGATCACCAGGGCGTTTGGCATGAGCCTTGTAGTACGGATGATAAATGCAGTTGGAGTCTCAAGCTGGGGAGGCCCAGAGTCTTCACAAAAGTCTCTCTAGATTATGGTGTTCAGATTTAACAGAATCCAAAGAATCCAACTGCTTTGGGCAGGAGAAGAGAGCGAAAAATAGGCTGAGGGAAGCACAGGGTGAAAAAAAACCAAGGTGCCTTCATGACTTCTGAGCAGTTCATTCTGTCCACCCACCATGCCTCTTTGCAAGGTCTAGTTCAGGCAGCAGCGCCCTCATGCTGCTCCCTGCTGGCTGCTAGTAGGTGTGGCAGTAGAAACTGGAAATGCTGCTCAGGATTCAGTTGTGAGCTTTACTCCTTATTACTATAGTGCAGCCAGCTCCTGCTCATGGAGAAAGCATGTTTGGGGCTGACAGGTCTTGGGGGTCCAGGCAAGAGCTCAGGTTTCTATCTTCAGACCTCAGGCTGGTTGGACTCAATGAGCCAAGGCTGTTCTAGCTCAATCTGTAATTCAAGGTTAAAATAATGTACAAGGTGTAGAAAGATGTGTCTGTGGATTTCAGATTAAGTTGGTGTAGGCAAAGAATAGTTTACATCTTCACACTAAGGACCACCTGAGTAGGCAACAGGAAATAGACTGCACTCAATGAGAGTTAATTCTGGAACTTTTCCTGTGGGTTTCTTCAAAGCAGACTGAAATAGGAGTGTAAATGTCATTTTATTGGAGTAGTAGTAAGAGGAATCTACATTCAGATTCTGTTCCCCCTCCTTTTCTAGGATGGGCTTTTGAAATGAAAAATCTGCATAGCTTTACTTAAGGTTTTTCCTGGCATTTTACAGCCTGTCTGTTGAAGAATGTTTGAAGCCCAATATACAGGATAAAGCATGTCAACAGTGCTTGTAAAATGTATATAGAGAACCATATTTCTTCCCTAGAGAAGACCTCCCCTTAACCAGGCGCTGGTGGCTCACGCCTATAATCCTAGCTACTCAGGAGGCTGAGATCTGAAGATAGCAGCTCAAAGCCAGCCTGGGCAGGAAAGTCCATGAGTCCTTTTTTTTTTTGGTCGGTCGTGGGGCTTGAACTCAGGGCTTGGGCGCTGTCCCTGAGCTCTTCAGCTCAAGGCAAGTGCTCTACCACTTAAGCCACAGCCCCACTTCCAGTTTCTAGTGGTTTATTGGAGATAAGAGTCTCACGGACTTTCCTGCCCTGGCTAGCTTTGAACCGAGATCCTCAGATCTCAGCCTCCTGAGTAGCTAGGATTATAGGTGTGAGCTACCGGGGCCCGGTTTCTATGAAACTTTTATCTCCAGTAAACTACTAGAAAAATGGAAGTGGTGCCGTGGCTCATGTGGTGGAGTGCTAGCCTTGAGCTAAAGAAGAAGACCTCCCCTCTCCTTTGTTTTTTTTTTCTTTCTTTCTTTTTTCCTTTGGTCGATTGTGGGGCTTGAACTCTGAGCCTGGGTGCTGTCCCTCAGCTCTTCAGCTCAAGGCAAGCACTCTACCACTTGAGCCACAGCACCACCTCCAGTGTTCTGGTGGTTATTTGGGGATAAGGGTCTCACAGAGTTCCTGCCTGGGCTGGCTTTGAACTGCAGTCCTCAGACCTTAGTCTCCTGAGTAGCTAGGATTACAAGTGTGAGCCACTGGCACCTGGCTTTCCTCTCTCCTTTCTAATAGATTCTTTCCAAAGCATTCTTCAAGTGTGGAGTCAGAGGTAAGCTGCCGAGTTTGGCATATCTTAGGACAGCTGCTGCTTCTCCTAGGGAAGTGTGCCCCTTGTAGTTGTTCAGTAGATTCAAAGCCTGTGGTTGTTTCTGTGCATACCATCTAGTCCATCTCATAATTACAATCTCACCGTTTTGAACCTCTTCCTCCTGCTTGCAGTGTCTCAATGACACTGGTGCTTCCTCAGACATGGGACCGCGGCTGTCCTAACAGGCCTGGCTTGTGGTGCTATATCTAACCTTACCCTTCCCATCCTCCTTTCCTGCTTTCCACACTGATCCCTCCTTGCTGTACTTTGTCTCCTCTGTGTAGATTGTAAATGGACATTAAGTGGTTGAGGGAGATGTGAATGAGGGTGGTGTGAAGGCATGGGAGCCCCACCAGGTCCAAAACCCACTGGCATTTTCTGACGACGAGGAGGAAGACCTGCTGGAGTTCATGTACAAGTATAAGGCGCCGAAAAAGACGGAATTGCCCCTGGAGGTACACTGTGTCTGGGGATGTGGGTTGGAGCATGTTTTTGTCCAGGAGGGATTGCCCTGGACATCTAGGGGTGCTGAGAAAGGCATTTATTGGGATATCCAACATCTCTCAAGTGCTTAAGGTGATAAGGTCTCCCTTCATCAAACAGGCATGTAACTAATTCTTTCTAGAAACAGGAGAGAATAGTAAAGCTTGATTTTGATTTTTTTTTGTTCTAAATATCAACAGGTAACTTAAGATAGTGTGTCAGTGGAAAGCAACCCAAAGAAGTGTTTTGGTGGAAGAAAAATTCAGAATGTTAATTGACAGGTTTTTATAAATAAGGCTTTTCAACCACTCTATCTCCAAGACACAGCACCGCACCTGGTACAAATTCAATGTGGGTGACAGGGGTACTGTGGATGTGATGGTCTCTAGCAGCAGGAGGGAGGAGCCTGGAGTTCTTGAGCCTTATGCATGTATGTAAGTGGGGAGCCAGCAGAATCTGGGGACCTCAGAGACTTCCCCTCTATCTGCTCAGTTTTTTCCGTTCCTGATTTGCTGACTCACAATTCTGGAACAAGTTGGGTGTTTCTTCTCTGGATGATACAGGCCTCTGAGAGTCAGATGAAGAAAACTGAAATGCTTACCACACCAATATGGAGGCCCAATCTTCCTGTTCATACCTGGATGGTAGTTGGGACTATTCAGTTTTCAGTTCATCATATTCCTTTCCAAGGCTAAGTATATAGGGATCAGTTCTTTTCTTTTTGTGGTGCTGGGGATCAAACCCAAGGCCTCCTACCTACTAGGCATGCACTCTAACACTGACCTGTATGTCTAGCCCATAAGGATTAGTTCTATTTACCAGAGGAGACCCATCTAGGCATTGGAAGAATGAAAGCCCACTGTGGGCATGGGAGGGGATGCAGTGAGGGTACAAATGTCCCACTGTTTATTGTAACAACCAAGGGGCAGGTGACTTACAAAGGTGAGTTATACTGCTTCTGAGCCTTGGTCCTATCCATAGGTTGGTGGTGGACACTTTGTTGTGGCAAGGCTGCCACCCAAGGACCCTGTGTGAGTACCCAAGGCTGCTCTGTGCTTGAATCATTCTCTCTTCCTATGTGCCTACCTGGTATGGAGCCAGACACCATGCAGCAAGTACATGGTGGGGATTCAGAGCAGAGAACACACTTCCCACTGGGTGCAAAGGCCTCGGCTTTGGGGCCATACGAAACAGTACTGAGAACAGAGGTAGTGACAAAACCTGGCTATGTGTGTTTGGGCAGTGGGGAGAAGGGCTCAGCAAAAGCTCAGCCCAGGAGACTTTTTTTTTTTTTTTTTTTTGGTTGGTCATGGAGCTTGAACTCTGGGCTTGGGCGCTGTCCCTGAGCTCTTCAGCTCAAGGCAAGTGCTCTACTGCTTGAGTCACAGCGCCACTTCTAGGTTTTTTTTTTTTTTTTAGTGGTTTATTGGAGATAAAGAGTCTCACGGACTTTCCTGCCCTGGCTGGCTTCGAATCGAGATCCTCAGATCTCAGCCTCCTGAGTAGCCAGCACCTGGCTTCCAGGAGACTTTTTTTTAACCTGTTTTTTTATTTAAATTTAAATTTGTTATTATAAAGGTGACATCCAAAGGGGTTACAGTTACATAAGTCAGGTAAAGAGTACATTTCTTTTTGGGCAATGTCACAACTTCCCTTACTCTCCCCAGAAGACTTTTGGGCTGGTGCTTAGGAGAATTAGGCTATGTGCAAGCCTGGAGACAGGGAAGGGCTTTTAGTCAGAAGGAGCAGCAGTGTAAAAGGACACAGTACAGATAGAGAAGGTTTTCTTATCTAGCTTCAGAGAAGTTAACAGGAATAGAGGATGAAAAGTGGAAGGGGCTGGAGCCAGTTGTATGAACCTCTGGGTGCTATGCCAGAACAAATTCTTTCCCTTTCTTTCATTTTCATAGCAATTCCTGTGATGTGTGTATCCTATGGAAGGGTGGGGTCCCTTGAGCCATTTTTGGGAGGGGGTATTTGCATTTACAGAACTAAAAACTAAATATGCAACAAATAAATTACAAATGTACATCTCAGCAGCATAGGGGTGATTTTGCTTGCATTTCTAAAAACACTGCTGTCTGTAAAGACAATCCAATTGTGGGAAATGGCTAACTAACCTCAGGAGGTGGTATTTGCCTTTGTAGTGTGGTTTGCTGTGCAGTAAATGGTTCCACCTCCAGAATGGGGACTGGCAACTTGGTGATGGAAATTTGAAGCATGCATCAGGAAACCGGAGGCCAGTTCCCAAAGGAGCTATAACAGGCCAGGTTGGGAGACATTTCTCTGATGAGTCACTCCTTAAGATCATTTGCTCCCAAGGTAGCAACAACAAAGATGCATCACTCTTCAGGCCAGACATTCCATTAGGAGACCTGGAGAAGTAGGACATGAAGAACCCAAGAGGGAGGTGTCTCCTCAATGCGCTCGGCTTCACAGGGTGTGCAGGGTGCAACTCTGTGATTCCTATTGTGGAGAGACCCAAGAAAGACCCCAGATCTGCCCACTAGCTCGCAACCATGTGAAGAGCTAAGGATCTGCACATTACCCTACCCCAAGGTGCCATCCTCAAAACAACACACTTGTGCCACACTGAAGAATTTCTTTTTCTGTTTTCTCTATCAGGCACCGCCTAGAACCCTTCGATCTCGCTTCAGGAAGAAAAGTACCTCATCCTCGGCCACTGAAACCACGTGAGTGAATGAGATGAGCCAACAACACTGGATCCAGAATGTTTCTTCTCTGCCTTAAAGAGCTAGTCATTAATAACACAGAAATCCGCAGGCTGGGTGTGCTTTGAGTGTATAACCTCACAGACTCGGCCTTTATTCGCTCCCCTCTTCTACCTATAAGAAATTCATTCTTTTTCTTTTCTCTTTCTCTCTCTCTGTCTGTCTCTGACTTTCTCTCTTTTTCTGTTTGTCTGTTTCTCTTTTCCTTCCTTAAATTTTTGCTGGGGAGAGCCTAAAGGGCGAGGTCAGGGGTGAGCCTTTAAGTCTCCTGAGGTTAGTTAGCCATTTCCCACAATTGGATTGTCTTTACAAACAGCAGTGTTTTTAGAAATGCAAGCAAAATCACCCCTATGCTGCTGAGATGTACATTTGTAATTTATTTGTTGCATAGTTAGTTTTTAGTTCTGTAAATGCAAATGAAGTTTTTTTAAACCTTTTTTGTTCTTGGTACTAATATTTTGGACTGTGATGTACAGAATTATGGCTTTGGCTTAATATAATGAATTTACAGATGCTGCCAGCAGTTCTGATAAGAAAAAAAATGTAAACAAATACTTTTGGTTCTGGACAGTGGCTCCCATGTTCTTATAAAGATCCCAAATCCAGTTTCAGTAGCACCCCTTTTCCAGTGGGAAGATGGTCCACCTTCTTCAGATGCTTGTGCAGTCAATAGAAGGTCAGGAGACTAGAGACTGCATCTTAGCAACAGGCATGTGTTGGTGGGAGGCCGGGGAATGACTCCAGGATAAGGGAAGAGTCAGGGAGCTCATCGCTTCCTTGGAGTCAGGATTGGGAGTTTCCAAGCCCATTCAGGGGCACTCCTGGTAAAACGTATTGGGCTTGAGGACTCACAGTAAGTGACTCTTTCTTCATAGTGGTCAGTGCTGCAACTCATTTCCCCAGGTAAAGGAACCTATGATCTGAGCACCTTGTTTTTAGAGAACACTAAGCAAAAACAAACCAATAAAGCTAGAACTAAACCTTGTTTCAGATAGTGCTAAATTAGATAAGACACGTGTGTAACAACCAGAATGGCAAGTTCTAGAAAGGCTTTTAAGATTCAGGGCAGCTAGGGTGCCCAGTCCTCAGTCCTCTTCTTTTCTGTGTGGAATGTGAGTGGTGAACTTATTCTTGTGGGCACTGTAGGATTTTAGGTATTTTCTATATGCCAGGATTGCTTAGTAGGAAAATGAAACATTAAGAATTTGGGGAAGAATCTGGTTAAGATGACATTGTGATCTGAGGTAGTTGCCCTGCTTTCTGGGAGCTGAGCCAAAATGTAGGACTAGTATATTTGTGCTTAAGAGTTGATGTTTTCTTTCAGTGTAATGCATGCAATGGTCACAACCCAGTTACTCGTATTTGGATTGTGTCTGTTCATAGATATGCCCTGAAGATTAGAGTAGTGTTATATGCCACATAGAGCTCTCTACTGACTGCAAACAGGCTCAGTTCAAACCTGCTCCATTACTTAGCTACACAAACATGCATCGATGGCCTTTGCTCATCATGCATTATTAGCTGGATCTTAGCCACTTCACCAAGGGTTTTAGTTACATTCATTGTTGCCCAGGCATACATACTGAAATGCCTTTCCATAATTCCTCTGAAGGTGATTTTGTAATTTACAAAAGAATTTAAGAATAGAAGGCTAAAAGCAGATTTGTGGCTAAGAGGGCAGAGGCTCTCTGCTCACTGAATGTGTCCTACACTTGTCAATATTGAACCTGTTAGGAAAGAGAGAAAATCTGTTCTCGTCAAGCTCACTGAACAGCTCCAGACAGGAAAAATACTCTTTACCATGGATTTACTCTCTTAGTTGGGAGTACTCATAATTATCAGAAGCCAATGGGGAAGGGGGAAGCTTAAGTTAAGCAGCTTTTTAGCAAAAAAAAAAAATAATTTTTTTTTGCCAAAATTATGCCTTTAGCAGTAGAGTTTAAAATCCTATTATATTTTCATCATTTTACAGTGGAAAATTCTAACAAGGCTAGGATATCAAATTTGCACTCAACTATGCCAAAAACAGTTTGATGACACACTCTACTCTCAGACATGCTGTATTACTCCTCATTTAAAATTTAAAAAAATACAAAGGTATCTAAACTGTTGTCTTAATGTAAATGTATCTATTTTTCCTTCAAGTGTTGATTAGGGAATAGGTGTCTCTCAAAGACACACTGTACAAGTGAGAGCAGTTGTCACTTATTTCCGGCAACATGTGTTTACTTATCTGACAAGCTGTATATTTGTGTATGGACTTAACATAAAATGTGAATGCCTATCTGTGTACACTTAGTGTGGTATTCTGTCTAGAGGAGAAAAATGAATGTTTTTATGGATTTACAGACACAGGCTGTTTACAAAATGCTAGTTCAAAAGTCTGTAATTTTTCCCATGTCATAATTTTTTAGTTCCTTGCCATTGAACACCTATTCCATTTCTAAGGTGGTGAGATGTGGTCTTATGCTTATCAACTGGAGAGTTTAGTCATAATCGCTCCTGGCTTTGTGTGAATAGCTTGCTCACTTAGCTGGCCTTCCAGATATGTGTCCTCTGTGGTGAACTGTCCATGTGTTTGTGCTTAACAGTGCTGTCCACTGCTGGCCATTGGTAGTAAGCCTTCCCAGTTCACCCTGAGAAGTATTTGAAATGGCGAGGGATGTGTTTTATTATCTTTATAGCAGATACTCTGGATTGTGACTGTGTACACTTCCTCTACTTTATTTCTAACTCTCCATAGAAGGATCTAGAATAGTAGACTGGATTGTGTATTAAAAGGATGTTAAATTACAGTATTCCAAAGGCTGAAGTTCTGCTGTTTGGTTATAATGCCTGATATACATCTTGAATAAAGTCTTAAACATTTTTCTTTAAAAAAACTTTATAATGTTGGGTTTATGAAAAAAATATATTTTTTAATATGAAAGGTCACAAGGATTAGAAGCTGAGTGCTCAACCACTATCTGGCTTACAGACTTAGCCCCGAGCTTACTGAATAGGATTAGTGTGATTAAAAAAAAAATTAACCAGGAATGGGTGGCTCATGCCTGTAATCCTAGCTACTCAGGAGGCTGAGATCTGAGGACCATGGTTCAAAGCCAGCATGGGCAGGAAAGTCTGTGAGACTCTTATCTCGTTAATCACCAGAAAACCAGAAGTGGGGCTGTGGCTTAAGTGGTAGAGCCTCTCCTTGAGCTGAAGAGCTCAGGGACAGTGCTCAGGCCGAGTTCAAGCCCTTTAACAAATTAACTAGTGTTGGGAATGTGGCTTGGTGGTAGAGTGCTTGCCTAGTATGCATGAAGCCCTGGGTTCAATTCCTCAGTATCACATACACAGAAAAGGCCAAAAGTAGTGCTATGGTTCAAGTGGTAAGAGTGCTAGCCTTGAGCAAAAGAAGCTCAGGGACAGTGCCTGGGCCCTGAGTTCAAGCCCTAGCACTGGCAAAAAAAAAAAAAAAGTGGCTTACTACTGTAATCCTAGGGTGAGATCTGGGGATCTCAGTTCAAAGCCAGCCCAGGCAAGAAAGTAAGACTCTTTCCCCCAACTGACCAGCAGAAAACCAGAAGTGGTGCTATGGCTCAAAGTGGCAAAGCATTAGTGTTGAGCAAAAGAACTCAGGGACAGTGCCCAGATCCTGAGTTCAAGCCCTACAGCTGATAAAAATAAACATTTTGAAAATGATCACACAAACATAAACCTGAGTCGCTTTCACAGCTTTAAAAAATGGGTAGAGGGCTGGGAAGGTGGCTCAGTGGTAGAGTGCTTGCCTAGCATGCATGAGGCCCTAGGTTTGATTCCTTAGCACCAGCACCACATAAACAGAAAAGGCCGGAAATGTGGCTGAAGTGGTAGAGCATTAGCCTTGAACTGAAGAGCTCAGGGACAGTGCCCCATGACCGACAAAAAAACCCAAAAAGTCGAAAAATGGGGCTAGGTATGGTGGTCACACCTGTAATCCTAGCTACTCAGGAAGCTGAGATCTGAGAATCAAGGTTCAAAGCCAGCTTGGGCAAGAAAGTCTGAGATTCTTATCTCCAATAAACCACTCAGAAAACCAGATGTGGCACTGTGGCTCAAGTGGTAGAGCACTAGCCTTTTGCTGAAGAGCTGAGGGACAGCGCCCAGGTTCCTCAGTACCACCATAAATGGAAAAAGCCGAAGTGGCACTATGGCCTAAGTGGTAGAATGCAAAAGAAACTCAGGGACAGTGCCTAGGCCCTGAGTTCAAGCATGCGGACAGGCCAAAAAAAAAAAAAAAAGGTAGAAACTGGAGAACTGTAAAAACACATTGTTCATTGATAGCAGTTCATTGATAACAGTTTTAATCCTGTTGTAAGACAGACACTGGTGCATTATTTTGCTTAGTGTTTCTTCATCTGCAATGGAATGAGCACTTGTACAGTAGAGGGGAGAGTATGGCAGCCTATGTGCAGGGCACTGTGGATAACGAGGATGACCTTTGCCCTTTGTAGTCCTTGTCTGATTTAAAACAGGAGCCAGTACACTCAATCTTCATCCTTCATGGGGCGGTTCAGAGATGTGAAAACATCAGAGTTAAACACATGTTCATTTTCTTTGCTTTGGCACAAGTAGCAAGGAAAAGAAGCAGATTCAGCTGACAGAAAGCAGCACAAAGATGGAAAGAAAGGCTGGAGATCCATTCATTTATTCATGTAACAAGACAGGATCAATGTCAATGGAAGATTACCACCAGAAAAACAATGTTACAAAATTTAAAAGCTGAATTGAAAGTGTTTTGAAGTACTGAGAACTTTCAAAGTTACTAAAGTCACTTGCTAATTTAAGACATTAATTTTCTTATGTGGTTAGAAGACTAAGTGAAACATACAGAATTCCAAGGAATTGGATTAGGGTTTGGGAACCTAATAGCTATACTTTGGGGTAATTTATTTAACCTTCCCTAAGCTTCAGGCTTTGCTTTCATCAAATTTAAATTAGGGATAACACAAATGGCATCTTCTTTGTAAAGTTGTTACAATGTTGAGTTTTGCAGCTCAGTGCCCAGTATTGTGGACATGTAGATGGTCTATACACTACCCATATATGTCAATACACTATCTATGTACTTCCTAAATTACACATGTACTTGAAGGTCACTCAGGTGACTTTTCAAGCTTTGTAACAAAAGCTGTTTTACTGTCAAGTTATAGAACTAGTTTTGATAAGCTATCCTATCCAAAACAAGAATTCTATATATGAGCCGGGCACTGGTGGCTCACACCTGTAATCCTAGCTACTCAGGAGGCTGAGATCTGAGGATCTCGGTTCAAAGCCAGCCCGGGCAGGAGAGACCGTGAAACTCCTATCTCCAATAAACCACCAGGAAACCGGAAGTGGCGCTGTAGCTCAAGTGGTAGAGCGCTCGCCTTGAGCTGAAGAGCTGAGGGACAGCACCCAGGCCCAGAGTTCAAGCCCCACGACCAACCAAAAAAAAAAAAAAAGAATTCTCTATATGAAATCCCTCCTAAATCCCTTCTACTTCAGCCTATTTCTGCATAGTGAAGTCCTGGTCTCCAGTCCTGTCCCACCAAGGCACTCTAAGGCCCCCAAAAGCCTTGAATTATTACAAGAACAGGATAGTAAGCAAAAGCTGTGAATTAGAAGTCACTGCATGAGCAGAATCCACAGGTAGAGTCCCATGTCTAGAATAGCATAAAAATCAACCCTCTCTTAATGAGCAATACTATTCAATCTCTGCCTTCCTGAGACAAAGGAGTGGTACATGCTTCATTGATCGAGCTGGAGAGCTGGCTCCTGAGTTGCCACACATGTATGGTTAAATATGACAGAGTACTTGAGTACTACCTTTACTGACTTGTTATGGTCTTCCTCATTTGACTTATCTTGCAACTAAGTAAGTAATTGAAACAGCTTTTTCCAATAAAGTCATTTCCATTTTGTAAAAAAAATGCAAACTTGAATGTTTAATCCATTAAGTTTTAAAATCTTCGTAAGTTTAATATTGGTATCTTATGTTTACATGTCAGTTCACACAATTTGCATCTACACTTTTAGGTTTGTTCGATCATGATACTTCTGATAAGGATCGTCAGCATACCAGTTTCTTCTTTTCCAGAAAGACGTTGTCATTTTATCTAAGAGTTTACTCTGGGTTTTATTGCAGAACACTATTTCTCTCAAGCGTTTTTTTCTTGCACTTGTCTTCTTCCATAATTTTTTCTTATAACCAGCCTGTGAGATATTAGAAGACATGTAAAACATTATGAAGGAAACAGCAGATTATATTAGTAACTCATGGTTTATGGGACCAATGGGAAAGGAAAACCAGATTTCTATTAAAGCTGGGATGTTTTTCATCCCAGTTGGCAGAAAATGTATGTGTAGTTTGAAAAAAAAGTACTAGTAAATAATTTAATATTTTGGAAGAAGATTAAATTGACAAGCCTACTGTCTTTTCCCAACTTTAATCCCAGCATTAATGCAAGAGGATCAAAAGTTTTGAGGCCAGCTGGGCGCCTCGCTGGCTCTTGCCTATAATCCTAGCTACTCAGGAGGCTGAGATCTGCTGGATCTGAGGGTCATGGTTCAAAGCCCACCCAGGCAGGGAAGTCCATGAGACTCTTATCTCCAGTTATCTACCAGAAAACAGGAAGTGACAACGTAGCTTAAGTGATAGAGCACTTGCCTTGAGCTGAAGAGCTCAGGGACAGCACCCAGCCTGAGTTCAAGCCCCACAACCGACTCCCCCTCCCCCCCCGCAATAAAAAGTTGGAAGCCAGTCTTGACCTACTTAAGACCCTGAGTCAAAAAACAGAAACAGGGCTGGGAAGGTAGCTCAGTGGTAGAGCGCTTGTCTTGCATGCATGAGGCCCTGGGTTCAATTCCTCAGCACCACATAAGCAAAAAAGCCGAAGTGGCACTGTGACTCAAGTGGTAGAGTGCTAGCCTTGAGCTGAAGAGCTGAGGGACAGCGCCCAGGCCCAGACCCAAAAAAACAAACAAAAAAAACACACCAAAATCACAACCGGTTATTTGGGAGAATAACTTGATCCCATGAATTTAAGACTACTCTAGGCAACCGGAAGGGAGGGAGGGAGGGAAAGGAAGGGAAGGGAAGGGAAGGAGGGGAGGGAGGGAGGGAAGGGAAGGGAGAAAGGACGAAGAGGGAAGGGAGAAAGGAAGAGAGGGAAGGAGGAAAGAAAGAAAGATAGTTGGAGATGTAGCTCATTAGTAGAATACTTGCCTAGAATGTATAAGGCTCTGGGTTGAATCCCCCAGAACCTGGTGGACAGGGTAGCTAAATAAACCTGTGTGGTTGATGAAGAACAAGATAATGACCTATAACACCTAACTTTTTATGCATTATCTTACTTCTTTAGCAATCTTCAACAACATACTATTTTTATGCTTGGGGCTTCAACTCAAGGCCTGGGCAATGTTCCTGAGCTATTTTGCTCAAGGCTAACATTCTATTACTTGAGTTCTACTTCTGGTTTTCGGGTGGTTAACTGGAGATGAGTCTCACAGACTTTCCTGCCCAGGCTGGCTTTAAACTGCCATCCTCAGATCTCAGCCTCCTGAATAGCTAAGATTATAGGCATGAGCCACTGGAACCCAGCTGATACGTTCAGATTTTATACATTACTATAAGCAACCTAGAGTTTGGGGTTTTGTTTTGTTTTCTTGAAGTACTGGTGTTTGCTTGTTTTACTGGTGCTCTATCACTTGAGTCATGCCTGCCTCCTCTAGATTGGCTTTCTGCTGATTAATTAGAAATGGAGTTTCTGCCTTAGTTGGCCTTTAAGCATGATCCTCTCAATCTCAGCCTCCAAAGTAGCTATTAACTACCAGTGCCTGGCTCCTCTTCCATAATTAACTACCAGTGCCTGGCTCCTCTTCCATAATTAAATTTTTTTTTTTTGGTTGGTATCTTTCATGAAGGAACTTCTTTTTTTTTCTTTTTCTTTCCTTGTTTTTTTTTTGGGGGGGGATGTCAGTCATGGGGCTTGAACTCTGGGCCTGGGTGTTGTCCCTCAGCTCTTCAGCTCAAGGCTAAGGCTATACTAGTTGAACCACAGCACCACTTCCAGTTGTCTTGTGGCTTATTGGAGAAAAGAGACTCAAGGACATTCCTGTCTGGGCTGGCTTTGAACTGTGATCCTCAGATCTCAGCCTCCTGAGTAGCTAGGATTACAGGTGTGAGCCTCTGGTGCCCAACTGATTAGGAATTTCTTTCCTTCCCCTTTAAAAAATTTTTTACTGTGCAGGGCACTGGTGGCTCACGCCTGTAATCCTAGCTACTCAGGAGGCTGAGATCTGAGGATCGCAGTTCAAAGCCAGCCCGGGCAGGAGAGACCATGAGACTCCTATCTCCAATAAAACCACCAGAAAAAAAAACCAGGAGAGACCATGAGACTCCTATCTCCAATAAAACCACCAGAAAAAAAAACCAGAAGTGGCGCTGTAGCTCAAGTGGCAGAGCGTTCACCTTGAGCTGAAGAGCTGAGGGACAGTGCCCAGGCCCAGAGTTCAAGACCCACAACCGACCAAAAAAAAAAATTTTTTTTACTGGGAGCTGGGGCACCCAGTGACTCATGCCCGTTATCCTAGCTACTCAGAAGACTGAGATCCAAGGATCATGGTTCAAAGCTAGCCTGGGCAAGAAAGTCCTTAAGACTTTTTTTTTGGGGGGTGGGGCAGGTCTGGTCATGGGGTCTGAACTCTGGGCCTGGGCGCTGTCCCTCAGCCTTCAGCTCAAGGCTAGCGCTCTACCGCTTGAGCCACAGCGCCACTTCCAGCTTTTTTCTTTTTTGCTTATGTGGTGCTGAGGAATCGAACCCAGGGTCTCAGGCATGCAAGGCAAGCGCTCTACCACTGAGACACCTTCCCAGCCGTCCTTAAGACTCTTATCTCCAATTAACCACAAGAAAACAGAAAGTGGTGCTGTGGCTCAAGTGGTAGAGCACTAGCCTTGAGAGGAAGAGCTAAGGGACAATGCCCAGGCTCAGAGTTCAAGCCCCATGACCAACAACAAAAAAAATTTACTGGGCTGGGAATATGGCTTAGTGATAAGAGTGCTTGCCTAGCATGCATGAAGCTCTAGGTTATATTTCTCAGTACCACATAAACAGAAAAAGTTGAAAGTGATGCTGTGTGGCTCAAGTGGTAGAGTGCTAGCCTTGAGCAAAAAGAAGCTCAGGGACAGTGCCCAGGCCCTGAGTTCAAGCCCCAGGACTGGCAAAAAAAAAAAATGTATATACATTTTTTACTAGCCAGGTGCTGATGGCTCATACCTGTAATCCTAACTATTCAGGAGGCTGAGATCTGAGGATTGTGGTTCAAAGCCAGCCCGGGTAGGAAAGTCTGTGAGAATTTTATCTCTAATTAACAACCAGAAAACTGGAAGCAGTACTGTGGCTCAAAATAGTACTGCACTAGCCTTGAACACAAAAGCTCAGGGACAGCACTCAGCTCTGAGTTTAAGCCCTACAACTGACTGAAAAAATTTTTTTACCAGCATAAATTGTACCGAAGTTTCATTTTGGTATTTATACACAAACAAGCATATAATGTTTGATTAAATGCACTTTATATATGTTTTTGTAGCCTTCATCTCATCTCCCACCTCCTTTTTTTTAAAAATCAGTTTTTAGTTGGCATTTTCATTCATATACTAATGTAATTTAGAATTAATTTTGATGAAGCAGGCCATTCTGTGAATGCCATGCTGAGTTGGGGCAAAGTATTATGATCAGTTCCTTAATAATAACACAGGGCTACAGATCTAATGGAAAGGAAGGCAAAAAGTACCCACTACTTTTTATCCAGGGCCAGACAGGGACCTGGACTTAAAACTGGTATGATAACAAAAGGAAAGAAATGTTTCTTATGGTTCAAACACAGAACTCAACTATTTGAACTTCAGCTACTTATACATTATATGAGCTATGACTGAGTAGGAAACTCATTACCATGTCTTTATGGAGAAATGAACTAAGAGTTCCAATCAACCTGTTCTATAGTGAAGACATTACCTTTTTTTTTTTTTGGGGGGGGGGTGGAAGGTCTGGTCCTGGGGCCTGAACTCTGAGCCTGAGCGCTCTTCAGCTCAAGGCTAGTGCTCTACCACTTGAGCCACAGCGCCACTTCCGGCTTTTTTTCTTTTTGGTTATATGGTGCTGAGGAATTGAACCCAGGGCCTCATGCATGCAAGGCAAGCGCTGTACCACTGAGCCACCTTCCCAGCCCTGCCATTTTGATTAATACATCTTTTAAACTAATGTTTACATTTTATTCACATGGATTCAGAGATGACCGTCAGCTGGTATACTTAAGGCACAGAACTATGAAAGCTACTGCTAAGATGAGCGAAGACAAGCCACAAATAGACTCAATGAACTCTGCAACATCTTAAATCTTCTACTCTCCCTCTTTTTCAACCAGAAAACAGTGTAAAGACTCACCTTTCTCCTTAGCCAAAGGCCAGAATGAAGTCGAAGAAACCGATAGATAACGGCTTTTACAGTTTTTCTTTTGCCTTTTTGTGTACTGCAGTATGTAACGTTTCTGACTGGCATCTTCAGGACACTGGGAACCAAAGGGGCCACTCTAAAATAAAATTTAGAAATGTAACTCAGCAATCACACTATCTAAAACACTACAATTCATTGTGTTTAGATCCAGTGTTTAAATGCTGCTTCACTGGCATGTAGCTTTTAATACATATTACTTCAAATGACTCATGATACATCTAAGAATAGCAAATATCTCAGGCTGGGGGCATGGCTCAAGTGCAGAGGGCCTGGTGAGGCAAGTGCAAAGCCCTGAGTTCAAACCCGTGACAAAAAGAAAAGAAAAAAGAAAAAAAGATAAAGTAACTATCCAGTCCCCTGGGAATGTAATGCAGTGTAATGCAGAGCATGTGCTTAGCATATACAAAACATCAGCACCCAAATTAAAACCCTCCACTTCAACCCATGAAAGAATCTATCCTATTATATTATGTGAAGGGGCTTCATTATTAATTACCTGATTTCTTACCTATTTGCCCAACACATTATAAATTCCTTGAGGGCCAGGTGCCTATGACTCACTCCTGTAATCCTAGCTACTCAAGAGGATGAGATCTCAGGATCATGGTTCAATAGCCCAGGCAGGAAAATCCACAAGACATTTTTTTGCTGTTGGTGGTGGTCATGGGGCTTGAACTCTGGGCTTGGGCGCTGTCCCTCAGCTCTTCAGCTCAAAGTGAGCGCGCTCTACCACTTGAGCTACAGCACCACTTCCGGTTTTCTGGTGGTTTATTGGAGATAGTAGTCTCACGGTCTTTCCTGCCCTGGCTGGCTTTGAACCATGATCCTCAGATCTCAGCCTCCTGAGTAGCTAGGATTACAGGCTGAGCCACCAGTGCCCAGCTCACAAGACTCTTATCTCCAATTAACCAATAAAAAAGTCAGAAGTGGAGGTGTTGCTCAAATGATTAGAGTACTATCCTTGAGCAAAAAAGCTTAGGGACACAGCCAGGTTCTGAGTTTAAGCCTGGGACCAGCACAGAAAACTTCTTGAGGATTTCCATGTATTTATCTTTGTGTCCTTTCTGCCAAGTACAACGCCAGACACCCAGAGATGTTTAACTATTTACTGACTTCATGAAAACTACCCACTTTCCAGTCTTGTTTATTCACCTCCACTTTCCCATCTTAGCACATATACAACACTGTAAGTGAGCATGGTGATACAGTGTACTTGCCTAGCTTGCACAAGGCCTTGGGTTCAGTGCCCAGCACTGCAAAAGAGGGGAGGTGTGCTCTATCTGTTACTTCTTGTAGCAGGCACCTAGGTATGTTCATATCCATCATACTCTCCTACTCAGGCAAATTCTGCATAATAAACTGTAGGTAGGCAAAAAATATCATGGTAGGCAAAGAATAACGTCTTTCAGGCAGTACATTCATTCATTCATTCCAGAACCTTATGCCTTAGGCAAGCATTCTACTGCCACACTCCCATCCCAGGCATGAAGATTTCAGAAATTCTATCTATGTACCATGTTTACCTATTAAAGACTGTTGCAGTATGCCCATATGTTAGGTTTCTGACAGATGTGACAAGTTGGGAAGCAGAAGAAACAACTGGTGTCTGAATATGACTGAAATGCCTGGGGAACAGTATAGAATTAAGACAGACATTCTTGACACAGTTTCCGTAGGTTGAAGACACCAAAGTATTCAGGGGCCGTAAGATTCCTGTAGAGAGAAGTGTATATACTTAATATGAGTCTCTAAAATATGTACCCAATATTTAAAATTAAATAATGTATCAAAACGTGTAATATGTAATAAAAGGTCCCGAGCATCAGATTCACCCATGGAAGTTTTGTTTTTTAAACCAACTTTATAGAGTTATGACTTACATATATTTGCCCATTTTATGTATTCAAGGAATTGTTGAAAATTTGTGGAATTCTACCTAGGTGCTGGTGACTCAAGCCTATAATCCAAGCTACCCAGGAAGCTGAGATCTGAGGATCCCAGTTCAAAGCTATCCTGGGAACAAATGTCCAAGAGTCTAATCTCCAATTAACGAGCAAAAAAAAAAACACAACAAAACCCCCCAAAACCAGAAGTGAGGTGTTGGCTGGAATAACAACATCTTTGATGAAGAAAGTTGAGTGCAAGCCTCAGTGCAAGCACAAGAAATAAAAAACAATTAAGAAAGATTCTACAACCATCACCACCATAATTCAGTTTGGCATACCCTAGATCTATGTACTGTATATATGGGATTAATTTCCACCCTCAAGATCTTACTTTTTCTTGGGTCTGGTCATGGGGCCTGGGCGCTGTCCCTCAGCTCTTCAGCTCAAGGCTAGCACTCTACCACTTGAGCCACAGTGCCACTTCTGGCTTTTTTCTTTTTGCTTATGTGGTGCTGAGGAATCGAACCCAGGGCCTCATGCATGCAAGGCAAGCGCTCTACCACTGAGCCACCTTCCCAGCCCCAAGATCTTACACTTTATTCTAGCCTCTCCTCCTCCCATCTTATACTCTAGAGACAGAACTCCCACATTCAGTGCAACTGGCATTCAGAAACAGAAATGTATTTCAGAGGGATAAACAACTTTAGCAAAAGGCCTGGGGCTGAAATAAACATAAGAAGGGGAGTCTGGCCCAAACTTTAAGCCAAGGTTGCTGCTCCTCCTTGCCTGACCATATTACAGACTGCTTCGGACAAGTAGTGGGAAGTAAGGCAGGGTGGCTGGAAGGCAGACTGCAGAAAGCAATGTGGATTAGATGTAGTCCTCTTTATCAATCCTTCTCATGAGGCCACTATGCAAACTGGAATTCCATACAGAGCTCTGTCCTAGACATACTTTGAGACCATGTTAATATAATGCTAAAGTAGTGCCACAAGATGATGAAAATGTCCTAAGACTAAAATGTGATGGTTGCACAACTTGCTAAACTTACTGAAAATTGTCAAGTTGAACACATAAAATGACTAATTTTGTAGCATGTAAGTTCTATCTAAATAGTTTTAAACCAGGCGCCAGTGACTCATGCCTGTTATCCAAGCTGCTCAGGAGGCTAAGATCTGAAGCTCATGGTTTGAAGCTAGGCTGGGCAGAAAAGCCCCCCAAAAAGCTGGAAGTAGAGCTGTGGCTCAAGTGGTAGAACACTAGCATTGAGCAAAACAGCTCAAGACCCAGACCCTGAGGTTCAAGATCCAGGACCAGCACCAACAAAACAAAAACAAAAAAAAAAAGGGCTGAGCACATGATGGCTCACACCTATAATACTACATACTCTGGAGGCTGAGATCTGAGGATTGAGGTTCAAAGCCAGCCCAGGCA
Source organism: Dipodomys ordii (assembly GCF_000151885.1). NCBI lineage: Eukaryota > Metazoa > Chordata > Mammalia > Rodentia > Heteromyidae > Dipodomys > Dipodomys ordii. Next base: position 1,409,732 of record NW_012267430.1, read on the forward strand.
GGAAAAGTCCGTGAGACTCTTTTTTTTTTGTTTGTTTGTTTTTTGGGTCCGGC
>NW_012267430.1:1410679-1443509 GCF_000151885.1 Dipodomys ordii
AAAAAAGCTCAGGGATGGACACACACACACACACACACACACACACACACACACACTCACACACCACCACCACCACCACACCCCACGACTACCACCAAACAAACACAAGCTAGGCCCTGGTGGCTCATGCCTATAATCCTAGCTACTCAGGAGGCTGAGATTGAGGATCATGGTTCAAAGCCAGCCCGGGCAGGAATGTCTGTGAGACTCTTATCTCCAATAAACCAAAACCACTAGAAAACCGGAAGTGGCGCTGTGCCTCAAGTGGTAGAGTGCTAGCCTTGAGCTGAAGAGACAGCGCCCAGGCCGACTTCAAGACCCACAACCGACCAAAAAACAAAACAAAACAACAACAAAAATCCCACCAAAAACCTCAAAGCCTTAAAAAAAAAATTGTAAAGTTGATGAACAGAGGGGTTATAGTTACATGATTGAGGTAATGAGTACAGTTCCTTTTGAACAGTGTCACTCCCTCCCTCATTTTCTCCCAGCTTTTCCTCTCCCAACTTTCCCTCCCCCCAAAGTTGTATAGTTCCTTTCCAACATAGTGTCTAGTGGATTTCACTGCTGAATTGGTTTACTCTTTGTCCCTCTTCTGTGCTTCCCCTTCCTTTTCCCAAATCAGATACTCTTTGAACTCAGGGCCTGGGCACTGTCCTTGAGCCTCTTTTGCTCAAGGCTGGCACTCTTACCACTTGAGCCACAGTACTACTTTTGGCTTTTTCTGTGTATGTGGTGCTGAGGAATAGAACCCAGGGCTCTATGAATGCTAGGCAAGTACTCTATCTCAGATACTTATATACACGACAAAGAGTACAGAATAAAAAAGTGGACTGGGAAGGTGGCTCAGTGGCAGAGCGCTTGCCTTGCATGCATGAGGCCCTGGGTTTGATTCCTCAGTACCACATAAGCAGAAAAGAAAAAAAAAACGGAAGTGGCGCTGTGGCTCAAGTGGTAGAGCGCTAGCCTTGAGCTGAAGAGCTGAGGGACAGTGTCCAGGCCCAGAGTTCAGGCCCCATGACCAGACCAAAAAAAAAAAAAAGTGACAGAAGGGAATAAATTTTTTAAAAAAGGAGAAAAAAAAACACAAACAGTATAATAAAAGACCTCTTACTTCTGGTTCTTGGAATTCAATAAGCATCATTTTATATAATCTTAACACACAGCTATTGAGCCCTTGTGATCCTAAGAAAATCCTCCTTTTGGGCTGTGAATATGGCCTAGTAGTAGAGTGCTTGCCTAGCATGCATGAAGCCCTGGGTTCAATTCCTCAGTACCACAATCACAGAAAAAGCCAGAACTAGGGCTATGGCTCAAGAGGTAGAGTGCCTATGGCTCAAGAGGTAGAGTGCTCACCTTGAACACAAAGAGGCTCAGGGACAGTGCCCAGGCCCTTTGTTCAAGCCCTAAGACTGGGGAAAAAGAGAGAGAAAAAAGAAAATCCTCCTTTATTCTGTGTGAATGTTTAGTTTGCTGTTTAATCAATTATGTCCAGGTGTAATTATTAGTCTTTTACTGTCCATTGGGTAAGACGTATCTCCAACTGACCAGCAAAAAGCTAGAAGTGAAGGTGTCCTCAAGGGATTGAACTCCTGCTTCAAGGATGGGTTGGGAGGGATGATGAGAAAGATGAAAGGGGTGATACTGATCAAGATGCACTGTATTCATACTAAACTGCTTTGTTAAATGGCAGCTCTGTTGTACAACTACATAAAGATAATGTAATTAAAAATACAAATAAGAACTCCAGCTTTGAAACAAAAAGCAAGCGAGAGCTCAAGGTCCTAAAGTTAAGTCCAAGAAGGGGTATGGGGGGAGAAAAGCAGACATTACAGCTACATACAAAATTAATAAATCTTATAAAGTAAAAGAAGCCGGACACTACAGCACAAACTATTTGATTTCAGTTCTAGTAATAAAAGTCCCAAACCAGACAAAAATAGCAGTATGCTGAGGGATGCACATATGAATGCTAAAGTTACTACAAGAAAAATAATCAAGGTAATAATTAAGTATGAAGTCTAAAAATTCAGAGAAATTATGTTTGGGAAAAGGTAATTTTGATTTGAGGAAACTCACAGGGGTGGAGAAAGGACTTGTTTTAACCTAATATTAGTTATACAAATGTTTGCTTTAGCAGAGTTGTTAAAACTGTTCATGTATGTTTTTCTTAACAGTTACACTTCATACATACTCAAAACATAATCCATGTTTTAAAAAAAAAGCTTTTCTCTAACACCTCGACATTTTTATAGTTGCCTTGTTTCTTCTTGATCTCCCATTTTTATCCCACATAATTATATCCTAACTAATGTTTTGAGTGAGACTAACTTGCTGATACTTTCATCACATTTAAATGATTTTTAACTTTTGCTACAAGTCCTGCCTTCACCCCTGTATCAAGAAATAATTCAAGGGATAGGAGGCATGGCTCAGGCGGTAGAGCGCCAGGCAATGAACAAAAGTGTCAGATACTGAGATGACGGCCTAGTCTAAATAAATAACCAACCATTTAAAGCAGGGCGCTGGTGGCTCATGCTTGTAATCCTAGCTACTCTGGAGGGTGAGATCTGAAGCTAGCTGAGGCAGTAAAGTCTTTGAGATTCTTATCTCCAATTAACCACAAAAAAAGCCCCACCAGAAGTGGAGGTATGGCTCAACTGGTGAAGGGCTAGCCTTGAGCAAAAGAACTCAGGGGCAGTGCCCAGGCCAGTGCTCCAGTTCAAGTACCAGAACACGGGCACGCTCAATCTGCCCACCGCGTATTGAGAATTATAGTTCAAGACACGTTGAGCCACAATCCCTGATGGCTATACAAGCTGTGTACTTGGCAGGCATCACACACAGGATGCCTTGCACACTTGAGTTCATTTATTCACCTGGTAGGTGGTACCATCTTCACTTTACAACTGTAGAATCAAAATCAAGTTAAGTTAATGGACATTCAAAAAGAAACACACACACACACACCCTTCACATACACATACATTAATCCTTCAAGGTCAAGGTCCTACTCTCTTAAATTCAAAAGGTGGAGTTTTGTGTTACCCCCGGCGACGCGCTTTCAGCCGGTTACTCGGGTCCATTCTCCGGAGAAGCAGGAGCAGGAAAGCCAGCGGCAAGCGAGGGAGGGTTGCAGGAAGCCAGGGGAGAGCAGGAAAGCCAGGGAGGGCCGAGGCAAGCCAGGGAGGGCCGCGGGACCCAGGGCGGATCGCGGAGCACGGAGCTCCGCCGGCGCCGGGCCGGGACCGAGGCTAGATGGCGGCCGCCCCGGAGAAAACTCTGAGCAGCCATAACCTGCAATGACGACCCTGCTTTTCCTGTTAACCTCCAGACTAAACGCCCGCCCCACGAGGGCCAGTTCACACATGGAACAGTCGCTCCCCACTGACCTGAAGCAGCTCTCCGCGCGCCCGCGAGGACGGAGGCGGCCATGACAGCACGCTCGCCTACGGCGGCCGCCGGGGACGCGGCAGCCCGGAAGGAGCCGCCAGCCGGCGGAAGGAGCACAAAGGGCGCGGAAACCAGGCGTGGCCAACCCCATGTCTATTGAAGGCCTACTGTCCTTAAACAGCGTATTGTGGTCCCCGGAATGTCTGTCTCTTCCTTCCTTCCTCTCTTTTCTTTCTTTCTTTCTTTGTTTCTCTTTGCCAATCCTGAGGCTTGAACTCAGGGCTTGGGCGCTGTCCCTGAGCTTCTTTTGTTCAAGGCTAGCACTCTACCACTTGAGCCACAGTGCCACTTCTAGCCTTTTCTGTTTATGTGGTGCTGGGGAATCGAACCCGTGTCTTCATGCATGCTAGGCAAGCACTTTACTAAGCCATGTTCCCAGCCCTCTACCCTCCCACCCCACCCCAATTTTTTTTTAATTTCTTTTTATACGATGAGGTCACCTCTATTGCTTGGAACGATTGGTCTCAAGTGAGCTTCTGTCTTAACCAGGAGAATAACTTGAGATTACTGGGTGTCAGTTGCAGAGCTTGGCTTCTCAAAAATGTTCTGAGTTTGTAAAATGAAAATTTTATTTAAAGCACATCACATAATTGAAACAACTTCTTGCTCTTTTTATGAAGTTCATTTTTGTTATCTTGCACAAAAAGACCTGGAAGACATTAGGATAAATAAATGGGGGATATCGCAATATTTAAAGTCCTTTTGGAGAAAAAAAAACCGCTTCATGCCAACTAAAATTAATATAAGTATTCTAAGGCTATTGTATGCACACAGTTTTTTTTTTTTTTGTTTGTTTCATTTTTAGTGCTGGGTACTGAATCCAGGGTGCCTCTTGAGTGTGGAGCCAGCTATTCACCACAGAAATACATCCCTAAGCATAGTACATGAAAGATCAGACACATCCATCCCAGGGGACCACTCAGAGGCAGGCACAGGAGAAAGATTATTATAAGGTTTATTAGAGGGAGCACATGGCCTCTGTTATCATCCAGATAGCAGGAGGGGCTGAGGGATAGGAAGTGAGGTAGATGGGAGTTCAGGTGGGTCTGGGCAGAGAGAGTGAGGGGCCAACTGTATGGAGGGAACTCCAGGATAGGAGGGGGGCCCAGGTCTGGGTGGAGCTGAGGACCAAAGGTGAGCATAACACTAACAGTACATACTTAAAAAGAAAAATGAAGACGTGTGGTGATATATGTCTGTAATCCCAGCTACTTAGAAGTAGAGACAAGAAGATACTGAGTTAAAGGACAGTTAGACCCTATCTCAAAAACAAAATACAAACCAAAATAAGCTGAATATGTGGCTAGGAGACTAAGCCCGGCACTGGCACCCTACGCCTGTAATTCTAGCTACTCAGGAGGCTGAGATCTGAGGATCGCGGTTCAAAGCCAGCCCGGGCAGGAAAGTCCGTGAAACTCTTTATTTCCAATTAATCACCAGAAAACCGGAAGAGGTGCTGTGGCTCAAGTGGTAAAGCACTAGCCTTGAGCAGAAGAGCTGAGTTCAAGTCCCATGACTGACTAAAAACCAAAACAAAAAAACTATTGTAGAAGCTGTTGATAGATATTAAATAAGATTGTCAAGTAATTCTAAAGTACGTTGAAAAGCAATGAACATACTCCCACATAAGTGATTTTAGGTTATTTTTCCGTTTTACAAAGGAGATATTCTATGGAGAGAATAGCACATCGTAATAAATTACCTAGTTAGGACTTGAAAGTACTTTACAAGCAGAAAACATACCAACTATTTAATTATAGGATACTAACAATATTGTTATACTGGACTCGATCGCAGAGTACTAATGCATGATTAATATTTAAAATGTTTATTGATTCAGTGGTGAATTTATAATGAGTTTCTGCAATGACTGTTCTTATGCTCCAAATCCTCTCACAGGCGGGGGAAAAACTATCCTTTTTTTAAAAGTCTTTTTTATATATGCTTTTTTATTACAGAAATACTGTACAGGGCTGGGAAGGTGGCTCAGTGGTAGAGCGCTTGCCTCACATGCATTGAGACCCTGCGTTCGATTCCTCAGCACCACATAAGCAGAAAAAAAAACGGAAGTGGCGCTGTAGCTCAAGTGGTAGAGCGCTAGCCTTGAGCTGAAGAGCTGAGGGACAGCGCCCAGGCCCAGAGTTCAGGCCCCACAACCGACCCAAAAACAAACAAACAAACAAAAAACTGTACAGAAGGGTTAATCACACGAGTAAGATAAGGAGTACATTTCCTATCGAGCATGGTTACCCCCTCCTTTGCAAAAACTATCTTTCAAAAAAAAAAAAGTACGGAGAAAGCCATCTGGTTTAATCTGGAAGGAGTGGAAGCCGTGGAGTCCACAGAGCCTGGGTTTCTGTCGGTGCTCCATTAGTTCCATGAATGACAAGCTCTGGCGCTCAGTCTCCAGCAACCAGCTGAGCCAGGGAAAAACGAGCAAAGGGGTAACTTAGCCAAGTTACTATTTCCTACAACATATCCCGACGTGAGAAGCCTTCTCGCTTGAGTTCTCCTAAAAGTTCCCTTCGCCGACTTTGAACGTGAGGTTGAAGACGAAATTTCCCAAGCCAGCAGCTCCTCTCTCCCCCACGCTCAAGTGCAGTTCACCTAGTAACCCCGGGTTCGGGCCACGGACCGGAAGCCCGACCGCGACCCGGAAGGAGAATGATCGATTCCGCAGCCAGGGCGGGACCTACCCTTTCAGACTAGCACTATCCGGACGATAAGAGGGCTGCGCGTGCGCATTGGCGTTGGCTGTCCTTCCGGTGCGCTGGGCACGGAGAAGCGGTAAGGACGCGGGCACGCACACACGCACGCACGCACGCGTGCGCGCCCTCCTTTACTCGTGCCGCCGCGGCTGCTCCCGCGTACACCAGCAACGCCCGTCTATTCGGCCGAGATGCTGCGGGCCTGTCAGTTATCCGGCGTGACTGCCGCTGCCCAGGTGAGCGTGGGGGCTCCCGAAGTGGGGCATGAGAAAGCTGACTCGAAACAGACTACAGAAAACGAGGGGCGGAGTGGAGATTTAATGGTGCCTAGTTTCTAGGACACAGGTGTAACGGGCATGTCTCGGGCAGGACAGGGAGGCACCTCACGGGGGAGCTTGTCCGTAGACCCGAGGGTTGTGGCTGAGGCGGGTTGGGGTGTGGAGAGAGGTAGCGGGGAGGTGGGCGCGGGGCCGAGGCGCGGCTTCGGGTTTGTCATCCAATCAGCACCGCGCTGCCCCAGTAGACAACCAATCCTGGCTGTTGGCGTCCAAGCTGCCGGTTGGGCGCGTGGTAGGTTTCCAATCGTGAAGGTCGAGGCGGGAGAACTACAATTCCCAGCAGGCCACGCGAGGCCGTAATTTATTGCATCTTTAGTAAGCCGGTGCTTGGGCAGCCCGAGAGGCCGAAATTTAGGGGTCAGGGTTATGATTAAACGAGGTTGACGTCCTTTTCGTAGCTGAGAACAGCTCTGACTCTAAAAAGGGAAGTTTTTTTTTTATTGTTGATGTTGATCAAATTTACACTCCCGGTACTTGAGGAAGGACAGGAACTATGACCTTGTGCTCATTTCTGAGATTAGCCGGGAGGTCGGTGTTTCCATGCTATGTGACTACTGTAGCTGACATTAAGGAGCCTAGACAACACTTGGTGTGTGTGTATGTGTGTTTTTCCTTTTTGTCGGTCATGGGGCTTGAACTCTGGGTTTGGGCGCTGTCCTTCAACTCTTCAGCTCAAAGCTGGTGCTCTACCACTTGAGCCATTGCGCCACTTCCGGTTTTCTGAGTGGTTAATTGGAGAGAAGAGTCTCACGGACTTTCCTGCTCAGGCTGGCTTCGAACCGTGATCCTTAGATCTCAGCCTCCTGAGTAGCTGGGATTACAGGCGTGAGCCACCGGCGCCCGGCTTCATTGCGGTTTTTGTTATTTTAGTTTTTCATAGTTATCAAAGTAACTTTCTGCAATTGAAAATGAAAAACCTGTTTCAGTTCATGATTTTCAGAAAAATGGTATTTTGGCAAATTGTGTTGCAAAACAGATACTGTGATGTGAGCAGTAAATGGATAATTACTTTGCCCTTTTTAGCCCAACTCCTGGGAAGAGTGAGTTAGAGATCATAAAAAACCTTTCAAGTTTGCTTCCCCCTTTCAAGTTTGCTTCTCTTCCTTTTCAATATAGGGTTAGAGAAGCAGTTTCTTTTAAAGGGAAATGGGACTTGTATTCGTTTCTATTGCTGTGTAGCAAATACCACGAATAAACCCACTTTAACAGTTTCTATAGGATTTTTTTTTTTGGGGGGGGGGGCCGGTCATGGGGCCTGAACTCTGGGCCTGGGCGCTGTCCTTCAGCTCTTCAGCTCAAGGCTAGTGCTCTACCACTTGAGCCACAGCGCCACTTCCAGCTTTTTTCTTTTTGCTTATGTGGTGCTGAGGAATCGAACCCAGGGCCTCAGGTATACAAGGCAAGCGCTCTACCACTGAGCCACCTTCCCAGCCCTTTATAGGATTTTTATCCTACAGAAATGATTGGGGTTCTTTGCTCAGAGTCACACAAGGATGTGATTGAAATTTTGATAATCTGCTTATTGTTAAATCATAATGTTATCACTGTTAATGTCTCAAATGTTAATCTTATGAGTGGAGAGATGGATTAAGAGAGGTAGGTGAAATGTACGCATTATCCTGCCCATGTAATTGTAACCCCTCTGTACAGTATCTTCACAAATAAAATAAAATATAATAAAAAAAGATTTAATTTGAAAAAGAAAAGAAGCAAAAAAAAAGAGAGGTGGGTGACAATGTCAGACTTTTTGTTCTCGTATTCTGTTTTGTAGAATGGGAAATTATTTGTGCAACTACTTAAAGATAATAAAAAAAAACATAAAAAATGTTAATCTTATGCAAAACACCAACATGACACAAAATAAACCATCATCACTGTGGATGGTATCTGTCTTACCCTTAAGTTTAGGCTAATCATACTTGAATTCCCTAAATTGTTCTTTTGTGACATGTGCTTCAGAATCATGGTTCTTTTTGAGTTTATTTCTTAGTCCTAACACCCTTTATCTCTTAGTTCCTGTGTTGTATTACTATGCACAATTTTTTTTTTCCTGGTATTGGTGCTGTTATTGGTACTTCGGTGATATCCATTAGTCATCGCTGCTCAAGTCTAGCATTCTACCATTTGAGGAACATCTCCACTGCTAACATTGGTAGTTAATTGGAGATGAGAATCTCATTTTGTTTGGTCCTGCACTTTACTTGATTAAATGAATGGTTGAGTTGCAATTATTCTCTTTTTTTTTTTCTCCAGTCCTGTGATTTGAATTTAGGGCCTTGGCACTGTCCCTGAGCTTCTTTTGCTCAAGGCTAGCACTCTACCACTTGAGCTACAACTCTACTTCTGGCTTTTTCTGTTGATGTGGTACTGAGGAATCAAACCCAGGGCTTCACTCATGTTAGGCAAAAAGACTGTCACATGTCATAGAGCTGGACTTACAATAGTGACAGCTTCATTAAGGAATCTAAAGAAAGCATTTATTTTTCTTGACTTGCATAGTTTCACTTTCTACATGGTATATAAAAAAGGTTTTGGGCTGGAAGTGGCACTGTGGCTCAAGCAGTAGAGCGCTCACCTTGAGCTGAAGAGCGCAGGGACAGCGCCCAAGCCCAGAGTTCAAGCCCCATGACCAACCCCAAAAAAAAAAAGATTTTGGGCTAAGTGGTGTAGCTCAGTAGTAGAGTACTTAATATAAGTGAGACTGGATTGAATCCCCATCACAAAAAAAGGTGTTTTTTTTTGTTTGTTTGTTTGTTTTTGGTTGATGGTGGGCCTGAACTCTGGACCTGGGCGCTGTCCCTCAGCTCTTTAACTCAAGGCTAGTGCTCTACCACTTGAGCCACAGCGCCACTTCCATTTTTTTTTCCTGCTTATGTGGTGCTGAGGAATGGAACCCAGGGCCTCATGCATGCAAAGCAAGCACTCTACCAGTGAGCTACCTTCCCAACCCCAAGAAGAGTTGTTTGTTTGTTTTTTTTGGTCAGTCATGGGGCTTGAACTCTGGGCCTGGGCACTGTCCCTCAGCTCTTCAGCTCAAGGTGAGCGCTCTACCACTTGAGCTACAGTGCTACTTCTGGTTTTCTGGTGGTTTATTGGAGATAGGAGTCTCATGGTCTTTCCTGCCTGGGCTGGCTTTGAACCATGATCCTCAGATCTCAGCCTCTTGAGTAGCTAGGATTACAGGCGTGAGCTACCAGTGCCGGCTTAAGAAAAGTTTTTTTTTTTTTAAATAGATACAATTTGAATTTTTCTTTTTCTTTCTTTCTTCTTTTTTTTTTTTTCTTTTGTTGGTTGTGGGACTTGAACTCAGCCTGGGTGCTGTCCCTCAGCTTTTCAGCTTAAAGTGAGTGCTCTAGCACCATTTGAGCTATAGCACCGCTTCCAGTTTTTAGGTTGTTAATTGGAGATAAGGGACTTGAGGCCTTTCCTTCCCACTCTGGCCTTGAACCACAGTCCTCAGATCTCAGCCTCCTGAGTAGCTAGGATTACAAGTGTGAGCCTGTAACCTGTAACCAGCATCTGGCGGCTTCTTTTTTTTTGGGTATGGGGCTTGAACTCAAGGCCTGGGTGCTATTCCTGAGTTTTTGCGCTCAAAGCTAGTGCTCTATCACTTTGAGCCATTGCTCCACTTCAGGTTTTCTGGTGGTTAATTGGAGATTAGAGTCAAGCTTTCCTGCCTAGGCTAGCTTTGAACCTCAGTCCTCAGATCGAAGCCTTCTGAGTAGATAGGATTACATGAATGAGCCACCAGTGCCCAGCTCAGATATTTTATACTATTTATTTTTCTTTCCAAGTAAGAAAATGTGTAAATCCCATGTAATACTTGTAAATATCGGTTGCTCAGTTGGATAATTATTATTATTTTTTTGTCGGTTGTGGGGTTTGAACTCTGGGCTTGGGCGCTGTCCCTGTACTCTTCAGCTTAAGGAGAGCTCTCTACCGCTTGAGCCACAGTGCCACTTCTGGTTTTCTAGTGGCTTATTTGAGATAAGAATCTCATGGACTTTCCTGCCCTGGCTGGCTTCGAACTGTGATCCTCAGATCTCAGCCTCCTGAATAGCTAGGATTACAGGTGTGAGCCACCAGGGCCTAACATAATTGTTTTTTTTGTGTGCCTGTCCTGTGATTTGAACTCAGGGCCTAGGCTCAAGGCTAGTGTTCTAACATTTGAGCCACACCTCTACTTATAGCTTTTTAGAGATAAGAGTATGATGGCTTTCCTGCCAGGCCTAGTGTGGAACCTTGATCCTTACATCCCAAACTGAATAGTTAGGATTATAGGTGTGAGATACCTGTCCCCAGCCTAACAGTAATTTTATATGAGCTGTGGCATACATAAAGCATCACAAGTTTTTTTTATTTGGTCAGTTGTGGGGCTTGAACTCTGGGCCTGGGAACTGTCCCCTAGCTCTTAAGCTGAAGGCTAGCATTCTACCACTTGAGCCACAGTGCCACTTCTGGCGTTTTCTGTTTATGTGGTGCTGAGGAAATGAACCCAGGGCCTCATGCATGCAGGGCAAGCATTCTACCACTGAGCCACCTTCCCAGCCCCCAGTTTTTTTTTAAGAATCTATAAACGTGGGGTTGGAGGCATGGTACAGTTGGTAGAGTCTTAGCCAATGAACAAAAGTGTAAAGTACTAGGTTTGTGTTCTGGTCTTGACTCAAAATAAAAAGGGGTCTATAAATGTGCTTCTTGGTAAACTGACTTCTGAAAATAAAATAAATTTTTGTTTAATAAAGGTATCTGTAATAAAAGTATTATTTCTTCATTATCAGCCCTAAAAAACTCCCAGGTTCATTTAACTGTATCTGTTGTAATGTTTTCTCTTCCTTCTATAGAGTTGTCTCTGTGGGAAATTTGTCTTCCGTCCATTGCGTCCATTTCGTAGATACTCTACTTCAAGGAGTTCTGGGTATGTAATTTGTCCCACTGGAATTAACTTTTACTATGTACTGCTAAGATTGTATTTGTTTTTGTGTGTGAGAGGGCTTGGGGGAGGGGAAGGAGAAAGAGAATAGAAAAAAGAGAATATGTGCTTAGAACCTTTCACTCTTCCCTTATCCATAATTTTATTCATTCATGGCAGCTTGTAGCAGTATGGCCTCATTGTCATGAGAAGAGAAAGTATATTGCAATAAGGTATTTTGTGAGAAAGAAGGGGAAGGGGAAAATGAGGTAGAACATGGAAGGGGTGACATTGATCAAGGTGCATTGTACTCATAACCTGACTTATGGAATCACATCAAATCTATTAGAGTATATTGTTATAACCTATTTTAGTTTTCTCCCCCGTTTTTTGGGTACTGAGGATTGAACTCACAGCCTTGAATTTGCTAAGCCAATTCTCTGTTGCTTGAGCCACACCCTCCAATTCTAATTGTCTTATTATTATTAATTAGTTAATTATTTTTTTGGGCTTGAACTCTGGGCCTGGGTGCTGTCCCTCAGCACTTTACCACTTGAGCCATGGCGCCAACTTCCAGCTTTTTTTTCTGCTTATGTGGTGCTGAGGAATCGAACCTAGGGCCTCATGCATGTTAGGCAAGCACTCTACCACTGAGCTACTTTCCCAGCCCCGTTTATTTTATTGTTGTTGTTTTTAACCCCTTGCTGTGCCTAACTCATAGAGTTTGTCATAGGTGTGTGTGTGTCTGTCTACATAAAACACGGCATATATTGGGTCTGGTATTATGTATGGTGGTTTCAGGCATCCCGTGAGGTATACACAGACAAACACACACCTCAGATAAGAAAGACTACATGCTAGTATGTACTTTACAAATACTTTACTGTAATATTTTTGGGTCCCTTTTGTTACATTATTTGTAGGTAAAAGCTTGTTAATGACGTTCCTTTTGGCTCTACGGTAATTAGATGGCATCCATGGCACTTCCATCCCCACTTCAGGCTGCAATCTTCTAGCAGATTTAAATCTAGAATTGCAATTGTAAGTTCAAAAAGTAGTTTTCAGGGCTGGGAAGTTGTCTTAGTGGTAGAGTACTTGCCTTGGATGCATGAGGCCCTGGGTTTGATTCCTCAGTACCACATAAGATAAAAAAAGCCAGAAGTGGCACTATGGCTCAAGTGGTAGAGTGCTAGCCTTGAGCTGAAGAGCTGAGGGACAGTGCCCAGGCCCAGAGTTCAGGCCCCATAACCGACAAAAAAAAAGTAGTTTTCAAGTTATAGCTGATACTTTTTTTTTCTTTTTCTTTTTTGCCAGTCCGGGGGCTTGAACTCAGGGCCTAGGAACTGTCCCTGAGCTTTTGCTCAATACTAACACTCTACCTCTTGAGCCATAGCGCCACTTTCGGCTTTTTTCTTTTTGCTTATGTGGTGCTGAGGAATTGAACCCAGGGCCTCATGCATGCAAGGCAAGCGCTCTACCACTGAGCCAACTTCCCAGCCCGTGTGAGACTCTTATCACCAAGACTATCTCCAGAAAACTGGAAGTGGTGCTGTGGCTCAAGTTGGTAGTGTTAGCCTTGAACTGAAGAGCTGAGGGATAGCTCCCGGGCCCAGAGTTCAAGCCCCAGGACCAGCAAAAAATAAAATAAAAATAGTCAATAAGAGAAAAGTAGTAATGTGCAACGATGGTAGCAAAACAGTGCTAGAGAAGTAAAGCTTTGTTAGAAGTCTTTGGGCGTTTTCATTGGTCTAGGAAAGTAGATATTGGGTAGCTGAGTAAATACTGTGTTTCCTATTTCTTTCCCTTAGGTTGACTCCAGGCAGAATTGCTGGAGCTGGCGTTTTGTTTGTTGGTGGAGGTATTGGTGGCACTATCCTATATGCCAAATGGGATTCTCATTTCCGGGAAAGTGTTGAGAAAACCATACCTTACTCAGACAAACTTTTTGACATGTTTCTTGGTTCTGTACCTTACAATGTCCCATTGCCAACGAAGCCAGTAAGTTTTAAGCAATATTTCAGTTTATCCTAAGAATACTTTTAAAAGCAAACTCTTTTCATTTTGATACTATTATTCATGTACAGTTAAGTGCACCTTGCCAGATGTATATTTGTTCTCTGTAATCTGTACAGGTGTGATCATTCCATATATGCTCTGTTAGTGTATACAACATACAAAATAAGTGCATTTCACAAAGAGGTAAGTGGATGAGACATGTTGGGATAGCTGGTTGCCTTGTAGACTGAGTAGCAGAGAGTTATATCAACCATACAGTTGCAGCTAAAAAGCTCTCACTTAGGACACTAAAAACATAACTGTAGATATAGAATGGTCATGGTATAGAACCCAAAGTTATGGTTAGTTATAGCTCCTTTTAGACCATAAAGCCGTCAGAATTTTTAGCTACATGTTGTTTGATTTTGTCTTCCAATATTCCCGGAACTTCGTGAATGTTCTTCAGAGCTTTGCCCTTTCTCCCTAACCAGCTCAACTTTGAAAAGGTATCTTAAGTATTTCTCCATTCAAACACAGTTTCTTTAAATAACAACAACTCTGTATCTGGCTGTCTTTCTGTCATCTCTCTTTCTATCTATCTAATCTTGTTTATATATACTTGGACACACAAGAGCATGGGCTTTTGACTATTTGGTATTAAGACATTTCTTTGTATCGTGAGGCTGGACATGCTGTTGAACTATTTCTTAGAAACTATATGGACTTGGCCAGCTGTAGTGGCTCATACCTCTAATCTAGCTTCTCCATAGAGAAAGACTGGCAGTAAGCTGAGCTTGGTGGTATACTTCTGTGATCTCATCTGTGTGGAAGGCATAGGTAGGAAGATTGTGTTCCAAGGCTGGCTGTGATATTACCTTAGAAATAATTAAAGCACAAAAAGCTACAGGTGTGGCTTAAGTGGTATAGTAAGCCTAGCAAGCATATGACCTTGAGTGCAAGTTCCAGTACCATCATTGCCACTGCTACCACCCCCCCCCCCAAAAAGAAACTGGGCTTCCATTCTCCAATATCTAATGTGGTCTACAGACCAATCCTGTCACAGAGGTGGTATTTGTGAAAACGGTGTTCTTTAATTTATTTATACCAATAATTTTATTTATACCAATAATACTTACTCAAAATGTTTCTGGCTGCTTTTCTGCACCATTTATTCTTTCATAAAAACTTTAAACTGTTTTTACTCAGGGAAGACCGTTTTGAAGCTGTAATAGTTAAGTCAGAATCTTGTGCATTTATTCTAAAACCTAAGTCTATTTTAAGCTTTATTATCCAAGAGGAATAGCTGGAAGCAGTCCTCGGAGCATGAAATCAGGCTGAAAAGTTCAGAGTAATGTTTTTTTCTTTCTCAACATGACTTTTCATTTTTTTAAATGATTTCTCCCTCTATAGGTAGACTTAGCATCTGTTCACTCCACTTTAGCTACTTGGAGAATATTTCCATGGCACTAATTCAGCATTGTCTAGACTATACATAAAACCTTGCGTATTCTTTCCATAGGTTGTGCATTTGAGCTAAACTTCCAGCCTCTTGATTTTTGTTGTTGCTGTATTTAGTACCAAGTCGTCAGGTTGCTAGGTTAGGGTTCTTAGATTATTTGTAGTTGCTTATATTTTATTAGCTTTCCTGTTTTGTTTACTCTAATATTTACTCTCTTTCTTGCATTATCACCGACCCTGCCCTGGCCTTTTTCACTTGATATCCGAATTATCTTCTCAACTAAACTTACTCCCTATATATACACTCTTTCCAATCTTCTCGTCTCCATCATCAGATATCTCCTCCTAAAAGAATGTAGATCCTCTTCACATCAGTACCAAGAGAATATTATAAAATTAGCACTATTATGTTTATATGATACAGCTATTAGGAACTTTCAAACATTTTCTGTTGTTAAAACACAGAGGTAAAAATTAGAGACTTTAAAGATTGCTTCATACACAGAATAAGGAAAGTGAAGGTATGGAAGGTGAAATGTCAGCCTGGGAACTTGTTATTTGGGTTCCTTTATATTGCTGTGGTTTATAGACTTCACTAGTTCTTGGATTGACTTTCAGTACCCTTGACAATCTCACATTCACCTCTGCAGCCATTTCTCTGCATAGAAACCCTCATCAGTTATATAGAAGACACCATAATTCAATTAAAAAATAGATATAGCCTTTTAAATGTTGTATATGTACAAGGAATGGTGTTTAAAGGAGGTCATATATTATGTGCTTTAAGAGTGCTAAAATATGAAATATGCCTAAGTCCTTTGGAATGAAACCTTTGGACTCCCAATTTTTGCATATGTGTGCGTGCTTGTGTGTGCCAGTTCTGGGGCTTGAAATCAAGGCCTGGGCACTGTCCCTGAGCAAAAATGCTGAGCATTTTTGCTCAGGGACAGTGCTCTACCACTGGAGCTACAACTTTACTTCCGGTTTTTATGTGGTTAATTGGAGATAAGAGTCTCATGACCTTTCCTGCCTGGGTTGGCCTTGAACATGGATCCTCAGATCTCATCTTCCTAAAGATACAGGCTAGGGTATAGGTATGAGCCAACTAGCTTTGGATCACAGTTTTTACAAATAATGATGGTTGCTGGGTGCTGGGGGCTCATTCCTCTAATCCTGGTTACTCAGGAAGCTGAGATCTGAGGATCGAGTTTTGAAGCCAGCAGTGGCAAGACAGCCCACAAGACTTATCTCCAACTAAATACCAAAAAAGCCAGAAGTAGAGTTGTATCACAAGTGATAGAGTGCTAGCCTTGAGTTTAAACCCCAGGTCTGGCACCAAAAAATGGAAAAAAAAAAAGTGGCTTCTGTTATGATTAATAAAATATTACAAAATAATGATAACTTTATATTGAAAACCTGAAAGACTAGACTTTTGAAAATATTACTATATGTTACCATTTACAAAAACAGTATTATATTCTAAATGTTAAATATTTTCATTTCTAAGATTCAATCTGGTCCACTAAAAATCTCTAGTGAATCAGAGGAAAAGAAGGACTCTGAACAGCCTGCTTCACAACTCCAAAAACAGAAGGAAGAAACTCCAACGTCAGGTACTCATTCTTTTAAAATTTAAGATAAAAGTTTTAATTCGTATACATACTGTTAATGGGATGGTCCATCGGTCCCCATCTTACCTATCCTTTCAGGGGTACAGTAGGGCATGATATAGGGCTTTCTTTTGAATAGATAAGGTTACAAACTTTTAATTTTCCTTTTTGTCCCTTTTTTCTTCCCTGATTCTTAACTTTTCTCCTGTTTGGATTTTAAGAGTTACCCTCTTTTCTCATTTCCTCCCCCTTTCTTCCCTTTCTTTCTTAGTGATAAATGTGTCTTGATAGCCCCTGCAGATTTTTTTGGTTGTGGAGCTTGAACTCTGGGCCTGGGCACTGTCCCTCAGCTCTTCAGCTCAAGGCTAGCCCTCTACCACTTAAGCCACAACGCACTTCTGGTTTCTGAGTGGTTTATTGGAGATAGGAGTCTCAAGGAGTTTCCTGCCCAGGCTGGCTTTGAACTGAGATCCTCAGATCTCAGCCTCCTAGGTAGCTAGGATTACAGGCATGAGCCATCGACGCATGGCCCCTACAGATTTTTTTTTGGGGGGGGTTTGGTCATGGGGCCTGAACTCTGAACCTGGGCACTGTCCCTCAGCTCTTCAGCTCAAGGCTAGCACTCTACCACTTGAGCCACAACTTGAACCACAGCTACACTTCTGTTTTTTTTTTTTTTTTTTTAGTGGTATATGGGAAATAAGAGTCTTGCTGACTTGCTGTGGCTGGCTTTGAATTGTGATCCTTAGATCTCAGCCTCCTAAATTGCTAGGATTACAGTAATGACTCATCAGCACTCATCCTCCCCCTCTCCCTCTCTCCATCAGTGGTAGAGTTGAATACAAGGTCTGTCCTTAAGCTTTTTTCACTCAAGGCTAAAGCTTTGCCACTTCCAGCCAGAGTACCACTTCCAATTTTTTTTGGGGGGGGTCCGGTTGTGGGGCCTGAACTCTGGGCCTGGGCGCTGTCCCTCAGCTCTTCAGCTCAAGGCTAGCGCTGTACCACTTGAGCCACAGCACCACTTCCGGCTTTTTTCTTTTTGCTTATGTGGTGCTGCGGAATTGAACCCAGGGCCTCATGCATTGCAAGGCAAGCACTCTACCACTGAGCCACCTTCCCAGCCCCACCACTTCCAACTTTCTTGTGGTTAATTGGAGAGATAAGAATCTCACAGCCAAGCTCACAGGCGGGTGGCTCCTGCCTGTAATCCTAGCTACTAAGGAGGCTGAGTTCAAAGCCAGCTCACCTGTAATCCTAGCTACTAAGGCTGAGTTCCAAGCCAGCCTGGGCAGGAAAGTCCATGAAACTCCTATCTCCAATAAACCACCAGAAAACCGGAAGTGACTTGGTTCAAAGTGGTACAGCACTAGCCTTGAGCTGAAGAGCTGTGGGACAGTGCCCTGGCTCAGTTCAAGCCCACATCCAGCAAAAAAAAACAAAAACCAAAACAAAAAGAATCTTACAGACTTTCCTTCCTAGGCTACTTTGAATCATGGTTCTCAGATCTCAGATGCCTGAGTAGGATTATAGGTGTGAGCCACCAGCTACTTGGCTCTGCCTTTTTTTTTTTTTTTAACTGCTAACATTTCTTGGTGGATTGAATGGAAGGGGATCATATATAAGTAAATAATTAACATATAGAATACTGTGGGAGGGAATGTTGCAATTTTCAATGGAGTGGGTAAGGAATCGTCAACTGGAAAGAATTATTTAAGCAAAGACTAAAAAGAGAAGGGAGTATTTTATATAAAAGGCTGGTGAAAATAGCACCCCAGATAGCAGGTTGGTTCAAGGAATAAACAAAGGAATAAATGAGGCTGGAGTGAAACTGGGAGAATGCAGTAGCAAATGTGACTGACAGAGCAGAAAGCCTATTGTAGAGGTTCTCGGAAGCCATTTGGGTTTATATAGGGAGTGGGATGGGCTGTCTCTAGAGTGTGCTGAGCCCAGGGACTGATATCTGAAACTTACTGTAATATGATTACTCTGGCTATTGTGGGCAGATAGGAACCCACAATAGAGTCTGGAAAGCCAGTTAAGTATTGAGTTTTGTGAGTAAAATCTAATTTTATTTCTTAAACAAGATCTTTAGTTTTCTGAAATAACTTTTGTGTCCTATTTTATTGCTCCCTCATTTCATCTTTAAAGTTCTTTTCTCTTTCATCAATATTTTTGTTTATATACTTGCAAGACCTTGATCTTTTTAAAACTTTCTTTAAAATTTCCTTTCTTTAAAATTGTCATTTCTGAAGTGACTTTACAAACTATGTTCTGTTTTTCACACTGTCTCTATTGTGTTTTCTTTGTTTGGAGCTATTGTCTTTCTGCTTAAACTTCTTCCTTCATCTCTATGACACTTCAACAGTTATTAAAAATACTCTTTCTTTAGTTCCTTTTTTGGTCTGCTTTATATAGGCTCTTTTTCTCCCCTTGTCATTCATTTTCCATGTTATTCAAATCTGATGTCTACTCTTGTAAAAGATTATTAGTACAGTCACCAGATGCCTTTCCTGGGATGAGGAGGGTAAAAAACGATGAGTGTTGACAAGGCTTCTTTGCCTTGGACTTTCTCCACCCTTGTCATGTGGTAGACAGTGTTGCTGCTTATGTATTATTATTATTATTATTTATTTTTTTTTTTTGCTGGTCCTGGGGATTGAATTCTGGGCCTTGGCACTCTCCCTGAGCATCTAGCTCAAGGCTAGTGCTCTATCACTTGAGCCACAGTGCTACTTCTGCCTTTTTCTGAGTAGTTTATTGGAGATAAGAATCTCACGGACTTTTCCTGCCTGGGATGGCTGTTATTTAAGCAAGTGGCATTAGATTTTTTTTTTGGGGGGGGGGTGCTAGTCTTGGAGATTAAACTCAGAGACTAGGCACTATCTCTGAGCTTTTTTGCTCAAGTGCTCTACCACTTGAGCCACAGCTTCATTTTCTGCTCTTTGATTGTTAATTATAGATAAGAATCTCATGGACTTTTCCTGCCTGGGCTGACTTTAAACCGTGATCCTCAGATCTCAGCATTTTGAGTGCTTACTAGGATTACAGGCATGAGCCACTGGTGCCTGGCAAGAAGCATTTGTTTTTAAGTAGTCAGATGTAAAGTGAAAAGTAGTTGTAGATTCCTGTGTGTTTTCCATTAACCCAGGAAATGATAAATACCACAAGTAACATGTATTTATAGCATCTACAGAGGCAGCTCAAGTTATTTCTGCAGCAGGTGATACACTTTCCGTCCCAGCCCCTGCCGTTCAGCATGAGGACTCTGTAAAATCTGATGGGCCTGAAATTGGAGGAAAACCCCCATCTGAAATTTCAGGTAGTTTAATTATTTATGCTCGTTGTATTATAGATGATATTCTTACCAGAATTATTTAATGCTACACAGCACCTACACACTGTAAGTATACATTTATCCTTGCATCAAGTCTTTAGACTTGCTTTGGAAAATTCTTAAATTCTTAAGTCTGAATAAATCGTTTGGGGAAGAGAAGAGAATTGCTAATTCCTTATTTCTTCATTTTGGAATCATTTAAGAGTGATGATGTGTTTTTTTGCAATCCATATCACCAGAATGCCTTTGGTTAATGTAACTGGTTTGTATACATTAGCTGTAAAATTCTATGCTGAAATTTGATTTCCTCTTATTTACTTCTGCTGCAAGAGGAAGCATCCCCAACTGTAAGGGAGCGACCACCTGAAGAAGTTGCAGCTCGCCTTGCAGAACAGGACAAACAAGAGCAAGTTATGATTGAGAGTATGTAAATCAAACAGCTTTTTAAGTGCCTGGAGTCATCTCTCAATTGCTCTCTTAAACCATCAGTAGAAGTTTGTCATCTACTAGCTAGTTGTAGTTTATTTTCTTAGTGTTACTGCTTCATTCCCCACTTTCATCCCATCATTTGTGTTCCCACGTAAACTACTTTCATCCAGATGACAAGGACTATTCTTAGGGTATAGTTGGTGAACATTCCAAATAAGAAGTGTCTTATTTCTCCATTTGTTTTATTTGTATTATTTGTTACTAGTGCTGATGATTCTTATATTCTGGGGAACAGAAATTAGTTACGTTTCAGCATAGTAAACTGGTAAAAATTTTTGTGAGAGTCATAGTGTCTTATACCCAGCTTCTGGACTCCCATTATTATCTGAAACTCTTATTTGAAATTGGTGGGGGAAAGAGTGTTCTTTATGTTGCTGATGTTTGGCTACCAAGCATATGCCTTTTTAAGTTTTTTTTTTATTTTGTTGTTGTTTGAGAGAGGGTCTTACTCTGTAACCAAGGCTGGCCTTGAACTCTTGATTCTTCTACCTCATCTCCTGCAGTTGCATATAAATGTTAGCCAGGCTAGCCAAAAATCTTAATTTTATTATGTGGGGCATGAAATCTGGGCCTGGGCACTGTCCCTCAGCTCTTCAGGTCAAGGCTAGCCCTCTACCACTTGAGCCACAGTGCCATCTCCAGTTTTCTGAGTGGTTTTTTCGAGATAAGAGTCTTGTGGACTTTTCCTGCCCAGGTTGACTTTGAACTGTGATCTTCAGATCTCAGCCTCCTGAGTAGCTAGTATTACAGGCGTGATTACCAGTGCCTGGTGGGATTTTTGATAATTAAAAAAAAGATAATAGAAAAGGTTTGAAGTTGGGCTCAAGTTCAATCCCTAATACCACGCCCAAAATAATAATAGATAGGTGTTTTCTTTCTTAAGGGGGACATATGATATACCGTACCACCATATTCTTATATCTCAAAAGGAAGTATATAGCTTTTTGCTGGACACTTGAGTTGCTTGTTTTAATTTCTTTATGGTACTAGGGGTTGAATCTAAGACCTTGTATAAACTAGGCAAACTTTCTACCATGTTACATCTTAACTCCTGAATTAAGATGTGAAATTGTAAATTTGAGATGAAGATGTCTATTGCTTTATCTGCTGTTTTGTTATTTTGCCCAGTTTTTCTTTTTATTTTGGGCAAAGTGAAAAAGTTTCTTGATCTTGACTTGTGCCTCAGAAATATTGAAAAAAAATACATGTATGCATATGACTTAGCCAGAATCAGAGCACCAGGAAAAGGCTGTATACTGTGATATCCCCCATTAACACAAGCCTGTCATAAAAGCCAAGTGTAGTATTTACTCTCCCTTTACTCTTGCTCTCTTTATACACCTTTAAGTTGCACTTCAGTCTGACTTCAGTTTCTTGATACTTGGTCATTATCAGTTCTTTCCTATTATCTAGGTTGCAGAGGTGCCACATGTGGTTCAGCAGGTTCTTTTGTTTGTTCACTTCTAGCTTAGGCTTGTGCTCAGAGCACTTTTTATTTTTATACTACATACCTAACATATTCTTAGGATTTCTGATTGTTACTCATCATATTCTCATTGGTCTTCAATTATTTCTCCATTTTCATCCCAAATCATCCTTTGTTCCACTTAACACAAATCTTGAAATTTCCTTTTTGTATTTTTGAAGGAGCATATAGGAATTTCTATGTGATCATAATAGGTTTGAGTTATTTGTGTAAACTATCCATTCCAAGCTGTTACTGACTTTTTTATTTGCATATTTTCTTGTTTGCCTTTTTTCTCGTCTGTTATTTTTTTTTTTTTTTTGGCTTGAACTCTGGGCCTGGGTGCTGTCCCTCGGCTCTTCAGCTCAAGGCGAGCGCTCTACTACTTGAGCTACAGCGCCACTTCCGGTTTTCTGGTGGTTTATTGGAGATAGGAGTCTCACGGTCTCTCCTGCCCGGGCTGGCTTTGAACCGTGATCCTCAGATCTCAGCCTCCTGAGTAGCTAGGATTACAGGCGTGAGCCACCAGCGCCCGGCTTGTCTGTTATTTTCTTGTACCCTGGCTATAACAAGATTTTGCTATAGGTTTTCCTTCTTCCTGAGCTGTTGAAAATGTGCCCTTTTTTTCCTGGTGAGTCTGTATGACTTTTTAAACAAAAAAGTTGGTAGTTATTGTATATTTATAGCTTCTAGAATATCTAACCTTGTTTCTTCCATTTGAAACATTCTTGCCTTCTTTAGGTAATTTTTTTCCTTAAGCCCAAACTTTTTACTTTGGAAAAAAACTCACAGGTATTTATAAAAGCAAAAAAAAGTATAATAAACCCTGATAGATTCACCATCCAGATTCAGTTGCTATCAGTATTTTACTATCCTTTATTATTGTTTCCTCAGCTCTAGCCAAGAGCTTACAAGATGCTCTGAGCCAAACTGCTTCCATCACTCAGCAGGCTATTGCAGCCCAGAATGCTGCTGTCCAGGCTGTCAATGCACATGCCAACATACTAAAAGCAGCCATGGACAACTCTGAGGTGAGTCAGGTAGAGAGATTGGTTATGGGGCCTCTAAAATACACGGATTTCTAATACTCAGATTTCTTCCAGGGTTTTTTTTTTTTTCACGAAAAAGGACAATCTAAAGCATTTGTCTTCAGAAAACAGAAAAGCTTTTTTAAAAATGTTTTTAAAATGAATTTTGTTATGCTGCCTTTAAAAAAAAATCTCATAACACCTATAAGAGTATTATTAGATTTGTTTTTATACTTTGGGAGTGTTTGTATATATTAGTTGTTACTTCTTTGTTGTTTTGAAATTGCCAACTATTTCTTCTTTTTTTGAGGTTGACATGAAATTTTAAAAAATGATATTGAGACAGCGTAAATGCCCCAGGCACCGTCTATTTTCAATTAAATATATATGCTTATTATTGGTTTATCTTAAACACCTCATAGAATAAAGTAACAATTTTGATTTCTAAAGGTAATACTAGAATTCAATGACTTTATTTTAAATTTTATTTGTTAATTCAGTATATGTAAATATCTCAACAGGAAGTTTTCTTAAAAGTAAAATAAGTAACCTATAAGTATTAAGGGCAAAGATCATGCATACATGCATGATTAGTAGTTATCTTGCTGCCATAACTACATTGTTTTTATAAATGTTTTTAAACATGCTTTGCATTTTTTCTAATCTATACCCACTGACCTTAACTGCTGGAAATGATAGCCTTTTAAAACAACTGAAAATTCCATTTTATTTGAAATTCAAGGAGATGTAAATATTAGGAGCTCAGTCAACAAAGAAGAACACGCAAAGTATTTACTATGCCTGTTACACAGGTTCAGGAAGACTGCAAGTACCATGATATTATAGGAAGCTGAATCTAAACCAGCTTCAAAAGTACAGCAACTGGGCTGGGCACCAGTGTCTACACCTGTAATCCTAGCTAATCAAGAGGCTGAGATCTGAGGATCAGGGTTTGAAGCTAGTCAGTCTGTAGGCAGGAAAGAACATGAGACTTTTATCTCTAATTAACTTCCCAAAAAGCTGGATATGGAGCTGTGGTAGAGCATTAGCCTTGAGCAAAAAAGCTGATGGACAGGGCCCAGGCCTTGGTTCCCCCCCCCAAAAAAAAAAAGTATAGCAATTGGAAGCTTTCAATATTGTGATTCTATTTTGTAGTATTTAGGGTATACTCTCTTTCCGATGAACATATAATGTGTCAAGCATATGGATTAGACCATGAAAAATCTATTGCATCTAAGATTTTACTACTAAGGGACACCTTATAATACAAGTTCAATAGAATTAGAGAGTGTTACCTAATGTCACAAGTAATAAGAAAATACTTTCATTCTTTATTGTGTGTTTTGAGACAGAGTTGCTGTGTAGCCAGGTGGGTCTCCAACTTACTGTCTTCCTGCCTCAGCTTGTGCTACCATGTCTGCTTAGACAGATTTTCACATATGATAAAAAGGAATATCAGCAGAATAAAGTGTGTCTTGTATTTCCCAGGCATATAGAAAAAAGGATTCCAACTGCTGTTTCTAGTAAAAGAAGTTTCAGGTACACTTGGGATCTATAATACAAAGCTAAGTGCTTTTCAAAGTAGTATTTACAAATAGTTGAACTTGACTCTGAATGAGTTGTATCCTCTAGGACCTCTGTAAACAGGAGTGCCTTCAACAAGGAAGGCACATTTTGCCTCCTAATAAATTATTGACATTTGCACTCTTTTTTTTTTTGCCAGTCCTGGGTCTTGAACTTGGGGCCTGGGTGCTGTCCCTGAGCTTCTTTTGCTCAAGGCTAGCACTCTACCACTTCTGGCTTTTTCTGTTTATGTGGTACTGAGGACTTCATGCATGCTGGGCAAGCACTCTACCACTAAATCACATTTCCAGCCCCCTGCACTCTATTTTTTTGTAATTTTTATTTATTTTTGTAGTACCAGGGTTTGAACTTAGGGTCTTGAGTTTGCTAAGCAGCGACTCATCACTGAGCTATGCCTCTGGCTCAGTCTTTTTTTTTTTTAAAGTATATATATTATATATATCACAATGTACAATTCACTCAAAGATGACTTCAAAAAGTTGATTTATACTTTATGAATTAGGAAATGACATCTTTGGGAATAACCTTTTGGAGTAATAATGAGCATATGAACTTTCTACTTTATAACTACTATATAAACTTTCTACTTTATATGGCACAGTACTAGGGCTTGAACTTAGGATCTTATGCTCTTGTATGGCTTTTTTGCTTGCAGCTTATATTCTACCACTTGAGCTTGTATTCTACTTTTTGCTGGTTAATTGGAGATAAAAATCTTAAGGATGGGCTGGGAAGGTGGCTCAGTGGTAGAGCGCCTGCCTTGCATGGATGAGGTCCTGGGTTCAATTCCTTAGCACCACATAAGCAAAAAGAAAAAAGCCGGAAGCGGCACTGTGGCTCAAGTGGTAGAGCACTAGCCTTGAGCTGAAGAGCTGAGGGACAGCACCCAGGCCCCATCCAAAAAAAAAAAATCTTGAGGATTTGTCTGCCCAGGCTGGCTTTGAACCTTGGTTCTCAAATCTCATCTCTGTGGTAGCTAGAATGAACTGTTACCTGTGCTTCTACTTACCCTTAAGCTATGCTTTTGGTAGCCAGCCCTGCAATTAAGAAAAATTTAAATATTAGTACTTCACTGAGAATGACTTAAAATCCACAGACAACTCAGAAAAAGTGTGGTTTTTACATTTTCTGCTCCATATTTTCCTTTGAGAATCTAATTTTAAAAAGTCTTGAATGCTTACACATTGGAAAATAAAGCTGCTTCCACCCCCTCCATTTTGTGGAAGGGCAGTTGATGGGAGGTTATGGACTTTGTTGTTGTTGATTATAAAGCTTCGGTTATAAGTTTCTCCTCTGGAGAAATGTTATATAGAAGCTTTTACTTTTGAATTTAATGTCACTTATTTCAGTATTTAATCTTATCTAAGCTGTTGATTATATAATTAATCATGTTGATATAATTAAAATTTTTGTTTAGATTCCAAGCGAGAAGAAGTCTGCTCAGTGGCGTACAGTGGAGGGTGCATTGAAAGAACGCAGAAAGGCAGTAGATGAAGCTGCTGATGCTCTTCTCAAAGCCAAGTAATTACTCATGGACTTTAACAAGTAATTAGGGTCTCCTAGTGATTTTCTTTGGGCTGGGCTTCATACTATATAAAGAATGAAGAGGCAGATAAATCTTTGTTTTGTTCTCTATATGTGATTGATCTGCGTTGGCATATTAAACACAAAAGTTTTAAAGGGACAGGATGTATAACATGTTTAAGCCAGAATGAAATTGGCAAAAATTGATATATAGGATCTTAAGACAAAAGTAAGGTTTCCTTTGGATTGTTACTAAAGTAATATTTCCACACATTTACATTTGCTCTAATTTTAGAGCTGGGGTAGATGGAACAGTTTTATCAGAAGAGAGAAAATAAGACAATCTGTTTGCCCTAACGATCAAAGTATTGAGTATATAGCTTTATCCCTACTCAACCTTGATGCCTGGGAATTGGCTATAATTATGTTCAAGTCTAGAAACTCAAACCACGCTCAGCCTCTGAGGATGAGAACCTGTATTATACTACAAGGTTCCTACCAAAATCTGTTTGCCCTAACGATCGAAGTATTGAGTATATAGCTTTATCCCTACTCAACCTTGATGCCTGGGAATTGGCTATAATTATGTTCAAGTCTAGAAACTCAAACCACGCTCAGCCTCTGAGGATGAGAACCTGTATTATACTACAAGGTTCCTACCAAAATGGATGGACATTGTCTTTCTAAATTTTGCCATATTGACATGTTTATTATTGATTAAGAGAAGCCATCTAATAAGGCTAGCATATCTTTTAGGAAGTTTAAATCATTATGTTTACATCACTGCATTGTGCAGGGCTGGATACTTTAGTTCATCTGATCTACGAAATATTCCAAATTATGACTGCTCCTGAGACCCTGTTACTTATTTGCTCAGTGAGTTCTTTGGCCTTTGCCTTTGCCTTCCTTAGGTTCTCTCTCTTTTTTTTCCTTTTCTTTTTGTCAGCCGTGGGGCTTGACCTCTGGGCCTAAGCACTGTCCCTCAGCTCTTCAGCTCAAGGCAAGCTGTCTACCACTTGACCTACAGTGTCACTTCCGGTTCTTTTGGTGGTTAATTGGAGATAAGAGTCTTAAGGACTTTCCTGCCTGGGCTGGCTTTGAACTGTGAGCCTCAGATCTCAGCTTCCTGAGTAGCCCGATTTCATGCGTGAGCCATCAGTGCCCAGCTTGGGAATCATTCTGACCCTTTGGAGGCTGACATTTCTTTAGTACTCATGTAGTGGTAGGCACTGTGCTACATATTTCTCATGAATAACTATCCTTATACAAGGGTGACTAGCCCATTAGGTCTAAAAGTTTAATGTAGTCTCTCTTGTTCTAAAGTATATATCCCATGCTACTTCTGAGTTGCTTTACGAGGTATAGCTAGCTCATGGCTGAGTGGGATTTTCATGCGGTTGTTGAGAAAAAATTTCACTGCCTATTGGCCATTAAGAAAGCATGAAAGGCCAGATACCAGTGGCTCACACCTATAATCCTAGCTACTAAGGAGGCTGAGATCTGAGGATCATGGTTCAAAGCCAGCCTGGGCAAGGAAATCAGTGAGACTCTTATCTCCAGTTAACCACCAGAAAACTGGAAGTGACTGTAGCTCAAAGTGGTACAGCACTAGCCTTGAGCTGAATTGCTCATAGACAGCATCCATGCCTGGAGTTTAAGCCCCACGAACGACCAAAAAACAAAAAGCATCAAAGCTGGGCACCAGTGGTGCGTGCGCATGTGCATGCACGCGCGCGGGCACACACACACACACACCTCTAATAAGCTTGATAAGTAATTATATTAAATATTTGCTTTATTTGTTTTCAGAGAAGAATTAGAGAAGATGAAAGGTGTAATTGAAAATGCAAAGAATGAAGAGGTTGCTGGGGCCAAAACTCATATAACTCTTGCAGAGGGAAAACTTCACAACATGATAGTTGATTTGGATAACATGGTCAAGAAGGTACATTTCTCAATTCTTTATAATGTTTTTATTTGTTTGTTTATTAATGCCAATCCTGGGGTTTGTACGGAGAACCTGGGTGCTGTCCCTGAGTTGCTTTTGCTCAAGGCTAATGTTCTAATACTTGAGCTACAACTTGCAGGTTTTTCTGAGTAGTTTATTGGGGATAAGAATGGTATGGGCTATTCTGTCCAGGCTGGCTTGGACCGTGATATTAACACCTCAGTCTCCTGAGTATCTAGTATTACAGCTGTAGGCTTACAGCATGTGGCTTATATTTTTTAAATATGTTCAGCCAAAAGCTTTTTAAGAATTTGGGAAAGTAGTAAGATCTCTATTATCTCCCCATTTTTTCCTAGCAAAGAATATTAGTTCTTAAAAAATGCCTTGGGGGAAATCATGGTGGCTCATGTCTGTAATCCCAGCTACTTGGGGTAGGAGATCTGGAGAATTACTATTCAAAGACAGTCTGAGCAAAAAAATATTAGTGGGATCCTATTTTACTGAATAAACAAGGCATGATAGTGCATGTTTACGATTCTAGCTAAATGAGAGCTATAGGTAGGAGGATCATAGTCTGAAGGTGGCTTGGCAAAAACGCAAGATGCTCTCTGAAGAAAAACTAAAGCAAAAAAAGGGCTGGGAATGTGGCTTAGTGGTAGAGTGCTTGCCCAGCATTCATGAAGCCCTGAGTTCAATTCCTCAGCACCACATAAACAGAAAAAGCTGGAAGTGGTGCTGTGGCTCAAGTGGTAGAGTGCTAGCCTTGAGCAAAAGAAGCTCAGGGCTGGGTGAGGGTGGCTCACGCCTATACTCCTAGCTACTCTAGAGGCTGAGATTTGAGGATCATGGTTCAAAGCCAGCCTGGGCAGGAAAGTCCATGAGACTCTTCAGTAAACCACTAGGAAACCAGAAGTGGCGCTGTGGCTCAAGCGCTTGCCTTGAGCTAAAGAACACAGGGACAGTGCCCAAGAGAGTTGTTCAAGCCCCATGACCGACCGGGGGAAAAAAAAAAAAAAGGATTGTATCTAGTAAGCTTGAGGCTTTTTTTTTTTTGCTTGAGGCTTTGAGTTTGAACCCTAGTACCCCAAAATTTTAACAAAAACTTTTTTTCAGGTGAGGCACTGGTGGCTCATGCCTATAATCTTAGTTAATAATAATAATCAGGAGGCTGAGATCTGAGAGTCTCAGTTCAAAGCCAGCCCATCCAGGAAAGATCATGAGACTCTTACCTCCAGTTAACTACCAGAAAATCAGAAGTGGTACTGTGGCTCAAAGTGGTAAAAGTGCTTGCCTTGAGTGAAGGAGCTCAGGGACAGTACCGAGGCCCTGAGTCCCAGTCCAAAAAAATAAAAATAAAAACTTTTTTTCCTTTTTTTTTTTTTTTTTTGCTTAGGGAGAGTACTTAAGAGAGTTTTAAGTTTTAGGATTCAAGCCTTAGTACCAGCAAAAATAATTTTTAATGGATTTTATTATTATGTTCTCATATATGCTTATAATGCACATATTCACCACCATTCCCTATCAACTTTTGTCCTCTTTCTTTTTATTTTTTCCCCCTGTGTTGGTACTAGTGCTTCTACTCATACTAGGGATTATACTCACGGCCTCTCATTCATCAGCTTGCAGTCCACTACTTGAGCCACATCTTCAGTTCTGCTTTTTTGTTGGTTAATTGGAGATAAGTATCTCAGATTTGTCTACCTGAACTGGCTTCAAACCTCAATCTTCACATCTTATGTCCGAAGTAGCTAGGATTATAGTTGTGAGCCACCAGGACCTGGTTCTCCTGACTCCTCAACACTTCCCCTTTTAATGAGCTTCAGATTTGTTTGTGTTATTTACGCATTCCCATCAAGAAATAAAGCATTGTATTTCTTTTTTCCTGGTATGCATGTGGACTTTTTACTCAGCTTAACTCTTGTATTTTCTAGGTCCAAGCAGCTCAGTCTGAGGCTAAGGTTGTCTCTCAGTATCATGAGCTGGTGGTCCAAGCCCGGGATGACTTTAGGCGAGAGTTGGACAGTATTACTCCAGAAGTTGTTTCTGGATGGAAAGGGATGAGTAAGTACAGTTGTAATATTTACACTTTTTCTTTTTTCAAATTTTTGGCAACTGATTAAACATGATTAAAGTCCTTCATGTAGTCCATATGCCTCTGACATATCTTATTGGGTATACAGTACATTGTTACAAAACTTTACTTCAACCATAATAATGATAGGTGACACACTGGACAGTACTTTTTTTGTTGTTAATTTACTTTATTGTTTTAGAGGTACTGTGCAGCAGGGTGACATTTACATATGTTAGGTAATAAGTACATTTTCTGTTTGCACTGTGGCATCTGTTTCTTAATTTCTCTCCTATTCCTCTCTCCCATCTCCACCCACGAGTTGTATAATTCACTTTCATCAATGTCTGGTGGGTTCCACTGCTGTACTTTTTTATCCTTTTCCCTTGATTTTGTGCCACCACTCCTCCCTTCCCACTGATGTGCATGTGAATACACCATATATAAGGTAAATGATACAGAGTTGGGCTGGGAAGGTGGCT
Source organism: Dipodomys ordii (assembly GCF_000151885.1). NCBI lineage: Eukaryota > Metazoa > Chordata > Mammalia > Rodentia > Heteromyidae > Dipodomys > Dipodomys ordii. The sequence continues at coordinate 1,441,076 of NW_012267430.1, forward strand.
CAGTGGAAGAGCGCTTGCCTTGCATGCATGAGGCCCTGGGTTCGATTCCTCAGCACCACATAAGCAAAAAGAAAAAAGCCGGAAGTGGCGCTGCGGCTCAAGTGGTAGAGCGCTAGCCTTGAGCTGAAGAGCTGAGGGACAGCACCCAGGCCCAGAGTTTAGACCCCACGACTGGACCCCCCCCCCAAAAAAAAAAAAGAATACAGAGTCATCAGAAAAAAAAAATCAAAGGTCCTTTGTTTCCATGTCTTTGGAGTTCATTTCAATGTGTGTATTATTTTATTTATTTTTTGTCAGTCGTGGAGCTTGAACTCTCTGCCTGGGCACTGTCCCTGAACTCTTCAGCTCAAGGCTAGTGCTCTACCACTTGAGCCACAGTGCTATTTCCGGTTTTCTGGTGGTTAATTGGAGATAAGAGTCTCATGGACTTTCCTGCCTGAGCTGGCTTTGAACCGAGATCCTCATATCTCAGCTTCCTGAGTAGCTAGGATTACAGACATGAGCCACTGGCTCTTGGCTGTGTTTTATTTTATATACACATGCTTGGGTATTGCACCTCTGTGATTCTTTCCCTCTTTTGGTCTCATTGTATGTGAGTATCTGGAATCCTGTGTAACTTGTTGTGATAATATTCTTTGTTTTTCTTTCTTCTTTTTCTTTTTGCTAGTCCTGGGGCTTGAACTCAGGGCCTGGGCACTGTCCCTGAGCTTCTTTCACTCAAGGCTAGCACTCTACCACTTGAGCCACACACCGCTTCTGGCCTTTTCTGTTTATGTGGTACTGAGGAATCAAACCCAGGGCTTCCTGCATGCAAGGCAAGCACTCTACCACAAGCCACATTCCCAGTCCTGTATTTTTTTTTTTTTTTTTGTGGTCTAGGCCTGGGCACTGTCCTTCAGCTCTTCAGTTCAAGACGAACACTCTACCACTTGAGTTACAGGGCTACTTCCAGTTTTCTGCTGGTTAATTGGAGATAAGAGTCTCAAGGACTTTCTGTCCTTGAGACCTCAGCCCCCTGAGTAGTTGGGATTATAGGTGTGAACCACTGGTGCCTGGCCTGATTTTTTTTTTAAATATATAACTCAAAACTTTTGGTAATGCTAACTATATGTAATAAATTACTTAAGGCACACCTTATCACTACTTCATGACAACATTGTTGAGAATTCACCTGCAGCTCAGACTGCAGGGAGCTGTGATGATGGCAGTAGTGATACAGTGTACTTATAAGGAAAGGTACTAAGGTAGATGTTCTCAACCCAAGTCATTTGGCAGTGTCTAGTGACACCTGTGATAACTCCACTGTGGGGGGTGTTACTAGTCTCTAGCTGGTAGAGATGGACGCCTTGCGAAATAGCTCCTTCTGTGTGTCTCACAGCAAAGACTTATTTGGCCAGAGAGTTAGTACTGCCAAGGTAAGGAAACCCTTGCTAGCCATGCAGGGTGGCGCACGCCTGTAATCTTAGCTACTCAGGCTGAGATCTGAGGATCATGGTTCAAAGACAGCCCAGGCAGGAATGTCTGTGAGACTCTTAACTCAAATAAACCACTCAGAAAACTGGAAATGGGGCTGTGGCTCAAGTGATAGAGCACTAGCCTTGAGCTGAAGAGCTCAGGGTCAGTGCCTAGGCCCAGAGTTCAAGTCCCACAACCAACAAAAAATAAAAAGGAAGGAGGGAAGGAAGGAAAGAAAAAAGAAAGAAACCCTTGCTAAAGAAGTGTCATGTAGAAAGTGAAAGTCCACTGCAGTTAGTTCTCTGAAACACACATACACACACACACATTTTTGGCAGTCCTGGTTTAATTTGTACTAGTATATTAAATAGGACATACATTTACATGGTAACAAAATTGAAAAACAAAATGCCATTTGGTGGTTTTTCCTTTTTTTTCCTACAGTGTCATTCAGAGAGCTAATGAATGTTACTGATTTCTTGTGTATCTCTGGAGATGGTGAATGATCTCATGATTACCTTAGCCCTCAGGAGATATTTTCACCTGATACAGGAACATGTTTAGACTTTATAACTCAGTTCTAGCTTATTTGATGTATTATTTTTGCTTGTATTCTTATTTCTCTCAAATTACAAGTAAGCCTATAATATTAATCATGTCTAATACTGTGTTCTCCACAGTTGGGCAGAGAGCATTATTCTGCACCTCATAGTCTTCTAAACAGTTAATATGTACTAATATATTTAAGATCCACAGTGCTATGAGATAACTTTTGTTCTCATCTCCATTTTACAGATGAGGTGACTGAGATAAAGAGAGGCTAAGTAATTGGCCAGAATTTTTTTCTTAGCTTCTTGCTATACTATTCTCTGGCAGTTTTGGACACTTGGCCTTTCAAGAGAAAGAGCAATGTGCATTCTTTTTTAGGATAGGCTCTTCCAACTTGCCATCTTGGTCCTTTTTTTTTTTTTTTTTTTTT
>NW_012267431.1:0-699 GCF_000151885.1 Dipodomys ordii
TGAAGCCGAAGGAATTGCCTCCTATCCATTTGCCACCCCCTCCCCTGGGTGTGAAGATCTGATTATCAGTTGGTCTTTTGGTGATGCCCACATGTGGGGCATGACAAGTGCATCTTTGGGAGCAGGTTTAAAGTGCTAACTGTGGCTACCTGCTTCTGCTGTGGGGTCTGGGTCAAGCAGTCTGGGTTCCTCCCATGTTATCTAATGATTTGAGCAGTTGTGTAGTATATATCCCCACTCGTACATGGTAAAATTGTGGTTCAGGCTGGCTCTTGAATGATAATGGTAGCCAGTGCATTAGGAAAATATTCAGACTGCTTGGTGCCACTGGGACTCCCATTTGAATTAAGATTAATGCTGCCAGAAAAGAGGAACACAATTCTTCTACCTAGATACAGCATCAAAATGGAATAGAAGTTTTTGTTTTTTACTTTACTTTCTGTGTTGATATAGGAATATGTTTTCAGTCAACAAAAATCTCATAATCAAACAAATAAAGGAACCGATTCCTATAAAGAAAAATATGAACAAATTGTAAAAATGAATTTAAAGATTCTTTTCTCTCATTTCCTGTGGTTTTTCTTTTGAGCCCTTGGGCTTGAACTCATGGCCTGAGTACTATCCCTGAGTTTCTTTTTTTTTTAATTTAATTTTATTTTATTTGTGAACATACTGTACAGAGGAGTTACAATTACATGG
>NW_012267431.1:1475-3814 GCF_000151885.1 Dipodomys ordii
GTGAGGTGATATCTCAATGTTGTTTTGATTTGCATTTCTTTTATGGCTACGGATGTTGAACATTTCTTCATGTGTCTATTGGCCATCCTTCTTTCTTCTTCAGAGACGTTTCTCTTTAAGTCTGCCCAAGGCTAGCTTTTTCTGAGCATTTGGTTACTAGGAAGTCTCACAGCCTTTCCTTCTAATGTTGGCTTTGAATGGCAGTCCTCAGATTTTAGCCTGCTCAGAAGTTAGGATTACAGTCTTGAGCTCCCAGGGCCCAGCTTCTGTTTCTTTTGTTTAATAACAAGGTCTTCCTATGTAGCCAGGTGCCTTGAGCTCTCCATAATTTGTCTTCTGCCTTTCTGTTGCTAGGATTAACATGTATGTAGCAACACATGTATCATATTTTTTGAGAATTTCTCATATGACATTATGGCTTTATACTTCCTTAGGGCCTGTGTGGTTTTAGCATGGTTTTTTTTTTCTCTGATGGGCTTACCTTTGGTATAATGATTGTAGGACTGTAGTTTGAGGCCATCCACAGAAATTAGTTATTCATATCATACCTCGATATAATGTGGCACAATGTGCAGTTGCATATTGAGGCAGTGTCTCCAATTGGAAAAAACATGTATAACAAATACTACTGGATACCTGACTTTAGTGGTACAGTACTTGCCTCTGAGGTCATTTCTTGTCATTGTCATTCCCTAATCTCTCATTCCTTTGGCCACAATCAAGTTTTCTTTAGTTTTGTTTTGTTGTTTTGTGTTGTGTTTGTTTGGTTGTCTTGTGTTATTTGAATTTTAATATCACAAGCTCTTCAGCTCTGAGTATAACATGTGCAGCATATAAAATGAAGATGAATCCTTGCTACCCTGGTGGCTTAGACTGAAGAATTGAGGTTCAACGACACCCAGGCAGGAAAGTCTGTGAGACACCCTCTCCCATAGCCACTAAAAAAGGAGGCTGACCACTGCCTCATGGCTTTAAACCTAGTTACTCAAGAAACTGAGTTCTGAGAGTCTGGGTCAAAGCCAGACTGGCCTGGAAAATTCTAAGACTCTTATTTCCAATTAAGCAACAATTAGGAGGAAGTTGAGTTGTGATTCATGTGGTAGAGGTCTAGTATTGAGCAGAAAAGCTCAGTAACAGCACCCAGTTTTTGAGTTCAAGCTCTAGGATACACACACACACACACACACACACACACACAAACATGCACACACATACCCAGATGATAATGCTAGAGAAAATCCTGGGCATGTGTGATGAAAATTTCAATATTTTAAAAAGTATTTATAATTATATTCAACAGTTGGTTTTTAATTTCTTTCTCATGGATCCTTAGAAGTGTGTAAATTTTCATTTTCTTGCAATTGCTAGAGAAAATACAAGTCACATAATTTCACAATTACACTCATCATTAAGTTTCTGTTTTAGGTGGCATTGGGGTTTAAATTAAGGGCCTTTCCTTGGTGTTTTACTACATAAGCCATGTCCCCCAACCTTTACTTCAGTTTTCAGTTTGGATGTTGTATTCTTGCCAAGGGCTGGCCTGGATTGCCATGCCCATCTATGGCCTGTTATGTAGCTGGGGTATGTACCACTAGACCCAGCACTTTTCAATAATACGTTGTTTTGTTAATTGTTTTCTTTTCTTTTGCCTCTGATGCTTTCAAACTCCAATTCTCCCACGGTTTGCCTCCAGGATAGCTAGGATTACAATCCTGAGCCAACATGAATCTCCAGGGTTTTATTGTTTTTGTTTTTGTGCCAGTCCTGGTGCTTGCTCCAAGGGCTTGGCCACTGTCCCTGAATTTTGTGTTAAAGGCTAGCATCCCACCACTTTTAGCCACAGCTGTTTCCGGGTTTTGTAATTAAATGAAGAATCTCACAGTCTTACCTGCTGAGGCTGCATTTGAATCATTATCATCAGATCTCAGCCTCCTGAATAGCTAAGATTATAGGCACGAGACACCAGCAATCAACTTCCTCCAGGTTTTTTTTTCCCAATAGCAATGTCTCTAACCACAAACCTCACAAAAGTTGTAGAAAACATATTTTCAAGCTGGTCATCAGTGGCTCATGCTTATTATCATTGCTACTCAGGAGATTGAGATCTGTGTCTCACCATTCAAAGCCATCCTGGGAATGATACTCAATGAGACTCCTATTTCTGATGAACTACCTAAAATCTGGAAATAGCACTATAGCTCAATGTGGTAGAGCACTAACCTTGAGCACAAAATCTCAGGAACAATGCCCAGGCCCTGATTCCAATCAGGCCCTAGGACCAGCACATACACACACACACACACACACACACACACACACACACACACACACACACACAC
>NW_012267431.1:15630-24161 GCF_000151885.1 Dipodomys ordii
TCTTGATCCATTCATCTACTGAGGGCCATCTGGGTTGGTTCCATATCTTAGCAATAGTAAATAGTGCTGCAATAAGCATAGTCGTGCTGGTAGCTTTAGTGTGGTCTTGTTTGTAAACATTTGGGTAAATGCCCAAAAGTGGGATTTCTGTTCTTTGTTGCTTTGTATGTCCCTCCTCCACGGTATAACCCCCGTTTTCACTGTATTTGATGTTGCTATAATTTGTGGAGGGGAAGGAAAAAAAACAATTGTTTAAATAATGATACAGGTGGACCCATTGCAACAATGAGATGAAAAACAAACTTTACAACTTTGGTGTGGGGAGGGGTGGTGGTGCAGGGGGTGGTGGTGGGAGATGGGAAGGGATGGTATGGGGAAACAAAGGAAGAGGCAACAATGCTTGATAAGAAATGCACTCATTAGCTTTCCCTTGTAATTTTAACCCATCTGTATGGTATTTTCACACACAAAAAAGAGAGTTACCTGAAAATACACAACAGGAGAAACATCTCTGAGGTGTATTTACTGTGGGAAAGACTGTAGAGCAAAGTATGCTCCTCTTGTACATGCAGATCTTCACACTGCATAGAGCCCACATAGGCGCCTTTGCTGTTAGATATCCTTCAGGGAACACTGTCAGCTTAGAAGACACCTAAAAATTCCTCCTGGAGAAAAGCCCTTTATATGTAAACAGTATGGGGAAGGCTTTGGTATAAGTCTTCCCGACTTATTATTGGAAAAATGACCCATCAGATTGAAAAAGTGTCTCTAAGTATGTGTGAGAGTTCACGGATCTTATACCTCACAGGGAAACAAAGCCTTTAGCAAGAATGCAGATGTTCCTTGAGAATTCCCAGTGTAATTTATGGGAAAAGTTTCAGGGGAATGTGGTATTGTTGACCAGATAACATATCCTGTGCATAAATGTAAAAATTGAAATTTTAAATGTTTTTTTGAACTTTTAAATATTTTTGAATCTGTATTCTGTGTGTGTGTGTGTGTTTCTTTTCCTTACAATGTTATTGTAGTCATAAGCTAGTGTGGATGAGTTCAGGTTTTAAAATTTGTTATATAGTTGATATGTACACTCACTGTAACACTAGCTACTGAGGAGGCTGAGATCTCAAAATTAGGGTTTGTGGCCAGCTTGGGCAGAGAAGTTCACTGGCCTTCATCACCAAAAGAACCATAGAAAAGCCCAGCTGGATACATGGCTCAAATAGTGGAGTGCCAGCCATGAGCAAGTGTTACTGTCAAAAAAATTATATAAGTTTTGTAAATTGGGTAGGGTTTGAATTTAATAGGCATGTATTGAAAGCTTTTAAAGCAAGCATAATGCATTATAGACATCCCACTTCTGAGTGTTTCTTTTAAGAGAGATTACTGTAGAATGTGTAGAATGGCTGGAAAGGGGTAGGAGGGACATGGCAAAATCAGAGAATCAGTATGAGTGGACATAATGAGTATATAACCTATGCAAGTAGTGAAATTCCTGTATAGTTCATATTGTGTTTACTTTAATAAACTAATTAAAATATATGTTGTGATATGTGTTATTATAATTTGAAAAGTATTGGTCACAAATACAAATTTAGAGGAGAGAAAGAAGAGCCTTGTAAGACTATGAGCACCTACTACCTTATGGTTGACATTTAATGCTGATGTAACAACCAGACAGCATTTACCTCAGTGCTGTGACAATCAGTATGAAGGATACAAATAGGTCACAAATACTAGTCTATCTATTGATTTTATTAATTGTTCTACAAATACATGTTAATTCCAAGAAATTTACTAATACCCTGTCATCGAAAATGGATAAAGAAAGGTAAGTTTTGTTCCCAATTCAGAATCATGCAAATTTTTCTTTTTTTTTCATTTCAAACCCAAGCATGGAGAATACACAAAAGGAGGAAATGCACTGGAGATTAACCTTTGATTTAGTACAACAAGAAACTGGTTTGTGAATCATTAAATCAAAATATTATATATATATATATATGTATGTATGTATGTATGAATCAGTACTCCTGATGTACTCAGGTATATCAAAACTTCTGAACTCAGAACTTTGAGATGAACAATAAAGAATGGAATTTTCACCCTTGTAATGTACACATGAATTATTTGAATATGTTTTAGTAAATACATACAGAACAGTTCTAGAGTGTGGCACAAGAGTCCAACCAGTTTCTAGGTGATGCTTATGGTGCTGGGCCCACTGTGCAGGGAATGAGCCTTTCAGCCTCTGTTCAAAAAAATAATGCACAGAAATGGGACCCAGTTGTTCATGCCTGCAATCCTAGCTACTTATGAAACAGATGATAGTTTCAAGACAGTCTGGGCTGGAAAGTATATGAGAACCTTTCACTGATTAACCAGCCATAGGCCAGAAGCGGAGCTGTGGCTCAAGTGGTAGAGTGGTTATCTTAAGTGAACCAGTCAAGAGACAGTAACCTGGCCTGGGTTTAGCTGCCTAGCTGCATGAACTGTACAGGAATTTCACTACTTGCATAGGTTATACACTAATTATGTCTACTCATACTGATTCCCTGATTTTTGCATGTCTCTCCTACCCCTTTCCAGCCATTCTACACATTCTGCAGAAAGGTTTCCTTTGACCTACTGTTTGTGAGTCTCAGTCCACAATTGATCAGCCCACTGCTTTGCAGCATGGGGCATGGAATTTTTGATGGTTAGTTGAGATTTGAATTTCATGGACTTTTCTGCATGGGCTGAGGCATTGTGAAGTGGAACCAAGCTTCCCACCACATGGTGGCTCACAATTTGATTAAGACAGGAGGGACACACTGTCAGTGAGCTAATCTCTTCACAAGGCAAGCTCCTGAAGGTTTCCCAACAGCCCACAAGTCTGGTGTCCATGCTTTTCACACATGGGACTTCACAGACCATCCCTGCTCCAAACTATAGCTGTACTTCACATGGGCTTTAGCTTTTTTATTTTTCCATTTTGAATGAAAAATTGTTTCTAGATCAGGTTTGGAAGAAAGCTGATTCTGGATCTTAGAGACATAAAAGTATAGGATGAGCCTCTCAAACTTCAGTGTGATAGCTGGGCACAGGTGACTCCTGCCTCAAATCCAAGCTACTCATGAGGCTGAATCCTGAGTATCCCAATTTGGAATCATTTCAGTCAGGAAAGTCCATGAGACTTTATCTCCACTTAATCTCCAAAAGGCCAGAAGTTGAGCTGTGGCTCAAATGGTAGACCACAGGCCTTGAGCAAAAAAGCTCAGCGACAGAACCCAAGCTTAGATTTCAAGCCCCATTTATGGCACAATCTTAACCCAAACACAAAAACAACCTTTCTGTTTACATGTCTGCCCATCTATTTCTATAAGAGAACCATCTTTTTTCTTTCTTGCTATTGTTTCTAACGTATGTATAATGTACCATGTGATTTTTTTTGCTTCTTTGTATGTTCCTCCCCCATAGTACAACCCCTGTTTTCACTGTATTTGATGTCAGTGCCCTGCATCTTGTATATACACTTCTCTAATTCAGGGAGGGGAAGGGAAAAAACCAAAATGCTTAAATAAGAATATAGGTTGACCCATTGTAACAATGAGATATACAAAACACTATGTTGAAAACAAACTTTACAACTTCTGCCGGGTGGGGGGTAGTAGTTGTGGAGGTGGGAGGGAAGGGATGGTGGTGGGGAAACAAAGGAGGAGGCAACAATGATCAATAGGAAATGTACTCATTACCTTGCTCATAGAACTGTAACCCCTCTGTACAGCATTTTTACAATAAAAATGTACAAAAATGTCCCTTCTGAACCAAGCAAATTGTCAACACTTAGAATACCCAATAAGAATTAATTTTATACCTGGGCACCAGTGGCTCATCCCTGTAATCCTAGCTACTCGGGCAACAGAGATATAACGATCATGGTTCAAAGCTATCCCAGGCAGGAAAGTCTGTGAGACTCTTCTCTCCAATAAACTAATCAGAAAGAGATGGAATTGGTGCTATGGATCAAGTGGTATTGCTATAGCCTTGAGCACAAAATGACTCAAGGACAGTGCCAAGTCCCTAAGCTCAGGCCCCAGGACCAGCAAAAAAAAAAAAAGTTGTTTTATTATACTTCTGTGAGTTCCGTTCTTCCCAATACTCCAAATGGTCGCACAATGTACAGGTAGAACCTTTATAAGCAGAAATAAAGACACAATCCAAGTGAGTTACATAACTAACATTTCTTCACCTTCAATCCTTTTGCTTTATGGGTTAGAAGTTACAAGTTGGATACCAATTTTTCAGCGCAATTCTTGTTTTAAAAATGGATGAGAAAGATGGCTAATCTTAACAAGTATGCAAAACAAACCTTGTTTTGGAAGTCTCTTAGATCAAAATCTCTTTTTGTTTAGTTTCCTGGGAAGCATGTAGACTGTTGGGCAAGTTTTAGCCAATAACTCACATACATCCTAAGCACTAATAGCAACTTTTCTGTTACATTTTTATTAGCACATATTAACTGTGCAGGATATAAATTTTCTTCAAAAAGATGTGTTTGGTTACACATCCTCTGGTACTCATGATCATACCCAGGTGTACTTATGTAGGTACACTGGTGCTTGAACTGATGGCATGGTCACTGTCCCTTAACCATTTTTTCCTTAAAGCTGGCACTCTACTACTTGAACTACAGCTCCTCTTGTGGCTGTGTACTGGTTAACTGGGGATAAGAATCTCAAGGACTTTCCTACCCAGACTGGGTTCAAAGCTCAGTCTTGGGATCTCAGCCTCTTGAGCAGCTTGGGTTATAGCTATGAACCATCAGTGCATGGAAATAGATGCTATTTTTAGACTTACTTTGCATCTCTTCATTACCTCTCTCTTTCATACATATTCTGTCATAATCTGGCACACACACACACACACACACACACACATACACACACACAGAGGTATACATGCACACACATTTACCCATGAAATAGCAATTCCATCATTACCAGAAGACATAAACTACACTATGTTGTTGTGCTTTTAATGTTAGACAAACAGTCAAATCACCAAGCTTTGAACCATTGGTCAGGCCCTGGTTGCTCAAACTGTAATCCCAGGTACTCAGGAGACTAAGAACTGAGGATCACAATTTGAAGCAAGCCTGGGCAAGAAAGTCGATGAAAGTCTTATTTACAATAAACTACCCCAAGAAATCAACATTTACTTCGCTGTTCTGTGAGTAAATACTACTTTTTGAGCAGCACATTTATAAGCTACATTTACTCTAATATGTGTCAAAATTTGGCAATTTTGTTGTGGTGATCCTTCAGCTTGAATTCAGGGCCCTGAACTCACTGTCTCTTAAGCTTGTTTTGCTCAAGGCTAGTGCTCTACCTAGAAAGTGAAGTAAGTCACACTCAAAGAACCATAGATCCCATGGTTTCTCTCATTTGTAATAATTAGTATATGTCTAAGATAATCCTAGCAGATGAGCATAATAGTTCAATAGCTATGTATATATGACCATATAAGATGATGATAAGCCAAATGAACTTCAAGACTTGGAAACAAGGATTTTTCATTGTTGTTGCTGCTGTTGTTGTTTTTATTGTACTATGTGATTTCTATTTTACTTTTGTTTTTTTTTCTTTTTCCTATGGTTTGTCACTTGTCACTGTATTTGAATGTGATATTCTGGATATTGTATATATATTTACCTGAATAAGGGAAGGGAAAAGGATCAACAAAATGGTGAGACAAAGGACAAAGGCCGAACCAATGAAACAGTGATACTCACAAGACAACATGTTGGAAATGAACTGTACAACTTGTGGGGAAGGAAAAGTGAGAGCAAGATGAGGAAGGAGGTCACAAGTTTCACAAGAAGAGTACTCACTACATTGCGTATGTAACTGTAACCCTTCTGTCCATCACCTTGACAATAAAAATTAAAAAATATATATTTAGCCATTTTCATTTATATATGAAAGCTACACACCCAAAAAAGAAAGTTAGGTGAAATTGTGTGAATTCAAATATCCAAGTCCCACAATCACCAATAACACACACATACACACCCACACACACATCCAAACACATGAACCTACACACAACTCATACTCGAAAAAGGTTTCAGTGTGAGGGTGTACTTTGTGTTCAATCGCAAGAAAAATTTGGTCTAGAGAAAAGCTTCATACCTTATGCAAAATGTATAAACCTATAAAATACAGTGGTGTAGCTCCAGTGAGACAAAGTAGGTTGGGGATGTTACTGGACACCTGCAGGGTCTGTAGATGCCAGCTTTGAATGCAAGAAGCCATAACCATGTAGAAGCTATGGCCTGTCAACAAGATGGAAGAAGTGGCCTCTTAGCAATATGCCAAAGGCAAGGTTCAGAGCTTGAATCCTTGACCTGTTGGTTTTGCCACCTGGTGGAGAGGAGGAGTATGGCAAATGCATGCTTGGGAGGAGGATGCAACTAACAACTATGGCCACAGGCTTCTGCTGTGTAGTCCAGGATCATGCAATCTGCATTGTCCTGTAGGTATCTAAAGGATGCCAACAATTAGGCAACATACCTCTTCACTTCCTTCTTTGTATATTGTGGGGTCCCACTCCCCTTGGGGTGATGAGAGGAGGAAAGTAGAGAAAATTTGCTTGTTTCCACTACACCTCCACACTGAATCTCAGCTAATACAGACTGAGAGGAAGAATGCAGTTCCTCCACCCAGCTGTAGCCACCAAATGGAGAAAGAAGGCTGTAGCCAGAAATAATTAGTGATGGTACAGTGACATTGTGTTACAGAATAGCTTTTGTAAAGTGGTGATTTGCGTTATTGTGATGCCTAGTCCTTTATGCTACCTAATGCTGGGCCATAGGTGTGTGTGTGTATGTCTGTGGGTATGTTTGGCTCCAGACCAGGAAAACATGTGTCTGGAATCACTCTTTGCAAAAAACGAAATGGTTGTGTGTGCTAATTGCATGACACAACTAAAACAACGTCCTCTAAAAGAAGAAAACAAAGCTGATGCAGCAAATCCCTGCATTCAAGTCCGCAGATCAGCATAGGACTCCCAGAGCAGATTGGCATGGTGACACAACTGTGGCAAACAGAATCAGAAGGCAGTTGATGGATAATTGTGAGCCATTATGAAAACCCTAAGGAAATGGAAAAGGACTGGTGTCGTGCCTCCGCGGGTGCCGTGGTGGATTGTGAGTACATATCCGAGTATTTCCCAGCCCCATATCAACCCCTCATTTCCCTACGTCCTCCTGTCTGTGATTGATCCCTCACTGTGCATGGTAAGCTGAGTAGCTGGAATTGGGGCTGGGGGAGTATGTGTCAATATGGGGAACTACGTCATCCACAGGGTCACAACAATGTGTATATGCGCATGGGGTCATGAGCCTGGGTGGCATAGTGCGCAGGCGCCAGTGCTGGGGGCGTGTACGTCAATCCGGGAATCTAGATCTTCCACAAGGTCACAATGATGCGTGTGTGTGCGTGGGGTCATGAGCTTGGACAGCATTGTGCGCAGGCGCCGGCGTGGGCGCTAGAGGTCTAACAGTCCGCGTGGTGCCCACTGGCAGTCCGGCTCTGAGGAAATTCCCGCCTGGCTGTTGGCCGCGTGGCGGCTGCAGAGGTCTGCTCTTCAGTGGGTTCTTGGAAGACGCCGGCAGGGAGAGAAGAGGGGGCACGTGGTTCTTTGGGAGCGGGGTGCAGTGGTGAGGGTGACTCCCTTCTCGTGCTGGGGCTAGGCCGTAGGCGTTCCTGTCAGGGATCCCGGATGCCAGCAGTAGGGGGGACACGTCTGGCTCCTCAGCCTGGTGCCATTGCGGTGCGGCTCTCTCGGATGGTGCTGCGGGGCAGTGGAGGGGAAAGGATGAACCCAGGTCACGTGAGGACCTGTGGCGACCATATTGAATGCACCCCGAGAGGAGGGAAGACGCGTGGGGGGAGGGGGCTCGAAGTAGAGACACTTCCTGGAAGCTGATTCTCTGCCTTCGTCATCCACAGACGCTGCCGGCTGGCGGCGCAGGCGCAAAGGCCCGAAGAAGTCTGGAGATTTTCCCTGGAGGTATTAGCCTGAACCACATTGCTGCCTGGTTGTTTGCCACGTTGCAGAATCCAGAGTCCTGACTTGGTTTATTGGAGACACCATCAGGTAAGAGATGGGACGACTCGTGCCTCTTTGGGAGCATGTGTTTTGGTTTTAGTTTTTCTTCGTTTGTTTGTTTTCATTAGGGGTGTTGAACTCGGGGCCTCGGGTTGTTCATGAGCTTTTTCACTCTGCCTAGTGCTGTACCACTTTAAGCCACAGCTCCACTTCTGGTTTGCTGATTGTTAATTGGAGATAACTGTATAATAGGCATTTTCCTGCCTGGGCTGGCTTCAAACAGCAACCCGCAGATATCCACCTCCTAAGTAGCTAAAACTTGAGTCTTCAGCCGTGGACCACTGGCTTTGGGAGCATGATTTAAGTGCTTCCTCTGCTTATATCTTCTGCTTCATTGTCCTGAGTCAGGTGATCTGGGTATCCCCTAATTAGTGTCAGAA
>NW_012267431.1:24211-32590 GCF_000151885.1 Dipodomys ordii
ACACACACACACACACACACACACACACACACACACACACACACTTTTCAGGTAGCCATAGATTTCAACTATGTATTTTTTTCTTTCCTCTACTAACTCAGGAAGACTCTATCAGCTACTGCAAAACATAATGATTTTTCCAATTCCTTAATGCTTTAGTAGAGGACCTACTTTTTCTTGTGAAGATAGGCAGATATATAGAGTCAGAAAACAAGGATCCTTATTAAATGTTGATCTAGAGTGTACATCAGCAGGGTAAATAAAATAAGCAATGTATACACATGTATGTAGGGGTGTGGTACTCAAGTTGAATCCCAGGTGCTTGATACATGTCTAAAGGTCTTTGCAAACTAAACAAATTATAAGCTTTATGTGGGTAGTAATAAGAATTTCTTACTATATATCTATTCCATCACAGTCTCAAAATTTTCAACGTGCCTAGAAAAGAATCTCACCTTCAAACCTCTCTTGAAGCAAAGGTATCTGTTTGATCCAGCTCTAGCAAACAGGATGTGAGAACCTCTTGATTTTGGCTTCTAAGGGAGTTATTGTTTTCTGGTTGAAATTGGGAAACACTGGAGGGCATTTGGCTGTTCACCTGCTTCACCATAAGTAGAAGACAGAGCAGGAAGATAGGAGGCGCCTTGCACTTTGAAGATACTGCAGAGATTGCATTGTAGAATGACCAGCATGTTTCTCATTTTCTGGCCTCAGGTGAAGGTCCTCTACTCCCTGCCGCATTCCTCCAATAGTATTCAGCTGAAGCTCAGCATTCATTGTCCCTAGAGTAGCAGAGTCCCTTCCAACAGATTTATATTTGCATTCATCCAACTACTGTTTGCCTCAGGCAGTGTCCATTTGTCTGAAGTCAAGAGGAAGTGAGTAGAGAATTTCTGCTATAGGTCCACAGAATGCTTATGCCCTTTGGAAAAGAATGACATGGAAATCAAACTTTTGAGGCAAGTCATGATGTCCCTCTCTTGTTCTACCTATTCAGTGGGCTGAGATTTGGCAGACTGTGGTTTGAAACCAGTAAGGTGAACAAGTCCACTAGAATCTACCTCTACTTAACAAGCAAGAGTCAGGCTGGAGTTATGGCTCAAGTGGTAGAGCTGTAGGTGAACAAGGAATTTGAGTGAGTGCAACAAGATCTAACAGTCCAAATCCTAGTCTTGGCATGCACGTGTGTGTGCACACATGCATGCACACACACACATCCACACATACATACAAAATACAACAACAAAACAAAATAAGCCCTCCGAATTAGGGGAGAGCTAACACTGGGGCTAGTAACTTTTATTTCATAGAATGTTCACAATGTCTAAAGACAAGGAAACTAGACATTTTCTTCACAGGTGGTTTGTAGCAGAGGTCAATCAAACTCAGATACAATGCTTCCCAGATAAACCCTTGGAGATTGCACCTGTGCCCTCAGTAGTCCTGGAGGATGGGTAGAATTGGGACTTGGAAAGGAATCCCAGATATGGAATGGAACAGAAACATAGCCCAGATTTCATCACATCCAGCAGTCATGAGGGAAAATGGCTAAAAGTTGGTATTCTTTTTATTTTTGCCAGTTATGGGACTCGAACTCTGTGATTGGGTGCTGTCCCTGAGTTCTTTTGCTCAAGGCCAGAACTCTACCAGTTGTATTACAGCATGACTTTCAGCTTTTTTCGGATTAACTGGAGATAAGAATGAATCAGACATCCTGACTGAAGTGGCTTGAACCAAGATCCTCAGATCTCAGCTTCCTGAGTAGCTGGGATTACATAAGCCAGGCAGAAACCTGGCAAGTTTCTGTTCTTTAAGCAACTAAATACATGTTAATAACTCAATGTCCTGTGACATTCACTGAGATATGCTGTTCTGGGGAAAATACAAGGCAAGTATTTGTTGTTCAACCAGCCTTGTTCTCTTCCTCCCTCCTCCTTCCTGTATTTGTACTTTCCACTTTCTTCTTCATATTTTCCTTCCTCCTCCATATTCATTGTCCTTCTCTTTCTTCCTTCCTCACTTCATCCCTTTTGCCCTTTCTTATTTTTCTTCCCCCTTCTCCTACCATCTTCTTTCCTCTTCTTTTTCCTACCTCTTTGTTTTCTTCCTCTCTTCCTCCTCTGCCTCTTGTTGCTGTCTTTGCCCCTTCTCCCCACTCTCTCTTCTTTTGATGGAAGCCAGGGTCTTCCACATGATAAGCTTGCACTCTCCCACTAAGCTTCACCACAGCTTCCTATTCCATGTTTGAATTTGTTTTTTTGTGCCAAATGAGAGACTTCAACTCAGGACCCCAATGCTGTCTTTTGTTGCTCAAGGTTAGTGCTCTGCCTCTTTAGCCAAAGGTCCACCTCTGGCTTTTTGGTTGCTAGGTATCTGAGGCTCATGGACTTTCTAGCCTGTGTTGGCTTTGAACTGAATTCTGAGATCTCAGGCTCCTGAGTAGCTAAGATTACAGAAGTGAGTAAATAGCACATGTGATTTTTCACATATTTGATCTATAAGAAAATAATTATCATCTGACTTACACAGAATTCCAATGATGCAGTTAGGGAGACATTTCAGTTATTTAAGATTCCCAGCATGGAAAGTGTCACAAGATGATTCAAAACTAGTAATAAGGAAAGGACCACAAATTCTACACTCTGCCTGTGGGGCCTCTTTTGCCACAGAATGGGAGATGATCAGTAGCAAGAAACTATAAAAACCTCTCAACTCAGGACCATGAAAGAACACTGATGGAGTCAGAAAATGGTGAGTGGGATACAAAATGCAGGACGAGGCTGTGAAAATAAGAGGATGTAGAGACATTTGATTTTCTCTTGTTACACTGACAAAGAATGAAATTGGGACCATGTATTAAAAACCACCCTCGCAATACGTAACATCTGTTAAATAGCTACTTAAGAGTCTGAAATCTGTGTATTGTGATTCAAAGACATCTTGAGCAGGAAAGTACATGAGACTCTTCTCTCCACATAACCAAAAAGAATCTGGAAGTGGAGCAAGGACTCAAGTGGTAGAACAGTACCTTCGAGGAAAACAGAAAGAACAAAAGAGAAAGGAAAAAGGAAAGAAAAAAGGAAGGAAAGAATGAATGAAGGAAGGAAGGAAGGAAGGAAGGAAGGGAGGAAGGAAGGAAAAGAAAGAAAGAAAGAAAGAGAAAGAAAGAAGGAAAGAAAGGAAGGAGGAAGAAATGAAGAAAAGAATGAAGGAAGGAAAGGAAGGAAGCAAGAAGGAAGGAAGGGGAAAGAAAGAAATGAAGGAAGGAAATAAGGAAGGAAGGAGGAAAGAAAGAAAGAAAGAAAGAAGGAAGGAAGGAAGGAAGGAAGGAAGGAAGGAAGGAAGGAAGGAAGGAAGGAAGGAAGGAAGGATGGAAGGGTGACTAAACCCTAAAATCAGACTTAAGTACAAAGAGGCTCAGGGCCAGTGCTTAGGCTGAGTTCAAGCTCCAGGCTTGGCAAAAATGAAAAAAAGGACTTGTAGGTGTGACTCCAGTGGTAGAGCATCAGTTATGAGTGATAAATCAATCAAGTGTGAGGCCCTGTGTTAAAATCAAGCTACCAGGTACTGGCATACAATATCCAATAAGTAACACTAAAGAACATTGACAAGATTTAAAAGATCCCTTGTCCAGTGCAGATAGAATTGACACAGATAGAATTCTTCTGAGAGGAAAGGAATGCACATGAACAGCTATCAAAGTTGTGCCAAATGACTTGCTGTGTGCTGCTGCTCCCTGTCCCTTAATGAACATGGACTTCTAACACAACTCCTTGGTCAGCAAGTTCAGGCTAGGGTCCAGGGCTAGTCAATGTTATCAGGCCAAAGGTCAAATCATGCCAGCTCTCTCTGAGAAGAGGTAAATGATCTTATTCCTTGCCTGAATTCAGTTCCAAGCAGTATTTGGAAAACTTCCTGGGCTTTTATTTCCTATACTACTGAGACTACTTTCTCTTGTCTTTGCTTACCTTCTACTTTTTCTGTTTTGTTAGCATTCATTTTAATTTTTTTCATATTACATGGAGAAATGTAGAATCATTTCTATTTTTGAAGCATTCATTTGAAAATACAAATTTATTTATGAAGTTCATAAACCCACACTATATAAAAGGCAGAGTTCCAATGCCATTTCTTTTTTCCTGATAGGATTTGTAAGGTTTCAATTTTGCATTCCCATATCTGAGCCAAGTCTGTGTGCTACAGATGCATGCATTGGATTCTGATTCATCTTTCAGTGTTTCTTTATTCAAAATCGATCACATATACTGGTAGACTCTAACCTTTTCCGAAGTTGTCACACTGCTCCATTCTCATTTTTGTGTGTGTTGGTACTAAGGATTGGACTCAGAGCCTTCAGCTCGCACTTTCCTTTTTTTACTCAAATTGCCACTCTACACATTAGATCATACCTTCACTTCCAGCTTTTTCTGGTTAATTGGAAATGAGGCACTCTCAGCCTTTGCTCCCCAGGCTGCCTTCCATCTTCCAACCTCAGGTCTCAGCCTCATTATTAGATAAGATTATTTTTGTGACCCACAGGCTCCAAACTCAGTCATGTAGTTGGAGCCAAATAGCATGATTCGCTTCAATATAAGCAGAATGATTTGGGGGTCTTGTTTTGAACCTCATGCTTATTTTAGTGGCATTGTTCCTATCTTTGATCTGTTCATTCACTGTCAGTGCTTTGTGTATTCAACATTGGTAGGTCTTGTAACTTCCTGATTTCTATATATACTCCCAAGAGTATTTGAGACCATGTTCCCTCTACAGTGGTAGTGAGAATACAGATATTGTGGTGCCACATGTTTCACATATTTACAGGCTGTGTTACTGTAGTCTTTGGGATAAATGTAGCTGAGCAGTTCTCTTCTCTTCTCCCCAGCTCATTGCCCAAAGGAAACATTCAACTGGATTGGGAAGATTCCACAGCAGCAAGCTGAACCACAGTCACAGAGGGCAGAACTTTCAGAGGAATAAAGGGTGAGTGACTGTCTCCATCTTCTGTCTGGAAATGCCCTTATTGTCCTAGCCACCTTCATAGAGATGATTTGAATGTGGGCTGTGCAGACCTCAGGCTTCTCCAGCATAGGAGATCTCCATCCCTTCCTATGGGTGTCTACGGGTGTCTACTGGAGTTTGAGGTCAAAGTTCTAGATTATGATCAAGGGTCTCTCCCTGAGGCCTCATGGAAATGGATGATGTGGGCAGGATTCATACTGGCTCTATAATACCCTAGTCAAATATATACTATGACATGTTGATTTCATCCTTTGATAGATTCCCCAGTGCCCCACATCAACCATGTGACCCTAAAGAAAGCAGATTCTTGACTAAGTTTCTGCCTTCTTCAACTGGTAGAGTGGGACAGAAACTGAAGTTTCACTTTTTATATGAAAGTTGGTTGACTTAGTGTATGTCAAACACTAAGGCAGTGCCTGGCTGTTCTAGCAGGTGCTCTGGAATTTGACTATTTTTACTGTTGAAGAGCCCAGCAGAGTAGCTGCAGGTAGGAGTTTTGGAGTGAAACTCTCTGCCATTGGAACCAAACACTGCTTAATATATTTTTGACTACAGGTATCTTAGGTAAATTTTCAAAGCTTTGATCTTTTCAATTGTAGCAACATGAATATTCGTCATGCCTATTTATTTGCTGAAAAATTGGAGAAATACAACAATTAGCACAAATGCTCACAGGTAAGATGTGACAGTACCTTAACAGCATTTGAAAACGTAAGCCTAAATATCCTTAAAGCTTTGTTCCCCTGATGCTATGGTGAGACACCTCTTCAAATTGTGAGAAAAACATAGTGACTCAGAAAAGTGCACTCACTACATTATACAACTGCCCATGTACTGAGAGCCTCTTTCTTTTCCCCAAAGGCAAGCACACTGGAAAGAACACAAGCAGCGGCCTAGGCAGAGCCCTGCCTTTGATGAACTCTGGCTTTCTGCATTGGGGACTTTGCCTGAACACACCAACGAAGCAAACAGTATCTTTGTACTAGATTTCCTAGCTGCTGTGTGAATGTACTTACCTTCTGACCTGAAAAATGGCAAGCACACCTCTCCCCAATGCATTCTCTCTCTCTGCTGAAGCCCCTGTTAATAAACAACAGGAAATGGTCAGAGAGAGAGAAACCCTGCACTTTCACTCATGCAACTCCATACATTTTGACAATGTAGCCCTAGATTTTACCAAGGACAAGTGGATTTTATTGAGTTCAGAACAGACAACCATGTATAGGGATGTGATATTGAAGAACTGTGAAAACTTGAGTCAGGTAGCATTTTACTTCAGCAAACCTGTCATGCTTAGTGAGAGTGAAGAGGACAGAATGGACAGAGAAATTCCTCCAGGTTTCTGTTCAGGAAGGATGACTCCCCTTATATCCCAACAAGCACAACTTACTCAAAATAGTTTGCAACCTGAAACACAGAACAGCAAGGAGGAGTTAACACATGAATACAATCTTCCCGAATGTAACTCCATTGGCAAAAGCATGTGCACAGAAGATACCATTGCGCAGAGTAGGAAAATGTATAGTGGATGGCAAAGCCATGCATGGGATGACTCTGAGGTTGATTCTGGAGAGTTCTTCTATGGTTGGTCACATAATAAACTTTGTAGTGAGGAAGGATCAAAAGAGGACAATAGATATACAAACCCATGTGGTATAAGCTCTTCTGTAGCTAAGCAGGATAGAAATCAGATAGAAACAAAAATTTATGAATGCAAGGACTGTGGGAAACTCTTAGTTTCATTCACACAACTTTTGGAACATAAGAAATACCATACTAGCAAGAAATTGCTTAAATGCAGTCAATGTGAGAGAACATTCCTCTGTCCCAAAGCTTTACATTTGCATCTCAGAGTCCACACTGGTAACAAACAACATAAGTGTAATAGTTGTGGAAAATGCTTCAGCTCAAGTTCTAACCTTAAAAGACATGCAATGATTCATACAGGGGAGAAACCTTATGAATGCCCAGAGTGTAAGAAAACCTTTAGAGATAGCTATCTTCTGATGCAACACAAAGTAATTCATTCTGAACAAAAGCAATATGAATGCAATGAATGTGGCTTAGCTTTTCATAGGCATGATCATCTTACCAAACATAAGCTAATACACACTAGAGGAAAAAAGACTTCCCTGCAATGTGTATGCTAGATCATTCAAAATTGTTTTGTTCCTCAATAAACATAAGCCACAGTGTCTGTGGAAACATTTATGGCACTCCATCAAATCTTAAGAGTTACCTGAATAAAGCTGCAATAAACAAAGTTGTGTTGGTAGCTTTAGTATGGTCTTGTTTGTGATCATTTGGGTAAATGCCCAAAAATGGGATTGCTGTGTCATAGGGGAGCTCTATGTGGAGTCTTTTGAGGACCCTCCATACTTCTTTCCAAAGTGGTTGAACAAGTTTACACTCCAACCAACAGTGTAGTAAGGTTCCCTTCTCTCCACATCCCCTCCAGCCCCATTTGTTAGGAAATGGAAAGATTTGGAAAAAATTATATTAAGTGAAGTAAGCCAGGCCCAAAGAAACATAGGTCTCATGGTTTCCCTCATTTGCAATAACTAATATATGTCTGAGACAAGCAGAAATGGTCAGATAAGTTGATGTTAGGCAAAATGAACCCCAAGATAAGGACTCAAATGTTTTTCTTTCTTGCTATTGTTTCTAACATATTTATAAGATACTTTTTTGTTGCTTTTTTTAACTTTAAACTTTTCTTTATTTTTTATTGTGAAAATACTGTACAGAGTGGTTACAATTACATGGGCACGATAATGAGTACATTTCATATCAAGCATTGCAGCCTCCTCCTTTGTTTCCCCTTCATATCCCTTCCCATCCTTCCCCCACCCCCTACCCAATCCTCCCCACTACACCCCCTCCCGCCCCGCACCAAGTTGTAAAGTTCATTTTTCGACATAATGACTTGTACATCTCATTGTTGCAATGGGTCCACCTCTATCCCTACTTAAACGATTTGTTTTTCCCCTTCCCCTCCATAAATTATGCCAACATCAAATGCAGTGAAAGCAGGGGTTATACTGTGGGGGAGGGACATACAAAGCAACAAAGAAATAATCTTATAAATGTGTAAGAAACATTCGCATGAAAGAAAAAAACATTTGAATACATATCTTAGGGTTCATTTCCCTAACATCACCTTATCTGACCCTTTCTGCTTGACTCAGACATATACTAGTTATTGCAAATAAGGGAAACCATGGGACCTATGTTTCTTTGGGCCTGGCTTACTTCACTTCATATAATTTTTTCCAAGCCTTTCCATTTCCTAACAAATGGGGTAATGTCATTCTTTCTGATGGAGGCATAGAATTCCATTGTGTATATATGCCACATTTT
>NW_012267431.1:32640-33361 GCF_000151885.1 Dipodomys ordii
CTTTGGGAGCATGATTTAAGTGCTTCCTCTGCTTATATCTTCTGCTTCATTGTCCTGAGTCAGGTGATCTGGGTATCCCCTAATTAGTGTCAGAATTTGGACAGATGACTCTACTCCCTGCCTCATCCAATATGAATTCCCTCTTACTATTGGTTGGTGTCATAGGAAGAGGAAACTATGTCATAAGCCCCTGGGTGCTACTGAGCCTCCCATCTGAATCTCTCATAAGTATGCTGAATGGAGGAATGCAATCCACAACCTACCTCCAGCTTCAAGAAGAGATCCAAAGTATCCACACCTGCTTATTTTGTGGGGACTGCATGCATTATGTTTTAGTAGGGTATCTGGTGTTAAAATTATGTTTTTTGGTAGCTGTGATGTGTTCCTACTATTCAAGCTAATGCACAACAAAGGTGGTTGTCATTGGTTCTTTCAGTGCATGAAAAATTTACCATGGCTTTAGTTAAAAAAAAAATCACTGGCCATGATACTACTAGCATGGCCTGCCTGATGGAACACCCCTCCACCCCACAAAGAAAACAGAATGCCAAGCAAGTGTGGGTGTATCCTTCAATCTACAGCCTAAGGATATAGGACTAGCATATAGCCATTGTGGCCTCATGTGACAATTGTCCTCTTTATAGACTGGAATCCTCCTGTTGATGATAAATTGAGAGATGTGTGAGACCGTGGTCATATGCTACCAAACAGTAAAGGCTCT
>NW_012267431.1:33411-95147 GCF_000151885.1 Dipodomys ordii
CAATTGTCCTCTTTATAGACTGGAATCCTCCTGTTGATGATAAATTGAGAGATGTGTGAGACCGTGGTCATATGCTACCAAACAGTAAAGGCTCTACTTTTACAGCTGCATATTATGACAAACCAGAATACTACCTTTCCACAGTTAAAAATAACAATAACCCTCATTTCTCCATGTCCTACTGTGTGGTCCTTCTTTATAATTGATAGGGGGAGGAACATAAGTTGTTTTTGTTAAACTGTGTGAAAGTGAAGACCTCTCAATCTCATGCAGTGTCAGGAACATGTGGCAGGTTCAATTGGGGGTAGGGGTTGGTTATGGTAGGGGTTTTTGTGATGAACCTCCTCATGCTGTTGTCTCCTAAAGCCTGTTGAAGGGAGCTAGAGTTCCTAACCACTCATGAAACCTCCACTGGCAGTACTGGAGTAGATGAAGTTGCTGCCTAGATATTTGAAGCTCCATGGTCTAGTGTCAAATTCTCAGATTGGTTTGTTGATAGTGCCACAAGGCAAACAGGTGAGATGATGTGTGGTAATTAGAGAACAGGCAGAAAGTGCTAACTGTGGCTTCCTTGGTCAACTGTGAACAGTACTCCTTTCTGGGTTTGCACTGATGTCAGCAGTTGGACAGAATACATCTCCCACTTCAGTCTGGTATAGTTGGGGCTTCAGCTTCCCAGTGCATCCTGCAGCCAGGCAGAGTAAGAGAAAAGTATGGCTCCAAGTCTCTCGCTGCCTCTGGGCTTTGTTTTCTTTTTACAGAATATCAGCTAATTAACTCTGAGATGAAGAAAGAGGTTCCTCCACCAGGCTTCAGCCTCTAAAGGAGACTGAAGATTCTAGCATGTTGTAGTCTGTGGAAGCCAGGTAGCATTATTTACAGAAATCTGAAGTGTCTAGTCCCTATTGAGTAGGTAGTGACAGGGTGGTGTTATGTTTCAGTAGGGCCTCTGGTTTTGAAATGGTGTTTTTAGTGGCTATGGGACCCCTCATGTAATCTTAGCTATCTGGGGAGCAAAGTTGCTGTTGTTTAATGTTTATTTGAGGGCAGTCCAGGCAATGGCATGTCCTCATGTTTTCAGGACAAGTGGCTATGGCATTGGACTCCTGGTCCTAGTGATAGAACAACCAGCAAAAAGAAGAGAGACAAGTGAGAGGGGGGGAGATGGGAAGGGAGCGGAAGGGGAAACAAAGGAGGAGGCTGCAATGCTTGATAAGAAATGTACTCATTACCTTGCCCATGTAATTGTAACCCCTCTGTGCAGTATTTTCACAATAAAAAAAGACAAGTGAAAGTGGGAGAATCCCTCAATTCAATACCTACAACCAACTGAGACAAAAACAGACAGATTCATATGCACAATGGGTTGTGTGCCTGTTGCTAGACTGAAAGCCCAAGGCTCCCTAGGGAAAATGGAGAGACCTTAATCAAAGTGAAATGCATCCTAAAAGGATTAGGAGCATAGGTTCAGTGCTTCAGTGCTAGCTCATGAGTAGGAATCCTAAAGTACCAGTTTTCCTACCCTTTTGTCCAGTTTGGTTCCTCGCTTCAATTGGGAGGGTGAGTGGCGGGAGTCACTGGTGGCACACAGTGTGCAAGTCTGGACTTCTGAATTGTTCCTAGGGGGGATTGGAATAGGGTTTGTGTGGGGAATGGTGAACCCTGACTGCATTTTCTATAAATCATCACTGGGAATGCTAGAGGTCTTATCCTGGTATGTGTTATGTTGTGGTATCATTGAAGCCCATTGATACTCCTCATGCAGGTGTGAAGATCATATGGTCTGTTGGTCTGGTAGTGATGCCAAAATGTTGGTACATGGGGGATGACAAGTATGTCTTTGGGAAATTAGTCTTTCAGGGTTTATCTCAGTATAAAGTGGTACAAATTAGAGTTCCATAGAGATAGTATCTGTAATAGAACCTGAGAAACAGAGTAAATCAGAAAAAGTACACAAATTACACAGGTGCTACCTCTGAGTTCCTTTCTTGTTATTGTTAACATGGAAAGGCATCAAAAGAAGCAAACACTGGGAAGGAAACTCCTTGATACTTTTATTTTAAATTAACTACCCCACACTGGAAATATCACTATTGATCAATGTGGTAGAGCACTAGCATTGATCACAAACGTTCAGGGACAGAACCCAGGCTCTGAGTTCAATCAAGCCCTAGAACCAGAGAGAGAGCATGCGCACACATGTGTGCACATGCACGCACGCGTGCGTGCGCACACACACACACACACAGGAACATGTATCTGCACAGAAAAACATTTTCAGGGAGTACCACTTTCAGTATGTATTTTCTGCTTTCCTAACTCAGGAAGACTCTGTCTGAAGCTGCAAATGATAATGAATCTTCCTAGTTCTTAATGCTTTACTAGAGGACCTAATTTGTCCTGTGGAGATAGGCAGAAGTATGGAGTTAGAGACAAAGGATCCTCATGAAATGTTGATCTAAGCGTACATCAGTAAGGCAACTTTAAAAAGAAGGCTATAGACATGTATATGGTATGGTGGGCGCTCTCTAGCCTGAACGCCTAGTGTTTTGTACCTGTCTAAGGGACTCTGTAAATAAAACAGATATGTTTTATGTGGGGAGTAATGACAGTTGCTTATCTGATATCTAATTTTCCTATCTTTTGCATTACCACCTCAAATTTTCATCTAGCCTAGGAAAGAGGTTCACCTTCTAGCCTCTCTTAAAATAAGGATATCCATTTAACCCAGCTCTGGCAAATAAGATGTGAGAATCTCCTGATTTGGGGTTCTAAGACAGTTGCTGTTTTCTGGTGAAACTGGGCAGATTTGGTAATCATTTGGATGTTCACCTGCTTCATATTTAGTAGTGGGCCTCTGGAGAGCTTTCTTAGCACTATGAAAGAATACGTGTTTAAGAGGGCAGAGCAGGAAGATAGGAGGAGCCTTGCAGTTTGAAGACATTGCAGAGACTATATTGTAGAATAACCAGTAAGTTGTTCATTTACTGACCTTTGGTGTCAGTCCTAACTCATCTACCTCCCTCCCACAATGTTCAACTCCTGCTCCATATGCAGTGTCACTAGGACACTGGAGTCCCTTCCAGGAGGTATATACTTGCATTCATCAAACCACTGTTTGCCTCAGGCAGTACTTAGTTGTCTGAACCCAGGACTAGTTGGTTAGAGAAGGCCTGCTATAGATCCAAAGAAAGTCATCCTATCTACTCAGTGGGCCGAGATTTGGAAGATTATGGTTTGAAGCCAGTCAGGCAATAAAGCTCACCAGAGTCTACCTCTGAGAAAAAAGCACAAGGTCAGATTGGATGTGTGGCTGAAGTGGTAGAGTTCTAACTGAAAAGCAAGCCAAGTGAGAGCAACAGGCTCTTAGTCCAAACCCTGGTCTTGGCCACATGAACACACATGTGTATGCCTGCACACGTGCACATGCGCGCACACACACACACACACACACACACACACACACACTACAATAGAGCTACTCAGGATTAGTTGAGTGCTAACCCTGGGTCGAGTAGTTTTTACTGCATTTCATAGAATGCTCACAATGACTTCTGAGCAGGCAGCCCTCTTAGAGATAAGGAGAGTAGACATTGGATTATGGTGGAAGTCTTCACAGGTGGTTTGTTGTAGATGTTAGTCAAACTCTGGTGTGAAGTCTCCCAGATACACCCTTCGTTTTTATACTCTAGCCTGATTAATCCTGGAGTTTGGTTAGAATTTGAATACTTGGGTAGAGACTTTGAAAAGGAAGCCCAGGATGGAAATGAACAGAAACATTGACAGACTTCATTGATTGCATCCCATCCAGCAGTCGGGAGGCCAAATGGCTAAAAGAGAAGTTTGTGTTCTGCCAACGACTAAATATTTGTGGACACCTAAATATCCTATGGCAGTCAGTGTGGGATATGCCCTTTTAGGAGAAAATGCAAAGCATGTACTACCTGATCAACAAGTCTTGCTCTCTCCCTCCCTCCTTCATCTTCCTTCAAGCTTTTCTTCTTTCCACCTTCTACATCTTCTATATTCTCTTCTATATTCATTGCCCCATTCTTTTCCTTCCTCACTCCTTTCCATTTTTGTTGCTAACTGCACCCCGAGGCAGGACAATGGGGGTACCAGAGCCTAAGAAATGAGAAAAACATAGAGACACAGAGAGAGAAGGAGATGCAGTGGGAAACAGGGAAACCAAGGTTCAGAGGCCCCTGGACCCAAAGTTCCCTCAAGCAAGCATATTTATTTAAGTTCATATGAAGAAGGTTACCATGCATATATACAGAAAATAAAGCATCTGTACTGTTACTACAATCAGAGACAAAACAGAGTTTATGAGAAATAATGACTCCCTTGTTGTTTTGTGAAGAAGATGGCAAGCCAGGCAAATTCCAAAAATATATTCCACTTTATCTAGTTTTCAAGGTCTAGCTCTCAACACTTCCAGCACTAAGGAAGGTTGCAACATTCTAAACTCTTAACCCTCTTCAGAGCTATCTGTTTTAACACATCCATGGCCAGTTCTCAGCATTCTAAGTGTTGCTGAGGGAGCATTCCAATCTCACAAACCTTTTCCAGATTTTCCAGCACAGCTTCAGAGTTCCCTATACTTTTTCTCATTCTTCTTTCCTCTTCCCCTTTCTGCTACCTTCTTCTTTCTTCTTCTTTCTATTAACTCCTTATTTTCCTCTTCTTCCTGCCTTCCTCTCTTTTTTCCTCTGCCTCTTCTTCTTTTCTTCCATCCCTCTTCCCAACACTTTCTCTCTTCCTTACCTTGAAGCCAGAGATTTCCACATGATAAGCTTGCGCTCTCCCTCGAAACTACACATCAGCTTCTTATACCATGTTTCAATTTTTATCTTTGTTCTAGTGCTGGGACTTGAACTCAGAACCCTAACACCTTCCTTTGTAGCTCAGGGGTAGTGTTCTGCCACTTTAGCCACAGCTCCACTTCTATATTTTTGCTGGTTAGTTGGAGATATGAGGCTCATGGACTTTCTAGCCTGGGTTGGCATTGGACAGAAATTCCTACATCTCTGGCTCCTGAGTAGCTAGGATTACAGGAGTGAGTAACCAATGCAGAATTTTTCATATTTGTGGTATTGGAGAAGGTGATTTCCCTTTCCTCGAAGTCTATGATCAAAGGTCATAGCTCATCTCATGTAAGGTATCTCTGAGTAGAGGAAACTTAGCCTCCCCTTATCGTGAATTTGGTTCCATCAAATATTTGGAAAACTGATCCTGAGCTTGTATTTAACTTACAAAGACTTCTTTTCTCTTTTGCTTTCCCACTACACTTTTCTGTCTTGTTAGCATTCATTTTTAAATACAAGTCTACTTACTAAGTTCTTAAATCAACATTGTATAAAAGATAAAAAAGTTCCATTCCCCTTTCTTTTCTCCTGGTTTTGGAAGGTTTCATTTTTGCATTCCCTGAATTACTCAGAAAACCAATGGTGTACTTATGGATACATTACAGTTATTTAAGCGTCCCAACATAGAAAATCTCACAAGATTATTGAAAAGTAGTGATTTGTCACACAAATAATTCTGATTTCCTAATTTAGACATTGTAATGAATACTTGTTAAACATTTGATATGATAATTTGTTGTTTAAAATAATAAAACTTAATATGTAGGATTTGGGTTGGTAGCTGAGACTTACAATCTTAGCTACTCGACAGGTCTTAGGATCACAGTTTGAACTAGCCCAGCAGGAAAGTCGGCCAGAATTTAGTGTCCTGTTAACCAGCAAAAGGCCAGCATGGAGTTGTGGCTTGATTTTTATAAAAAAAGCTCAGGGACAGCATCTCTGCCCTTAATTTAAACCTTGTAAGTACAACCCACATAAAAAAATCTAGAAGGGGCAGGCAGGAGACTGCAGGCACGAGACTCAGATCTCAGGAGACTGAGATCTGAGTATTGTGGTTGAAATCCAGCCTGGGCAGAAAAGCCATTGAGACTCTTACCTCCAATTAACCAGCAAAAACCCGGAAGTGGTGCTGTGGTTCAAGTGGTAGAGCACTAGCCTTGAGTTAAAGAGCTGAGGGACAGCACCCAGGCCTAGGTCCAGGGTTCAAGCCTCACAACAGACAAAAAAATCAAGAAGGGGAAAAGGATAGAGATGAAATTAGAGGAGTAAGGCCTGGATGTTATACCATGATGACAGCTGATGTGGAGAGGTAAAAGGAGGGCTGAGAACATGTGGAGCCAGCCAAAGAGACTAAGCCTCAAAGAAGTAGGAAAGTAGAGTGTAGAGTATAGAGAACTTGATGGAAGAAGCAGTGGTCAGAGAATTCCTAGATGGTGTGTCACTTCTTTCAAAATCACAAAGAACCAAGTTGGAGAGGGTATGTTGAAAAACATGGGTAATTCACAGAGAAAAAATACCACATGAACAAATACCCACCTATCAGCCACGTGTCTGTGGCGTACATTTGTAATCCTAGTTCCACAAGAGGCTGAGACCTTGAGAACAGAGGTTTAACTCCACAGAATGAGGCAGAAATGTCCACAAGACTCCATCTTTAATTAAACAGCAAAAAGGAGGACTTGGAGGTGTGACTTCAGAGGTAGAGACAAGTCATGAGTGATAAAGCAGAGAAAGTATGAAGCCCTGATTTCAAACTAGCTACCAGGTACTGCTGTACATCACAATACCAAAAACACCTAGGGACTTTGACAAGATTGAGAAGCCCCCTTTTGAAGTATACTGGTATGGACATATACTTCTGAGAGGAAAATGAAGAGGAATGCACATTAGCAGCTATGCAGGTTGTGCCAGCTGACTTGCTAAATTCTGCTGCTTCCTGTCCCTTAAAAGGTGGAATTCTCCTTCAGCTCCCTTGGTTCACAAGGAATTTCTTCCTCCCTGGACCCCAGGTCCGGGCCAGTCTATGATCAAAGGTCATAGCTCATCTCATGTAAGGTATCTCTGAGAAGAGGAAACTTAGCCTCCCCTTTTCGTGAATTTGGTTCCATCAAATATTTGGAAAACTGATCCTGGGCTTGTATTTAACCTACAAAGACTTCTTTTCTCTTTTGCTTTCCCACTACACTTTTCTGTCTTGTTAGCATTCATTTTTAAATACAAGTCTACTTACTAAGTTCTTAAATCAACATTGTATAAAAGATAAAAAGTTCCATTCCCCTTTCTTTCCTCCTGGTTTTGGAAGGTTTCATTTTTGCATTCCCATATCTGACCTCTGGTACAGGGACATGTATTGGTTTCTGATTCATCCTCTCACTGGTTCTTTTTGCAAATTTAAGCACATATACAATTATTCTCTAAGTTTCTGTGATGTTGGCACAGTGTTTCACTCTCATTTTAGTGTGTGTTGGCACTGGGTTTTGAACTCAGAGCCTTGAGCTCATACTTGTCACGTTTATTCAAGGCTGCCTTTCTACCCCTTCAACCACACCTCCTCTTTGAACTTCTTTCTGGTTAAATGGAAATGAGGCTCTCTCAGTCTTTGCTGGACAGGCTGCCTTCTATGTTCCAACCTCAGATTTCAGCCTCCTGTATAGGTAAAATTATTGTTGTGACCAACAGTTTTCAACCTCAAGCTTGGAGATGGAACCTAACAGCCCTACTTGCTCACTCACTATGCAGAGAATGATTTGAGTGTCTTTTGTGAACTTCATGCTTACATTAGTGGTATTGTTTCCATTTTTGATCTGTTCATTCATCGTCAATGCTTTGTGTATTTGACATCTGTAGGTGTTGTAACTTCCTGACTTAGATATATACTCCAAAGAGTTTTTAATACCTTGCTCCCTCTGCAGTGGTGGTAAAGAGTGTGCATACATGTTACTCAATCACACACATACTTGTAGGCTCTGGGAAGGCTGTTCTTTGATGGAAATATAGCAGAGGGTTCTCTTCTCTTCTCCCCAGCTCCTTGCCCAAAGTCAACATTCAACTAGACTGAGAAAATTCCACAGCTGCAGGCTGAACCACATTCACGGGAGAGGAACTTTCAGAGGAATAAAAGGTGAGTGCTGGTTTCCATCTTCTCTCTGGAAATGCCCTCTTGCTCAGCTTTTCCTTTGTATTTATTATGCCTAGAAGCCAAAGCACCTGGGCTTCAGGATAAACATAATTTTCAGTTTTTTTTTATCTTACTGTAACACTCATTGTTATTGTCACCTTTATAGAGGAGGATTCAAAGATAGATTGTGAACTATGAAGGCCTCTGGCTTCTCCAGCATAGGAGATCATCACCCCCTGTCTCAATCCCCATTGGTGTCTTACTGGACTTTGATGCCAAAACTCTAGATAATGATCAAGGGCCTCTCCTTGAGGCCTCATGGAAGTGGATGATGGGTGCAAGATTCATTCTGGCTCTACAACATCCTAGCCAAATTTATCCTAAGACATGTTGATTTCATTCTTTAATAGACTCTGCAGTGCCCCACATCAAATATGTGAGCCTGAACAAAGGAGGTGATTGACTAAGTTTCTGCCTCTTTTTCCTGGGATAGGAACTCAAGCAAGGGAAATAACAAAATGCTAAAATAAGGTTACAGGATGTACCATTGTAACAATGAGAGGTATAAGACACTATGTTGAAAACAAACTTTACAACTTTGGGGGGGGGAGGGAGAAGTTGTGGAGGGAAGGGATGGTAGGGAAAAAACAAAGGAGGAGGTAACAATGCTCAATAGGAAATGTACTCATTACCTTACTCATATAACAGTAACTCCTCTGTACAGTATTTTTACAATATGACCCAGCAATCCCACTTTTGGGAATTTACCCAAATGATCATAAACAAGACTATACTAAAGCTACCAGCATGACTATGTTTATTGCAGCATTATTTACCATAGCTAAGATATGGAACCAACCTAGAGGCCCCTCAGCAGATGAATGGATAAGAAAATGTGGTATATATACACAATGGAATTCTATGCCTCCATCAGAAAGAATGACATTGCCCCATTTGTTAGGAAATGGAAAGACTTGAAAAAAATTATATTAAGTGAAGTAAGCCAGTCCCAAAGAAACATAGGTCCCATGGTTTCCCTTATTTGCAATAACTAGTATATGTCTGAGACAAGCAGAAAAGGTCAGAGAAGTTGATGTTAGGTGAAATGAACCCCAAGATAAGTATTCAATGTTTTTTTTCTTTCATGCCATTGTTTCTAACATATTTATAGGATTATTTCTTTGTTGCTTTGTATGTCCCTCCCCCACGGTATAACCCGTTTTCACTGTATTTGATGTTGGTATAATTTGTGGAGGGGAAGGGAAAAAACAAATTGTTAAAATAGGGATACAGGTGCACCCATTGCAACATTGAGATGTACAAGTCGTTATGTCGAAAAAGGAACTTTACTACTTGGGTTGGGGGGGTGGGGGTTGGAGATAGGAAGGGATGGGAAGGGGGAAACAAAGGAAGAGGCAACAATGCTTGATAAGAAATATACTCATTATCTTGCTTGTGTAATTGTAACCCCTCTATACGGTATTTTCCCAATAAAATAATTATTTAAAAAAAGAGTCTCATGGACTTTCCTGCCCAGGCTGGCTTTGAAACATGATCCTCAGATCTCAGCCTCCTGAGTAGCTAGGATTACAGGTGTGAGCCACCAGTGCCTGGGTAATATATTGTTCTTTACCCTTTTAAGTATTTGTACTTTTACGTCATTTCTTGTCGACAGATATATGTCTATTTTTAAAGATATATTTTGCAGAATGACAACATGTGTTATGTTACATGGCATCTGTCTAGCCAGGTGCTAAAGAGAGGAAGTATTTTGTGAATAACTTCTCATTCATTTATTTTGACTGTTTATCCTAATTATTGTGCTTAGGTATAACTTTTTGTGGAGTGAGGTTTGAATCCAGACCTTCACTCTTGCTTGGCTGTTTCTATACCACTTGAACCACTCTTAACTGCTAAGCTTTTGCTGGTTACTTGGAAATTGAGTCTAGAGCACTTTTCTTCCTGTGCTTGCCTCAAACTGAGAGCCATCATGTCTCAGCCTCCTGAGTAGCTAAAATTACAGATGTGAGCACCTGGGAAATTCTAACATTTTCTTATATTTTGTTTTCTGTCTGTTTTTCTGTTTCTCTTTCCTGTTTTCCTTTCTTACATTACTATGAGGTGTTTTAATATTTTGATTGAATTAGTGTTTTGAATACACCTTTTATATTTTCAATAGACACTTTAGATATTAAAATACCTGAATAATTAATCATAGTTTACAGTTGTTAATACTTTTTATGTCTGCCATAGCACTGAAACACAGACTAGTCGCTATTCCTGAGCTTCTTTTGCTCAAGGCTCACACTCCACCTCTTGTGCCACAGCTCCACTTCCAGTTTTTCATGGTTATTGATAATGAATGTCACAGATCTCCGCCATCTGAATAGCTAGGATTAAAGACGTGTGTTACCAGCATCCAGCTTTGTTATCAAAATTGTTGATTGCTACAAATGGAGAGAACTTATTTTCAGCTAGGAAGGTTTTTATCCTCCTATTTGAGAATGTGTTTTGTTTTGGTGGTATTGAGATTTGAACTCCAAGCTTTGTGTTTAGTAGGGATTATTCTATTCCATCATCCACATATCCAGCTCTTAGAATATAAATTTCTCATGTATTTTTGTATAGATGGAACCCTTTATCATGTCATATTATGTCCTCATCAGTTCAGCATGATTTAAAATTGTGCAAGGAAAGGTGTGTGTATTATAGCCACCCTGATTTATACATATTTCTTGGTTTTTTCTTTCTAAAGTTCTAAGCCTCTTTCTAATACTGCTTTCTTTTTGTATGGAGAACTTCCTTTAGCTGGATATTACTGATACAACTTTAGTTAATTTTTTCTGAGAATGCCTTTATTTCCCACTTTTCTTTTTGTGAAAATACCATAGAGAGGGGTTACAATTACATGGGCAAGATAGTGAGTACATTTCTTATCAAGCATTGTTGCCTCCTCCTTTGTTTCCCCATACCATCCCTTCCCCTCTCCACCCCCAACCCCCCACCCTGCCTATTTTCCCTGAGCCTGGAATTCAGAGCTGATAGTTCTTTACTTTCACCATTTGAACAATGTACCCCTACCTTCTAGACTTTTCTGGATTCAGAGAAGAAATGTGATGCCTCTCTGTAGGTAATGTGAGCATTTCTCTCTAGCTGCTTTGAGGTGTTTTTTTCCTTTTAATTTTCATAAGTTGCTTATGGTATGTCTCATTAGGGATATTTTGGGGGTTTGCCTGTCTGGTTTTGTGGTTGTGATTCCAAGGACAATTTAGATTTAGCATCCTGGCAGTGTGTGTCTGGTTTGCTTCATTTGTCTCTTTCTCAGAATCCAGGGTGAAGCTGAGGAAAATTCCACACGGATGTATGTTTTTTAGGTCTGTATGCATGGTGATTTGGGAAGTTTCACAATGAGTCTGACTGGTGTTTTTTTTCCTAGGACTAACCATAGAAATTTGACAGAAAACCCCTCGGTGGTGTCTGGAGCTTGAGGCTTGAGAGCCAGAGTTGCTACAGAATTGTGACCTGGAGCATCTGAGGTTAATAATAACTCTTCACATCCACAATTAAAAATGGCCTCCAAGGAAAGTAGAATACCCAAAAGTAAGAAAAAGAACAGAAAACCTGAAAATGTTGAAGAAGAAGAGCTTGAAGAATTTGAAGTGGAGAAAGTAGTGGGCAAACGTATAGTAGCTGGCAAGGTAGAATATCTCCTGAAATGGAAGGGATATTCAGATGATGATAATACCTGGGAATCAGAAGAGCATTTAAATTGTCCAGACTTAATCGAGGCTTTTCTGAATTCTCAAGAAGCTACTAGTGAATCTGAAGGTAGCGTAACAACAGAGAATAGTGAAGCTAGTGATGATCCAACGGGGTTTTCTATGGGTCTAGAGCCTGAACGAATAATTGGTGCCACAAGAAGTAGTAAGGGATTGATGTTCCTCATGAAGTGGAAAGATTCGGATAAAGCTGATTTGGTGTTGGCAAAAGAGGCTAATGTTAAATGTCCTCAAATTGTAATTGAATTTTATGAACAGAGAATAGTTTGGGATCCTTCATCAGAAGGTGATGCTCAGTGAAAAATACATATATATGTGTACATATGTATATGTTTACACATATATATACAAATATAAACAAACTGTGAGTCTTGGTTCTTGTGTTAATGGTTTGAAACAATAACTACAATCTACTAAAATCAAATTTGATATGTTGGTTTTGAAAATAGTGTTAGTGACAGTTGAGATTTTTTGCATCAATTGTACTTGTTACTTTGAAGAAGTATAATAAAGACTTTCTGTAGTTGCTTCCTCTCGTTGGTGTATTTTATTCCTCTGCATTCAAAAACAGCAATTTTTTTAATTCTAGACAAACTTTTTCATTAACTTCAGTATTCAATGTCCACTCTGAATTTGTGTGTGTGTGTGTGTGTGTGTGTGTGTGTGCGCACACACACACATATATGAAAAATTCTTACATTGAAGTTCATATTTGGGGAGATTTTGCTTGTTTACAAGTGCTGGGCTCCAAACCCAGGGGCTTGCATATGAGAGGTAAAGTATATTACCAGCAAATGATATATCAATGAGTGACATCCCTGCCTCCCCTCCTTTTTGAGACAGGGTCACTGAGAAGCTCAGGCTGGTCTTACTCTTGCTAGATAGCCTCACTTGCCTCATATTTTAGGTACTCTGGAATTGGCCATAAATATATAAATGTAATAGGTTGTTTGCAGCTTTTCCTGAAAGGAATAGTTATCACCATCAAGAAAATCCTAGCTAGATAAGATTAAGACAAATCTCCTTTCCATTAATTGGCTAAGCAAAACTAAGTGGACATTGAAAATTTTGTCTAGTGAGCCATTTCTTTACAAAATATTGGAATCTGTTTAGTGAAAGCTCTTAAATTTGGAGGTATCTTAGACTCAGCTAATGGAAATATAGTCATCTGCTTACAGATTTTGAACTGTACAACTTCCTGGCATAAACGAATGAACAAAATTTCATAATTATTGACTTGTATACTTTTCTCATTAAATAAATTCATTCCTTACATACAGGTTCAATCTTCTCAATATTGGGTTAGTGGTTCCACAAAGGGCAAAAAATCAACTTTTTATTAAGCAGAACACTACCTCACTGTTTATTTTTATGTAGCTATAAATAATGGAGAACAGTGGTCAATAATATTTTTATATTGTTAAAGAAAATTTAGGTGCTGGTTGCCAGTGGCTCACACCTGACATTGTAGCTACTCAAAAAATTAAGTTCTGGGCTGAGAAGGTGTCTCAGTGGTAGAGTGCTTGCCTTGCATGCATGAGGCCCTGGGTTCGATTCCTCAGCACCACATAAGTAGAAAAAGCTGGAAGTGGCACTGTGGTTCGAGTGGTAGAAGGCTAGCCTTGAGCTGAAGAGCTGAGGGACAGCATCCAGCCCAGAGTTCAGCCCCCATGACTGACCAAAAAAAATTAAGTTCTGAGGATCGAGTTTGGACGCTATCCTTATTAGGAAAGTCCCTGAAACCCTCATCTAAAATTAACTTAAAAAAAAGTGTAGCTGTGGATCAGGTTGTAGAGAACTAGCTTTTAGAAAAGCAAACACAGTGGCAACATCCAAGCCTTGAGTTCCAGCCCCAGGACACTGACATCTCTCTCCCATCCTCCTTCCCTCCCTCCCTCTCTCTCTCCCCCTCTCTCTCTTTTTCTCTCTCTCTCCCTCTCTCTGTCTCTCTCTCTCTCTCTCTTTGTGTCACACACATACACAACACACGCACACACACACAGAGTAAATTAGAATTCTCTTTCTCCATGCTCTGAGCTCTGCTTTCTGATATTATTTCCCTCTCTCTGCATGGAAGTTTTAATGACACAAATAGCCCCTGGCAGACTGTGTGAAAATCCTAGTGTTGCTGGGCTCCGGTGGCTCACGCCTGTCCTAGCTACTCAGGAGCCTGAGACCTGAGGATCACGGTTCAAAGCCAGCCCTGGCAGGAAAGTCCGTGAGACTCTTATCTCCAATAAACCAATAGAAAACCAGAAATGGCACTGTGGCTCAAGCAGTAGAGCTCTTGCCTTGAGCTGAAGAGTGCAGGGACAGCACCCAAGCGCAGAGTTCAAGCCCCGCAACCAACCAAAAAAAAAAAATCCTAGTGTTTACTGTGATTCCTGGCATGGTAACAGAGAAAGGAGGAGGAAATACCTGTGTGTATCTTTTCCATGTTTATTTTGTTCAAGAGCACAAAGAATCTACCCTCTCCCTACCAACTAAATGTTGACAACAATGTGGAGGAGGAATTTGACAACAATGTGGAGGAGGAATTTGACTCCTTGCTATATACCTGAAGACTCTGGTATGGAGTCTGATCCTTACTTGGTATGGTAAAAGTACCTTCAGCATGTGGATATGAAAAAGTTAATTAGAATTACGTGGGTGCTCTGGTTGGGAGAAGAGTTAAAATGCAAACTCTGGATACCTGTTGGTGTCACTGGGAAGTCATGTGATCAGAGGAACTGGGGCCACCTCAGAAATGCACTTGGGGCAGAAGACACCTTCCCATGGTGCTTGGTGCAATTGAGGCTCCAGCCTATTCTTGGTTGATGATCCCAGACAACAGAAGAGGAAAGTATGGCCCCAGGCTGCATGCTACCATTGGCTGTGCCAACAGAAGCAAGGTGACTGCTCCCTGACAGGAGGAACAATGTCCCATTAGTGGGCTCTGCACCCAGAATAGACAAAGTCTGTAGTTATTCTGTGGTTAACCAAGTAGCAATAGGGCCTGTTTGGCTAAAATGGTGTTTCTAATGGCTGTGGCAGCCCATTCCTATTTTGCTAGCTAATGTGAAAGCAAAAGTGTATTGGGTTGGTCTAGGCTTGGGACAAGCCCAGGCAAAAAGATTTCCTGCCCACAGTCTCAACAACAACAAAGAAACAATATCTGCTCAGAGTGGAGTCATGGCAAAAGTGATGGAATGCCTCCTGAAAGTAAAAAACAAAACAAAACAAAACAAAAGAAGGGGAATGGCTGAATTCAAGTCCCATGACCACTTTATACACACTGGCATCCACACAAGCAAGCAGGCACAGACAGTCGTTCGTTGTGATGCTTATCACTCAATGGGAAACATAAGGCAACTGAAGGAATACTGGAAGACTTTATTCAAAGTATAAGTAAAACAAAAAGGCCTTGGGATATAGCTCCAGTGGTAGTGTGCCAGCATATGAATTCAATCGACAGCAGACCTTTCTGCTACCCCCAACACAACCCCCAAAGACAAACCTTCTGATTTCCCTCTGTTCACCTGCCCATGATTGGTCTCTTACTCTAATTGCGAAGCTGAGGGGAATGAGTTAATGCTGGCATACTATAAAATATAGCTTTTGAAGCATTCTTCATGTGCAGGGAAATATGGATAGAAGCCTAACAGCCACCTGCATCATCTGCAGAGGATGGTGGTTCTAACAACTCAAGAGCTTGTGCTAGCATCCTGTGGCAGAAAAAAATTGACTCCTGGTCAATGGATCCACTGTCATAGTTCACAGGTCTGATCCTTGTTTGATCTGATAATTTTTATCTCAGGCAAGAATATAGGAAATGAAAAGTACTTGCTTGGGAACAGATTTAAAGTGATGAATCTATGTGACTCTGCTGTGGAGTTGGGTGGGGGATAGGGTAGGCAGTGATCAACTCTGGTTATGCATTGATGATAGTAATTGTTATAGTACACCTCTGTACTCTGTTTCAGCCTTCCTCTTAGATGATGCCAAAAATATCTTTCCCCAGGTTGCTTTGTGTAACTGGGATTCCCCACTCACTCTCAGCTAGTGATTCCTAAAAGATACAAGGGATTCCCCACTGCAGCTTTCCCACTGGCTGCAAGTAGAAAAGGTGCTGAAAGTGTTGAGGCTCTATTTAGTTTGTCAAGACATATTGCCACTGTTATTTGTTAGGGCCTATGTCATCAAAATGCGGTTTCTGCTAAGTATTGCTGCTAGTTCCATTAGCCTAGTTATTCATGGAACAAAACCAGAGATTCATAGTTTGAGAACAGCCCGGGAAAAGGTTTGAATTGGCCTCAATCTCAACAATAAAGCACGTGTCTGAACTGGAGGCTTATTCCAGGTGATACATCAGACCCTTCAACACAAGAATGCAGGGTGAAAAAAGAAAGAAAAGAAAACAAGGAGAAATTGAGTCAATCCCTAATTTCAAATCACATAATTACCCCTCCCCCACAAACCTGTAAACACAAACACACAATTCACACACACAAGTTGTCAGTGTGAGGCTGCACAGTGTGCTGGATTGGAAGCACAAGTTTGTCTAGGAAAATTTATTCAGCATATAATTAAAACTATTAAGGTCTGTACTGTAGTTCCAGTGGGACAATATTAGTTTAGGATGTGACCTGCCACCCACATGGTCTGAAGATGCCTGCTTGGAATGCTAGAGGTTGGAACTGCACATGAGCTTTGAGGTGGGAGCAAGACTGAAGAGGAAATGACCTCCTATCTCTTTGCCAGAGACCAGTTTCAATCCTTGGTGGTGCCACCAGGTGGAGAGGAAGGGGTGAAAATGCATGTTTGGGAATAAGATGCAAGTTCCAACTCTGTCTACAGGCTTCTGCTGTGTGGTTCAGGGTCAGGCAGTCTGGATTCTTCTCTGGTTCTCTAAGGGTGCCAGAGGTTGTAGGTAGTATGTATCCCCTTCTTGCCTGGTACTTTTGGGGCTCCCACTCCCCTTTGGATGATGCCACCAGCCATTGAGGGAGGAAAGTATGAGTATAAGGCACTTGTTGCCAAAGGGCCTTCCAGCTGAATGTCAGCAAATGCAGCCTGAGCGAGAAGATGCAGCTGATCCACCCAGCTCCAGCCACCAAATAGGGACGGAAGTTGTAGCCAGACTTAATTTGTGGTGTCAGAGTGGCTGTTATTAAAGCAGTGATTCTGGTTACTGTGATGACCACTACTTTTCCTAGCTATAGGTGTGTGATGGGCCTTTGTGTATGTGTGTAACTGTAACTCTCTCTCTCTCTCTCTCTCTCTCTCTCTCTGTGGTTATGCATGGCCAGGCAAATATATGGTCAGGATACAATCTTACAAAAAATTATTTTTGAGTACTGATTGCATGGGATAAATTGTAACACTTCTGACCAAATCGAAGAGAGCAACGTTTGGTGGGAAATCTCTTCATTCAATCCTATGACTAAGGCAGCACATATAGGGAGGTATGGCATGGTGGTGCAGTGCTCACTCAAACAGAAGCAGAATGCAGTACAGGGATATTTGTGAGCCACTATGGAAACCCTCAGGGAATGTACTGGTACAGTAGAGACCAAGCTCAGTGCTTGGTTGTGAGTACACACTGGAACATCTCCCAGCCCCATATCAACCCTTCATTTCTCTGTCTCCTCCGGTCTGTAATTGTTCCCTCACTGTGCATGGTAGGGTGAGTGGCAGGACTTAGTGCTTGCAGAGAATATGTCAGTCTGGGAATTTAGATCGTCCACATGGTCACAATGACGCAGGTGTGCGTGGGGTCATGACCCTGGCTGGCATGGTGCGCAGGCGCAGGCAGGGGCACTAGAGGTCTAACGGTCCGCGTGGTGTCCACTGGCAGTCCCGGCGCTGAGGAAATTGCCACCTGGCTGTTGGCCGCGTGGCGGCTGCAGAGGTCTGCTCTTCAGTGGGTTCTTGGAAGACGCCGGCAGGGAGAGAAGAGGGGGCATGTGGTTCTTTGGGAGCGGGGTACAGTGGTGAGGGTGACTCCCTTCTCGTGCTGGGGCTAGGCCGTAGGCGTTCCTGTCAGGGATCCCGGATGCCAGCAGTAGGGGGGACACGTCTGGCTCCTCAGCCTGGTGCCATTGGGGTGCGGCTCTCTCTCGGATGGTGCCGCCGGGCAGTGGAGGGGAAAGGATGAACCCAGGTCATGCGGGGACCCTGGGCCACCATAGCGAATGCACCCCGAGAGGAGGGAAGATGTGTGTGTAGGGGGGTGGGGAAGTGGAAAGAGACATTGTGTGGACGCCGATTCTTTGCCTTCCTCATCCACAGATATCACTGGCTGGGGGCACAAAACCCTAAGGGCTCTACCATCTCCTCTGTCCACATTGCGGCCTGGATGTTTGCTGCCTTGCCAAATCCACACGTCTGGTTCTCAGGTGCTCCTTTGAAGTAGCCATCAGGTAGAGAAAACCAGATTACAGAGGCCTTTTTGGGAGCAAGTTTAAAGTGATAACTCTGGTTATTTCTTCAGCTCTGGGGACCTTGTTCAGGTGATCTGGGTCCGTCTCTGGGTATTCACTAATACCTAATACTAGCAGTTGCATTCTGTCCTTCCTGCCTGGTCCAATTGTCATTCCCACCCACTCTCATTTGGTGTCATGGAAAGAGGAAAGAATGTCCCATGCCCTCTGTTACTATTGGGCATCCCATCTGAATTTCAGATAATGTATCCTGAGATGGGAAACACGATCCCCCATCTGTCTGCAACTTCAAGAAAGATCTGAAGCTTCTATACCTACTTAGTTGGTTGTGTCAAGGTGGAGTATGTTTCAGTAGGGCCTGGAGTGCTAAAATGCTGATTCTAGCAACTGTGGTGGCTGATTTGTCTTATGTTAGCTGATCAGTGAGCAGATGTGGTTGTTGGCACATTTTTGTTTGAGCGTGGGTAGGCTTGGTAAAATATAGCATTATTTTAGCTTTCAAAAAATGGTGTAGGTACTGGTGACACATCACAATTGATAGAATTCCCCTTCAAAAGTAAAACCCTGAGAAAACCAAGTGAGTACATACTTAAATCCATGATCTAGGACCAGCGCACATCCAATGTGGCTTGTGGTGATTTTCCTCTCCCATCTTCTCCATCTTCTCCATGCCCATCTTCTCCAAGGCAGAACTACAAGAGCTTGTTTAAACTCTACCCTGTACAAAAAATAGAAAATTCTTCCCCAAACAAAAAAAGAAATAAAACCCCTTAACCAAAAACCAAAAACTCATTCGTCACTGTCCTGCTGTGTGGTCCTTCATTATAATTGGTAGGCAAAAAGACAGGAATTCCTGCTTACAAACTGTTTAAAATCTTGAGTTGTAACTTCTCTGCAGTGTGAGGAAGGTGCATGGAGAGAGGGGTGGGATTAGGAGTATGGATGAGGCTGGTGAGCCTCTTCCAGCATAGTCTCCAGACATCTACTGGGGGTGCTAGACATCCTAACCACCCACCATGTTGCTGGCGTTATAGGGCAGAAGA
Source organism: Dipodomys ordii (assembly GCF_000151885.1). Taxonomy (NCBI): domain Eukaryota; kingdom Metazoa; phylum Chordata; class Mammalia; order Rodentia; family Heteromyidae; genus Dipodomys; species Dipodomys ordii. Next base: position 52,642 of record NW_012267431.1, read on the forward strand.
ATTTGCCATCTATCTGTTTGCAGTATGTACAGGTCTACCACTTTGATCCTCAGATTAGTTTGTTGATGGTGCCATCAATCAGAGAAGAGGGGAATAAGTGCTTTTTGGAGAACAGGTTTAAATGATTTCACTTCCTTGGACTCCTGTGGGGTCCTGGGATCAGGCAAACAGTATTCCTCTTCGAGTTTCTACTGAAGTAAGCATTTGGGCAGAATAAATCACCCACTTCAGTCCGGAGAAGTTGGGGATCCAGTTTGATCATGCATGGTACTACCAGGCAGTGAAGGAGAAACATATGGCCCCAGGTTTCTTGGTGCCGCTGGGTCTTTTCTTCCGTATCTCAGCTAATGAATTCTGAAACCAGGAATGAAATTCCTCCACAAGGCTTCAGCATCCAAGAGGACTGAAAATTCTAGTCCGTCTTAGTCTGTGGAGGCCATGTGGCATTATTGAAAGAATGCTGAAGTGTCTAGTTCCTATTGAGTAGGTAGTGACAGGGTGGCATTATGTTTCAGTAGGGCCTCTGGTGATAAAACGGTGCTTCTGGTGGCTGTGGTAACCCACTTCTGTTATCCTAGCTAGTTGTGGAGCAAAGTTGCAGTGTGATGATGTTGGTTTGAGGCTAACCAGGCAAATGTTGGCACAGCCTCAGCCACTGCAGAAAAGTGGCTGTGGCCCTGGAGGTCTGACCCAAGTGGTAGAACAAGCACCAAAAGGAAAAAAAGACAAATAAGAGTTGAAGAATCCCTGGATCCACTACCCATGACCAGCAGAGACACAGACACAGAAATATATACCTACTCACACAATGTGTTGTGTCTCTCTCTAGACTGGAAGCTGAAGGCTGATTAGGGAAGACTGTGTGACTTTATTCAAACTATAATGTAACCTCTAAGGATTAGGAGTATAGTTCTAGTGCTTTAGTGGGGCTCATGAGCACAAAGCCTAAAGCACCAGTGTTCCTGTCCTTCTGTCTGTGTCTGATTCCTCACTTTAATTTAGGTGAGTGAGGGGCAGGATTTCTGAATGGTAGTCTCTGTGCAAATCCAGGCTTCTCAACTTATACTGTTCATAGCAATAGGGTTTGTATTGGGAGTGGTGAGTCCCTACGTGCATTTTCTGTAGACCACCACTGGGAGAGCTAGAGGTCTTAACCAGGTAAGAGCTATCTTCTGCTATCTTTGAGGTGTCTTTGGGAGCAGGTTTAAAGTGCTATCTGTGGCTACCTGCTTCTGCTGTGGGGTCTTGCGTCAGGCAGTCTGGATTCCTCTTGTGCTGTCTAATGATATGAGCAGTTGTGTAGGATACACCTCCCTTCATAATGCTGTAATTGGGGTTCAGGTTGGCTCTTGGCTGATGATGGCAGCCATTGCTCTAGGAAAATATTGTCCTAGGCTGCTTTGTGTCACTGGGTCATTCATCTGATTCTTCACTAATGTCCCCTGAATAGTGGAGAACAGTTCTTCCGCCTGAATACAGCATCCAAAGGGGATGGAAGATTCTGTACCACACTTAATCTCTGGTGACATTATGGTTTATGATTCCTTAGGGCCTGTATGATTCTTAGCTTTGTTGTTTTTAACTGCTTGGCTTACTTCTGATATAATAGCTACTCTTGAGGTGAAGATCCATAAGACTGTGGTTTGAGGCCAGGCAAAAGCAATTAGTTTTTCAGACCTTACTTCAATATAAAATGGCAGAGTGCAGAGCTGCATATAGAGACAGTATCTCTACATTATCATGGGAAAATTAGAGAGTCAATTGGGAAACATAAATATATAGCAAATAATATTGGATACCTGACTTTAGTCAGAGCATGCCTGCCTCTTAGTTCCTTACTTGTTATTGAGAAAATAAAAAGGCATCAAAAAGAAGCAACAAGTTCTTTTTTCTTTGCAGTTCTGTTTTTCCCCTACTTTCTCATTGTTTTGGCCAATAATGAGAGTTTTCTTTGGTTTTGTCTTGTTTCATAATGTTTTGTTTGTTCTCTGAGTTTGAGATCACAAGCTCTTCAGCACCCAGTGTAAGATGTGTATGATATAAAATGAAAAGGAATCCTAGATACTCTATTAGCTGAGATGTGGAGATTTGAGGGTCAAAGCCAGCCCAGGCTGAAAAGTCTGTAAGACTCCATCTCCAATAGCCACTAAAAAATCTAGGCGTATCCAGGTACTAATGTCCCATGGTTGTAATCAAAGTTATTCAGGAGGCTAAGATCTGAGTCAGAATCCAGTTGAAGGCCAGTCTGACCACTAAATACCTTGAGACTCTTATCTCCAATTAACCACCAAGTAGCAGAAAGTGGAGCTGTGGCTCAAGTGGTAGAGCACTAGCTTTGAGCAGAAAAGCTCAGTGAAAGTGCCCAGACCCTCAGTTTAAGGCCTTGCTCTTATTCTCTCTTCCCCCTCTCTCTGTCTCTGTATCTGTCTGTCTCTCTTTCACACACACACACACACACACACACACACACACACACACACACACACACTAATACCAGAGCATGTCCTGGGCATGTGTGTGGGGAAAATTCCAATATTTACAAAATATTTATAATCCTTTTAAACAGTTGGTTTAGTGTTTACCCATAGACCTTTAGCAGTTTGTAATTTATTGTCTTTCTTGTAAGCCATATATCTTTTAATATTATACTACTGTCTATATGTGTTGATATTTTTGGAGGCTTTGTGGTTGAAACTTAAGGTCTTGTACTTGCTAAGCAGGAGTTTTACCACTTAAGCCATGCCTCAACCATTTCTTGTTAGCTAGTTTTCAGATTGGATGTCTTATTGTTGCCTGGGGCTGGCCTGGATTGCCATCCTCCTATCTATGGCTTGTCATGTAGTTTGGATGAGAACCACTATACACAACCTTTTTCATTAAGATGCAGACTTGATAAATGGTTTTATTATTCCATTTTTGCCTAGGCCAAATTATCACAACTTTTTCCTCCTGAAAAGCTGGGATTACAAGGCTGAGATAACAGAACCACCACCTCTTTTGTTTTTGTTTTTGGGCTCATCCTAGGACTTGAACTGTGGGCCTGGGTGCTGTCTCTGAATTTTTGTGCCCAAGACTAGTCTTCTTCCACTTTGAGGTACAGCATTAATTCTGGATTTTTGGTAGTTAATAGGAAATAAGTGTCTTATAGACTTTCTCCTTCCTATGTTGCTTTGAATCTCACTTCTCAGATCTCAGCCCTAGCCTCCTGAATAGCTAGGAGTATATGCATGAAGCATAGGCACTTGGTTTCCTGGTCTCCTTTCCAGTTGATTAAATGATGCCACAAATCCCAAAGCTCAGGCAAGGTTTTTAAAAAATATTTCAAAGCAGACGTTTCAGGCTCACTCCTGTAACCCTACCTGTTCAGGAAACTGAGATCTGTGAATCGCTCTCAAAGCCACCCTGGGCAGGAAAGTCTGTGAGGGTCTTATCTCTAATCAACTACAAAAAGCCCAGAATGGGCACTATGTCTCAATGTAGTAGAGCACTAACCTTGAGCAAAAAGCTAAGGGCTAGTGTCTAGGTCCTAAGTTCAATCAAACCCCAGGACACTCAGAAACACACACACACACACACACACACACACACACACACACACACAGCTCAAGAGAGCTAGAGAGCAAGAGCTAAAGAGGAAGAGAATGAGAGAGGAAGAGAGCGAGTATGTATGTGTGTGTGTGTGTGTGTGTGTGTGTGAGAGAGAGAGAGAGAGAGAGAGAGAGAGAGGAGAGAGAGAGGGAGAAAGAGAAAGAGAAATATTTTCAAATAGTTGATTTCAACTATTTTTCTTTTTCCCCTCTCCTAACTCTTAAAGGTTATATCTGTAAGTTCAACTCATCATCAATTTTCCTGTTCCTTAATGCTTTACTAGAGGACATACTTTGTCCTGAGGAGAAAGGCAGATGTATGGAGTCCGAGGCCAAGGATCCTCATTGAATATTGATATAGAGTGGACATCAGCAGGGCAGAGTGAGAAGGATATACACATGTATGTGGTGTGGGGCCTCTTTCTCCTGAAGCCCTGATGTTTGATAACTGTCTGAGGGCCTCTGTAAACTATAAGCTTTAAATGGGAATTAATGAATGTATCTTACCTGGTGTCCATTCTTCCTATCTTTTCCATTACAGCCTCAAATTTTCCCAGTGCCTAGTAAAGAGGCTCACCTTCTAGCCTCCCTGGAAGTGAGGATATCCATATGAACCAGCCCTGGCAAAAAGATGAAATTCTCCTGATATTGGAGTCTAAGAGAGTTAGTGTTTTCTGGTTGAATTTGGACACACATGGAAGGCATTTGGCTGTTGGCCTACTTCACAATTAATAGTGGGCAGAGAGCTACCTTAGCAGCATGAAGAGAGCACAGGTTTAAGAGGGCAGAGCAGGAAGATAGGAGGAGCCTTGCACATTGAAGACGCTGCAGAGATTGTATTGTTGCTCATTTTCTGGCTTCTGGCAAGGGTTCTGTAGACAAAGAGACTAAGCCTCAAAGAACACAAAACTAAAACAACACAAAACTAAAACACCAAATGACCTTGCCAGGAATTAGAAGCCCCTTTCTGACATGTAGGTGGCATGGACACAGTTAGCATTTTCATGAGAGAAAAGAAAGAGGAATACACATGAGCAGCCATAAATGTTGGGCCAAATGACTGGCTATGTGCTGCTGCTTCAGTCCCTTAACTGAGATAGACTTCTCCCTTGGCTTCCTTAGTAAGCAAGGAAATTTCTTCCTCCGTGGGCCCCAGGGTCAGAATATCAGGCCAAAGGTCAAATCATGCCAGCTGTCCCTGAAGAGAGGAAACTGATCTTCTTTTCTTTAATTTGGTTCCAAATAGAATTTGGAAAACTTTTCTTGTGATTCATTTGCTTACCCACTGAGACAGCTTGTTCACTACCTTATCTGTTTTGTTACCAAGCATTTAAAAAGTGTAATTTACCCAGTTCAAAACCAACATTCTATAAAAGGTAGAAAGTTCCATTCCCATTTCTTTTGTCCTGGTTGTTTTTGGAACCTTTCATTTTTGTCCTTCCCACGTCTGACCCCAACTTTGCTCCTATACGTGCAGGTATTGGTTTCTGGTTCATCTTCTCAGTGGTTCTTTATGCACAATCAGTCCCAATATAATTATTCTCTGTTCTTTGTTGTAGTTGGCCTACGATTCCACTCTCATTTATTGTGTGTACTGGCACTGGGGCTTCAATTTAGAGCCTTGAACTCAGATTTATCTCTTTCACTCAAGGTTGCCTCTCTATCCATTGAGCTGAAACCCCCTTCCAGCTTCTCTCTGGGTTATTGGCACAAAGACTCTCCTAGACTTTGTCTTTACCCATCTTTGCTCTGTTCACTCACCTTCAGTGGTTTTATCTTCAACAATTGTAAACTTTGTAACTTCCTGATTTGAATGTATACTCCCAAGAATATTTGATACCTTGTTCCCTCTGTAGTAGTGGCAAAGTGTGCAGATATTGGAGCTACCCCATATCTCACATACTTAGAGGCCCTGGTAATGCTCATCTTCAGGGGAAAGGCAGCTGAGGAATTCTTCTGTTCTCCCCAACTCCTTACCCAAAGGGAACATTCAACTGGATTGGGAAGATTCCATAGGAGCAGGTTGAACCACTGTCATGGAAGACAGAACTTGCAGAGGAATAAAGGGCAAATGACTGTCTCCATCTTCTGTCTGGAAATTCCATCTTGCTCAGCCTTCCCTTTGTAGTCATCATGCCTAGAAGCACCAGATTTCATGACAAATATTCTTTCTATGTTTCCTCTTTCTCTAGCACTGATTGTTCTTCTCAGCTTGGTAGAGGAGGATTTGAATTTAGAATGTGGGCTTTTTAGGCCTCAGGCCTGCTGTACTTCACGTGAACTTTAGCCTTTTCAAAAGTATTTTCTAGAATGGGTTTTGAAGAAAGCTTGATTCTAGACCTTGGAGACCTGACAGTATAGGATGAGACACTCAAACTTGAATGTGTTAATTTGGTGGCGATGGCTCACACCTGTAATCCTAGGTATTCAGGAGGCTAAGAACTGGGGATGATTCAAAACCAGTCCAGGCAGGAAAGTCCATGAAATTCTTACCTCCAGTGTATCACTAAATGGTCAGATGTGGAGCTGTGGATCAAGTAGTGGAGCAATAATCTTAGTCAGAGCCCAGACCCTGAGTTCAAGCCCCAAGACTAGCACAAAACAAACAAAAATGCAAAAAAAACCACTCTTTAATGTGTGTATATGTCTCCTTCTCTTTCTATAAGAGAGTCATTAAAAAATCTCTTCTGAGAGAAATTGTTGACACCAAGAATTATCCAGTAAGAAGTCATTTTATTATTATGCTGAGTACTGTTCTTGTTGCTCCAAATGTTTCTAATATACATATAGAACCTTTATAAGCAGAAATGAAAACAGTCCATGCCATTTACAGAAAACCCTGTACTTTCAATACTTGGGTGAGGAGAGGAGGATATAGATTTGGGAGATTTAATACTAAGTTAAAAATAAGGACCATGTGAATAATCTTAAATGTACAATGTAGTTAGTTCTTGTTTTAAATACTGATGAAAGAGGTACTTAATTTTAGCAACTTACCCCTTAAAGAGAAATGTGAATCTTTTACACAACGGAGACCTGCATTGACAATTTCTTAGATTTAATTAGCATTTTTTAGCAGAACTGGGAATCATGTTTAGTGTTAGCCATGTTTTCAACCACTTGAATCACATCCCAAGCCCTAAAATATGTTTTTCTTTCATATCCCTTCAAAGATATGCAAGTGCATATGTGTTTACCTAGGCTTGAACCCGAGGCCTGGGCACTGTCTTTTTGGCTTAGGCTGCCAGCCTACAACCTGTTTTTCACCTCCACTTGCAGATTTGTGCTGGTTTATTGGAGATATGAATCACATGGACTTTTCTTCCTAGGCTGGCTTCAAATCTCAGTCCTTAGATCTCAGCCTCCTGAGTAGCTAGAATTATAGTTGTGAAACGCCAGTGCCCAAAATTAGATGTTTGTTTTGACTTACTTTGTTTGTCTTCAATAACTTTCTCTGTCCACCTCTCTTTCTTTCTCTCTTTCTCTCACCCACTCACCTCCACAAACTCACATTACAAATAACTCATTTTTCATTAGCAGAAGACATACACTAGAGCAGTTTATTCTGCTTTTAACTTTAAAGCCAGATCAAATCACCGAGTTTCGAATTTTTGTTAGGCACTGGTGGCTCATGCTTATAAACCTAGCTACTCAGGAGGTTGAGATCTGAAGATCACAATGTGAAGCCAACCCAGGCAGGAAAGTTCAGACCATCATATCTTCTTGTAAAAAAAGTTGGAAATGGAGTTGTGACTCAAGTCATAGAGCTCTAGCCTTGATCAAAATAAGCTCAGGGACCACTAGTGCATAGGCCCTAAATTCAAGGACAGGCACACAAAAGTCAAATTTTGGCACACATGAAAGTTAATATGTTATAGAAGTGCTGTTAAGAAATTAACATTAACTTTTTCATTTTAATATTTATTGCAATTTACATTTTATAAACACTAGATAAATTACATGTGGATGTTTCCCATGCATACATGGATGCTTAATAAAAATTAGCCATCCTATTAATGTAAAAGAAAGCAATAGGTTTTAATCTTTTTTGCTGGTCCTGGAGCTTGAACTTGAGTCCTGGGTGCTGTTCCTGAGCTTTTTTCTTTTTTCTTTGTCGGATATGGGGCTTGAACTCTGGGCCTGAGCATTGTCCCTCAGCTCTTCAGCTCAAGGTGAGCACTCTACCACTTGAGCTACAGCACCACTTCCGGTTTTCTGGTGGTTTATTGGAGATAGGAGTCTCACAGTCTTTCTTGCCTGGGCTGTCTTTGAACCATGATCCTCAGATCTCAGCCTCTTGAGTAGCTAAGATTACAGGCGTGAGCCACCAGCTCCTGGCCTGAGCTTTTTTCTTACTCAGGGCTAGCACTTTACCACTGAGTTATAGCTCTACTTCGGTTTTTTTTTTTTTGGTGATTAAGTAGAGATAAGAGTCATACAACTTTCCTGCCTATCCTGGCTTCAAACTGTGATGCTTAGATCTCAGCCTCCTGAGTAGCTAGAATTACAGGTGTGAGTCACTGGTGCTCAGCAGCAATGGACTTTTCACAGTATTTTTGTTGTTGTTATAAAAGTGACATACAGAGGTGTTACAGTTATATAAGTCATGTAAAGAATGCATTTCTTTTTGGACAATGTCATCACTTTCATAAGATTTTGAACATGTGTATCTTAAAATCAGTATGTATTCATTTTTCATGAACTCACAAGCTAATCAGAATATCATATATTTTGATTTGACTATTCACATTTAAAATGACAAAAACAGCCATCATAGAATAACTTAGTTAAAAAATGAGCTGCATATTTGGAAAGCCATTTTTTGGACATGTAGTTGGATTGACATTTACTGCAGTTTGTTCAAGTGTGAGTAGAAGGGTGAAGTTTTAGCATAATGATATAAATCTTACAAGGATATGGTAGATTTTTCCCCCCTGTCTTCAATTTCTTTCTTTCTAGAGATCTAAAATGTCATTACTGGAATACAGTCCCAATTTGTGTCTTTGGCAGGTATTCAGATATTCAATCTATCACATGCTCAATTAATGGAGAATGGGAACAGGTTTACATTGATCACTTACTGTAAGCAGTTCTCTAGAATTTCTTGAGAACCCTCTGCTATTGTGAGATTGACAGGGCTGGATAACATAAAAAACAGACATCATAGAGTGAAAGTAATCTGAGGTGACACCTGAGGTGTTGGATGTTTTAACTGCATTGTATTGATTTTTATGAATAAGTTAATCAGATTCTTTATGTCATATGCATCTCTGAGATGCATTGTTATTGCATTTCCCATGTATAACATATAGTATGTTTGGAAATTTGGTATAAATCATTCATCTTTTTATTTTTTAAATATGGATTACTCGTGGTTCTCAGAGAGGGAAAATAGTGTGGCACTTTGTAACTTGTAGTCATTTGTTGCCATTTGTCATATCCTATTTTCCCTGTAGAGTTTGTAATTAATTATATGTAATTTATTTATAAATTATTTTTATTTATTGTTGGTTTTGGAGCTTGAACTCGTGACTTGGGCACTGTCCCTGGGCTCTTTTGCTCAAAGCTAGCTCTCTACAACTTTTTAATTTTTTTTTAAATTTTTTATTTTTTGGGGGTCTGGTTGTGGGGCCTGAACTCTGGGCCTGGGCGCTGTCCCTCAGCTCTTCAGCTCAAGGCTAGCACTCTACCACTTGAGCCACAGCACCACTTCCAGCTTTTTTCTTTTTGCTTATGTGGTGCTGAGGAATCGAACCCAGGGCCTCATGCATGCAAGGCAAGTGCTCTACCACTGAGCCACCTAACTTTTTTTTACTGTATTTTTTTTCTTTTCTTTTTTGGTGCTGCAGATTGAGCCCAAGATGTTGCACTTGCTAGGCAAACGTTTTGCCACTGGGCTACATCCCAGCCCTAGATCCCTACAACTTTGAGCCACAGTACCCCTTTCAGTTATTGAGTGTTTAATTGGAGATAGGAGTCTCACGGGGACTTAAAAAGCCTGGGCTGGCTTTGAACTGTGATCCTCAGATGTCAGCCTCCTGAATAGCCATGATTGCAGGCATGAGTCACTGGCACCTGGCTCTCTCTCTCTCTCTCTCTCTCTCTCTCTCTCTCTCTGTCTCTCTTTCTCTCTCTCTCTCTCTCCATATATATGTATATTTTAAACAGTAGTTTTTTTTTAAACTGTAGTTTTCTTCAAGTGTTTCATCCTACACTTTAGTGTTTTTCTTCCAAAATTTCTAATAAATACGTAATCTATTCATTTTCAAAAAAATCTATCAACTATTTAGAAGCCTAATGACTAACTTTAAAGACAATCTAAAGAATACAAATTTTAAGTTTGATTAATGAATACTAAATTTAGTAGACCAATGTGCACTGAACATCTCCCTTATGGGTTTTATTCCTAAGATTTTGCGAAAATACCACAGGAAAAATTAAGAACATAATTTATAGCTTTGCATAACACTGTATTTTTGTTGGCAAAAATTACTGTGATTATTTTAGCTGGGATCAGTGGGGTTCAATACTATAATCAAAATAGTCAGGTATACTTAAATTTGCTTAACTAAGGAAAAAGTCAATACCCTTTGGCCATTATTTGCAAAGATTGTGGGAACATTGCACAAAACCTATCATCAATGTATATATTCTCATCTTATGAAATCATTGGTTTTATAGAAGGGAATGCTTTTCTAAATGTAATGGTGCAAGGCTAACAGTGAGCCCAAGGCTAGTCTCAGTGAACCTGCTCAAAGTGAAGTCTTAACAACGATGATTTCTGGCCATGAATCCACAATTCAATGCAACAGTTACAGGTTGACATAAAATACTTTCCAAAACATCTTAACCATGAAAATACGTTCTTAATAACCACCCTGGAAAGAAGTTTTATAAGTGGACATTTTCAATATTAGCTCCATCAAAATAAAATTGCAGACTCCTTTCAAAAAATTAAACTCTGAAAGCTGTTTTCCCTATTAGCAGTCAGAATGGCATAGCTATCAGGATGGCATGTGTAGTACCTGCTCACATGATCAACCTAGGGACACCTTCCAAATTGATTACTTGGAATCACCCCATCCCCTGTTAAATAGTTTCCCCTGAAGCCTGCGTGTAGGCAGCCTAGAAATAGGTTCAAAAATGACATTCTTGAATAAGTAGCACTCTTTTCCCTATCTGGTAAATTGTAGTCATTATGTAGATTTGAGAAAAAATTATTTGAAGTAATCAACATAATTTCATTTTATTTGAACATTATTTGATATGAATGACAAATCATTGAAAATCCAATCTATTGAGATTTTGTTTAATAGCCTGTGTAGCTTATCATCATGGTTAACTCACTTACTTTAGGTTTTTCTTAGCCAAATGTCACAAGGTTTTGTATAACTCTTTATATACTTTTTATTGTGTGTGAGTATGTGTGTGTGTGTGTGTGTATGTGTGTGTGTGTGTGTGTAGTCTGGGGCTTGAACTCAGGGCCATGGGGCTGTCACTTATCTGTGCTACACATGGTGGTGTGCACCTGTTATCCTAGCTTCTTTGGTAAGACTAACAAAGGCAGATCATGTCCAAGCAAACACCGAGGCAAGAAATGACACACATCTCAAAAACAGGGACTGGAGTCTCAGAAATAACCAACAGAAAGAACCCAAGGTTGAAGTCTGGCTCTGTGGAAAAAGGAACAACATGGCAAGTATGAGTCCCAGGGTTCAAATTCCAGTACCACCAACATGAAATTAAATAATGTGAAATTTACTCAAATAGCCACACTCCTTGTGAAGTGGTCTTTATCTAGCTACATCAATAGAGATAATCGCAAAACTCCCTAACACATGCCTATTTCTTTCTTCTTTCTTTTGACATGGAGTCTTATTATGTTGCATTGGCTGGCCCTGGACTCCTGGGCTCAAGTGCCCACCTACCTCTGCCTCAAAAATAGCTGGAAGGACAGGTGGATACCATCACACCTTGCTTTCAATTAATGGAGTTGAGGTACGGCTGGAAATGGTTGACTGCCTGCTTGGCAAGCATGAGGTCCCCTGAAATGAGATTTACAAGGCAGTATGTAAACCCTGTGTCTACAATCTCATTAACCATATAATAATGTAAGCAGGAAGCAATGAATATGTATTTCTGAAAATAGTGCATAGGTTTTCATTTTAATTCATTAACCAGTAATAAATCCCTTTAAGTGAAAATTTAGCAGTAAAATATATTCTACTGCAGCTGCAGCATTCACTCTTACCTGACTGACTGCCAGAACATCTGCTGGCTTGTCCACCTACCATTAGTCACTTTCCAGCTGCCTGCATGGTTGCTTGCAGCCTGCACACCCTCTGTACACCTTCCACAAACTGCCTGCCACATGGACTCTTCTAGTGGGCTGAGCTGGGTACACATGTACACAAAATACACCTGCTAGCTAGGTGTCAGTGGCTCACATGTATAGTCCTAGCTACTTGAAATGCTGAGATGGGGACAATTATGGTTCAAGTCTAGACACAGGAGATAAGTTTTAGAAATTGGAACTGAGAGGTGCCCCTGGTGGCCCACTCCTGTTACTCTGAGTATGGTGGGAAGCCTAAACTAGGCCCATCACAGCACTAGTGCACCACTGGACAGGACTTGAGAGTCTTATCTTTAAAACAAACAAAACAACAACAAAAACCAGCACAGCCAGGTGCTGATGTCCCTCACCTGTAATCCCAAGCACTCAGGAGGCTTCTGATTGGAAGCAGGCTGCCAGGCCCAGTAGGAAAGTCAGTGACATCATTTTATCTCCTATTAAATGACCAAAAGCTAGTAGTTGATCTGTGGCTCAAGTGGTTCAGCATGAATCTTTGAGCAAAAAGTTCAGGGATAGTGCCCAGACCTTGAGTGTAAGGCCCAGGTTGGTATTAACAATAACCAGCACAAAATGGCTGGAGTTGTGGCTCAATTGTATGAGAGCCTACCTCACAAACACAAGACCCTGACTTCAAAGTCTACCACTGCAAAAATAAATAAGAAAAAATGTTATAAATACTCATGTAGAGTTTTCTGTGCTAACGTAAATTCATTTCATCACGCTAAATACCCAGATCTTCAGTTGCTGGGCAGATGTTAAGTGTATGTTCAGTGTTGACTGAGTTGGATGGTAAGAATATTTTCAGTGCTAAAAGAATCTTCCAGGAAATGGGACTGTGGCTCTGATGGTAGAACCTCAGATGTGTGTAAAAAAGCTGAAGAAGAGCATGAGGCTTTGAGTTTAAGCCCCAGTAACTACACAAACACACACATTACAAACACAGAAAGCCTGACATGGTTGGCTTAGGCTTCTAATCCTAACTACTCAGGAGTCTGAGATGAAAGGATCCTGCTATTAAGTCCATGAGATCTTCTTATTTCCAATTAACCACCAAAAGCCTGGATGGGGAGCAGAAGCATTAGATTTGGGCAGAAAAGCTCAGGAACAGGCCCAAATGCTGAGTTTAAGCTGCAGGACTTCCACAAAGAAAGAAAGGAAAGGAAATATTAAATCTTTCCAGACTGTCTGTACCATTTTGTATTTCCACCAGCAATGAATGAGATAAATTTCACCAGAGCTTTCTCAGTGTTTAATATTGTCACTATAAACGCATTCCGAAAGGTGTGTGGTGATATCTTCTTAAAAATTTCTTTTCCTTAATGGGCAGTCATGTCATATAACTTTTCAAGTCCTCTGTAATATGTGAAAATATTTTCTTTTTTTCCCTAGACTGTGTTTCTTTTCTTTTTTTATTGTGGAAATACTGTACAGAGGGGTTACAAATTACTTGGGCAATGAGTGCATTTCTTATCAAGTATTGTTGCCTCCTCCTTTGTTTCCCCTTACCATCCCTTCCCATCTCTCCCCCCATCCCCCCTGGGGGCCAAAATTGTAAAGTTGATTTTTGACATAACATCTTGTACATCTCATTGTTGCAATGGCTCCACCTGTATCCCTATTTAAACAATTTGTTTTTTCCCTTCCCCTCCACAAAGTATACCAACATCAAATACAGTGAAAACAAGGGGTATACCATAGGGGAGGGACATAAAAAGCAACAAAGAAATATTCTATAAATATGTTAGAAACAATAGCAAGAAAGAAAAAAAACATTTGAATCCTTATCTTGGGGTTCATTTCGCTTAGCATCAACTTATCTGACCTTTTCTGCTTGTCTCAAACATATAATAATATTTGCAAATAAGGGAAGCCATGGGACCTATGTTTCTTTGGGCCTGGATTACTTCACTTAATATAATTTTTTCCAAGTCTTTCCATTTCCTAACAAATGGGGCAATGCCATTCTTTCTGATGGAGGTGCAGAATTCTATTGTGTATATATACAACATTTTCTTGATCCATTCATCTACTGAGGGGCTTCTGTGTTGGTTCCATATCTTAACTATGGTAAATAATCCTGAAATAAGCATAGTTGTGTTGGTAGCTTTAGTATGGTCTTGTTTGTGATCATTTGGGTAAATGCCCAAAAGTGGGATTGCTGGGTCAGAGGGGAGCTCTATGTGGAGTCTTTTGAGGATCCTCCATACTACTTTCCAAAGTGGTAGAACAAGTTTACACTCCCACTAACAATGCAGTAGGGTTCCCTTCTGTCCACATCCCCTCCAGCATCTGTTATTAGAGTTCTTGATTATAGCCATTCTAACTGGGGTGAGGTGCCTCAGGACCAATGGAATAGAATTGAAAACCCAGAAATGAACCTACAGACCTATAGCCATCTATTCTTTGATAAGATAGCTAAAAAATTAGAATGGGGGCTGGGAAGGTAGCTCAGTGGTAGAGCGCTTGCCTTGCATGTTCGAGGCCCTGGGTTCGATTCCTCAGCACCACATAAGCAAAAAGAAAAAAGCCGGAAGTGGCACTGTGGCTCAAGTGGTAGAGCACTAGCCTTGAGCTGAAGAGCTGAGGGACAGTGCCCAGGCCCAGAGTTCAGGCCCCATGACCGGACCCCCAAAAAAATTAGCATGGAAGAAAGATAGCCTCTTCAGTAAATGGTGCTGGCAAAATTGTTTAATCACTTGCAGAAAACTAAAGCTAAAACCTTATATATCACTCTGCAACAGAATCAACTTCAAATGGATCAAAGACCTCAGAGTCAAAGCAGACACACTGAAAAAATTACAGGATGGAATAGGAGAAACCCTAGGTCTCCTTGGCACAGGCTGAAATTTTCTTAAAAGAGACCCAGAAACACAACAAATCAAAGGAAGGTTGGACAAATGGGTTGCATGAAATTGCAGAGCTTCTGCATGGCAAAGGACATAGCTAGAAAACATTTTCTTATCTGCAGCTGGTCTTTCCATTCATTTACTTAACAAAAGATGATTTTCAGAAGAAAAACTTCTAATCTTGCAGATATTCAATTTTTCAAGTTTTGTGGTATATGTTGTGTTCTGGTGATTTGGCTGAGAAATCTATACCGAGTCAGTCTTGTTCTTTCTTCTAGAAATATAACAGTTCTATACTTCAATACAATATAGTTAAACTAATGATAGGGTTTGAATTTATAATTTGATAATTCACTTTGGTTTTCCTAAGGTAGAACGAATCTCTTTTTACCTTTTTAAACTGGTCCTGTGGCTTGAACTCTGGATGCGAGTGCTGTCCTTGAGCTTCTTTTGCTGTACCACTTGAGACACAGCACCACTTCCAGGTTTGTCTGAGTAGCTTATTGGAGGTAAGTATCTTTTGGGCTGATTTTGAACCATGATCCTCAGATCTGTCCCTCCTGAGTAGCTAGGATTACAGTTGTGAACACCGACACTTGGCTCTTTTTACATTTTTATTAGTTTAACTGAGTTACACAAATAGGTTTTATTGTGATTTTTACATTTATGCATGTAAGGCAATGTACTTTGATCAAATTAACTCAATGTTATTGTTTCATTTTTATTTTCTTTCTTTGGTGGTACTAGGTTCTGTATTTTAGGGCCTCATAGTCACTGGGCTCTCAGTCTACTTGAGCTAAAATTCCTGCCCTGTTGTTTTGCTGATTGTTTTTCCATCACAGAGTCTAAAAAATATCAGCAAATAAAAGACATGGAGTATTTTCTGCTCAGGCTTTGTTGGAACCTCTATCCTCCAGATTTTAGCTTTCTGAGTAGCTAAGATTATAGTTGTGATCCATAGATACTTGGCTTATATTATTCTTTCTTAACTCTCTTTTTCCCATTGTTTTAAACAGTTTTAGTACATTTCATTATGCTATTTACATCAAGGCTCAAGCCTAGTTTGAACTTTGATTTATTGTAATTTTTCTTAATTTATTAATTTTTACTGTAATTTTTCTTAATTTATTAATTTTACTGTTATTAGAAAGGTGATATTACCATTTTATAAAGAGAGATTACCATTTCATAAGTAAGGTAATGAGTACATTTGTTTTTGGACAATGTCACCCTTTCTTTCATTCTTTCCCAGTTTTTCCCTCCCAATCCTACCTACAAGTTGTATTTGATTTAATTTTTTTTGTCAGTCATGGGGCCTGAACTCTGGGAGTGGACATTGTCCCTCAGCTCTTCAGCTCAAGGCTAGCTCTGTACCACAGCACCAACTTCTGACTTTTTCTGCTTATGTGGTGCTGAGGAATCGAACCCAGGGCCTCATGCATGCTAGGCAAGGACTCTACCACTGAGCAACCTTCCCAGCCCTGATTTAATTTTTGTAACAAAGCTACCTAAGGTAGAAGTTCATTTTTTTGCCTATAGATATTTTATCTGCAAAATCTTATTTGAAATCAGAGGGGGAATTATATCAAACATATAGATCAATTTGGGAAAAATTGCTATCTTGTGTATATACTTTCCGCAAATGCAGTACATCTAATTTCTATTGTTTTAGGCCTTCCTAGACTTCAGCAGCAGCATCTTGGAATTTTTCAGCATACATATTCTGTACATATTTTGTTCAGTTCTTATGTACTTCATTTTCTGTGGAGTAATTCTAAGTGGTAATGTGCATGTGTGTGTGGGGGGGGGTATGTGAAACTACTGGGCTTGAACAAAGGGTCTGGGCACTGTCTCTCAATTTTTTTCCATTGAAGAGTAGCACTCTAGCACATGAGCCACAGCTCCACTTCCAGCCTTTGCTAGTCAGTTGGAGATAAGATTCTCATGAATTTTCCAGGTTTGGCTAGCTTGGAGTCCTGAGCCTAAGATCCTAGCCTCCTGAGCATTACAGGCACGAGCCATTAGCACATGGTAGTATTGTGTTTTTAATTTTAGCTTCTATATTAATTGTTAGTTTATTTAGGTTTTATATTTATTTTTGGTTAGTTGTTAGTACATAGAACTGCAATTCATGTTTGTGTGTTGACGTTTTTCCTCAATTTTTTTTGATTTTTCTTTTATTTAGCATAAATTGGTTGTACAGAGAGATTTCATTGTGGTATTCCCATACATATAGTATTCTTTGACCAATTGTATGCTAATATTATGTTTTGTGGACTGCTGAATTCAATTAGTTATAAGAGTCTGTTAAGAGTCTATGGAATTTTCTACATAGAAAATCATGTTGTTTGGGAATAGGGATAGTTTTATTTTCTCATTTCCAATCCTATGCCTTTTATGTATTTTTTTGCTTGGCTTATTGTTCTGGTTATTGTCTTTTTTATTGTACTTTGCCCCAATCATAAGGCAAATATTTCATTTTTTACCAAAATGCTGTTAGCTACTGGGATATGAAAAAGAATGGAAGACAATTAAGGATAATTTAAACAAAATTATCTCTCTGTATTTCAACTCAAATTTCAAATGTAAAATAAGTGCATTTTAATTAGTAATGTAACTATTACGGTCACAGCAAACTCACACTTTAAGAGTCAAGCAAAGAGGGAATGTGTTGATAGTATACTCCATTGCCATGTAAAAGCATGGTGTAGTATTTTGTGGGAGACCTGTGGCTTGAACCAAGGCCTGAGCCTTGTCCCTGAGTGCTTTTTCTAAAAGCTTGTTCTCTGCTAGTTGAGCCACAGCTCCACTTAGGCTTTTTTTTTGGACATTAATTGGAATAAGAGTCCCATAGCATTTCCTGACTGTTATTGGCTTCAAACTGCAATCCTCACATCTCAGCCACATGAACAGGTAAGATTACAGGATTGAGCCACCAGCACCCAGGTTGAAACACAGTATTTTTAAGTCGAAGGTATACTGGATTTTGTCTTCCTAGAATAATTTAGCTGCTCTTTCTTTAATAGACTGCAAATTATGTGGGATCACCATTGGTTACAAGTTAATGTGAAACTCAAGAAATCTGAACATGGAAAATGAGTCAGCAAAAGCTCTTGGAAATGGGCCAGGCATTGCCAATTTGAAAATATGAGGAAAAAGGTCAAACATGAATTCCCAAGACAGGCTGGCTTCAGAAAATTCAGTTTTATTTACATATTTTAGCTCACATCTGATTAAACATATGTGATAAACATTTTTGTGTTCATGTACTTTTGTATAAACATATGTATTTAAAATATATACTTATGTATACAAATATTTATGTGTATATGAACTCAAATATTTCTATATAAATATACACATATATATGTACATTTAGCCATTCAAGGTATGGGAAACTTGTATTTGGCTTAAGTGGTAGAGTTCCCTCTGGAGGAAAAATCAAGGTAGAGCCTGAGGCTCTGATTTCAGTCACCACTGCCACAAGTTAAAAAAAAGAGAAGATAAGAAGAAAATCTTAAAGTTGCTCAGCTGAGTTGGATAAACATCAGAAAATTCACAATGACCTCTGGATTTAGGCAGATAGAAACTTGATCCTTCGCCAAATGCTTTCTCTGGGAAACTCATGTACATAAATTCCTTAAAAGGATATATATACCAGAGCTAACATGTATATTATTTCCTAAGAAAGCAATTTATTTTCAAATTCTTGCTCCACTCCAGCTCTACAGGCCCAAGTTAAAAAGCCCAGAGGTTTGTAATATGTATGAATATCAGGTGTAGATGAGGGTGGGAGAGGGGCTTTGAGTTTGGAAGCAGCTGCAGCTCACCCATATTAGGAGAGTCTCCTCCCTGACAGGACCGTCCATCACTAGCCATTTCTAGGGGAGCACGAAGGAATTACTGCTTCAGATACATCTGGGAAGCTGGTAAGTAGAGGACTGAAATGGCTTAAGGTGAAAGTGGGAACCATGTTTGATCTTCCTTCCATTTATCAACTCAACAATTTTGGACTGCAAATTTCAAGCTCAGTATGCAACAAAGGACAGGGCTATAGATACAAGCAATCACCAGGGTCCCAAAATGTCACTGTCAATCATTAGACTTGGTACCTGTGTGAACACCTTGTCTACATGCATCCTGGGAAGTGTATATATAGCATCTATTAGTGGGAAGATAGCTCTTTACTTACTTAAAAAGTACAGGGCAATCTCTGCTTATTCTCTCACTCAAGTTCTCAACTCTAACTATAGCATTGCTAGTAAAGTCCCTTAACTTGAGAAAGGAATCCTCTATGCATAGTTTCCTGAGTTTTTAAAATCATAAGTGAATGCTGAGTTTTATCACGTGTAATTTACTTAACCCATGGTAGATTTCATTGACTAAACACTGATATTTGATTCAACTTTGCACAGATTGCAAAACAACCAGTGTAAAAATTGTAAAAATGACTTTTAAACCTTAACACATTCTATACTACTAATACTTTGTTGTAGATTTTTGTGTGAAAGTTGATGGAAGATAAATGTGTGTAATTTTGTCTTTGTATAGTATTGGAGTTAGGATAATTCTGCAGCTACAAAATACTGTGGGAAGTTGTGCAAACTAAGAGTAAGATAGAAAAGCCTCTGTGGGCATTTAGGAACTTGATTTTAGAAGAGTCTCACCATTTGCAGTACTAGTCAGAGTGGCTTACTGGGCATAATTTGTTGCATAAATGTAGTTCATCCTGGGATAAGAAGTTTCCTGTTTTCCAAACCATACAGAAAAGATTTAACCCAGCATACTGACATCTTGACTTAGAAAGGTT
The DNA here is from genome assembly GCF_000151885.1 of Dipodomys ordii. NCBI lineage: Eukaryota > Metazoa > Chordata > Mammalia > Rodentia > Heteromyidae > Dipodomys > Dipodomys ordii. The sequence continues at coordinate 72,238 of NW_012267431.1, forward strand.
TCATGGCAAAGCAAATCTCTGGATGCATGTGGAAATTTGATATGGAGAATATTCCCATCAAATCTGACTAGGACTTACCAGATCGTTTATCTGTGCTCAAGCCATTTGTACATACAGTGAGGTTATGCTGGGGTTTCCTAGTAGGAGTCTGATGTTTTGTAAAGTGCTAGGTAGGGGTGTCCACATGACTAGTCATGAATAATGTCTCAGGAACTGAATTTCTAGAAAGCTACTCTGGTAGATAACATTTCCTTGTGTTGTTAGGACTTGTTGCTAGAGGAATCACACATCCTAGTGACTTGACGGGTTGAGGCCTCTTGGAAGTCTGATATTAATAAATATATAGCCACTGGGTTTTTCTTTTATAAATTCAGGATTTTATAATATATTGTTCTCTTCTTTTCAATTCTTTAAACTCACTGTGCTATCATTCCTAAAGCAAGTTTCTTGGAGACAACATATATTACTATTTTAAAAGACTTTATGAACTGAAAGGATGGCTCAAATCGAAAACAGTCTTGCAGGGGATTAAAAAGAAATATTTTGTGAATATCTTTACATGCATTTATTTTGACCGTTTAATCTGAGCATAATTATTGAGCTTAGGTATAGCTTTTTGTTTGCAATATTAAGGTTTGAATCCAGACCTTCATGTCTGCTTGGGTGGCACTTTATTTAGCACTTGAGCACCTCTACCTGCCCGATTTTTCACTAGCTATTTTGAGAATAGAATCTAGAAGACTCTTCCTCCAAGGCTGACCTCAAACTAAGAGCCACAAGATCTCAGCCAGCAGATTAGCAAAGGTTAGAAGCATGAACCACTGACACCTGGAAAGTCTAATACTTTTTTTTTCTTTTGTGTTTGAACATACTATTTTATTCTGTTTATTTTTTAATTTGTATTGTAAAGGTGATATACAGAGGGGTTAAAGTAGCTTAAGTCATATAATGCATACATTTCTGTTTGGACAGTGTCACCCCCTCCCTCATTTTCTCCCAGATTTTTCTTCCTGAACCCCTTCCCCCATTTGTACAGTTCATTTGCAACATAGTGTCTACTATCACTGATATATTAGCTCATCCTTTGTCCCACCGTTTCTATGCTTCCCCTTCACCTCCCCAAATCAGATAAACTTAGATAAAAGACAAAGTGTACAGAAATCAACAAGAGTAATAAAAGGAAAAAATCAGAAAAAAATGAATCACAAACAGTACAATAAAACATTTTTGTTTCCATTTCTTGGAGTTCATTTAAATTAACATAATTTTATATGAACATATGCACATAGCTATTGAGCCATTATCCTCTCCTAAGAATAACCTCCTTTGGTCTCTCTGCATGAATGTTGAGTATCCTGTTTAATTTATCATGTCCAAGTATAATTTTTTATCTTTTACTATCCACGGGGCTTGCTTGTAGATTTATGGTCACATTGTAATTATTACAAATGAGGGAAACCAAGCAACCTATATTTCTTGGGTTTGGCTTACTTTGCTTTGCACAACCATGTTCATTGCAGCATTGTTTACAATAGCTAAGATATTGAATCTCCCTAGATGCTTCTCAGTGCTCGAAGGGCTCAAGAAAGTGTGTTGTTTAAATATATACATACATATATATGTATATATATGTACACACATATACACACACGCACACACATACACATATACACACAATGGAATTCTATGCTTCCATCAGAAAGAATGACAGTGCTCCGTTTGTAAGGAAATGGAAAGACTTGGGGGAAATTATATTAATTCTATTATTTTATAATTTTTTGTTTTCTGTCAGTTTCTCTGTTTCTTACTCCTGTTATCCTTTGCTTGCCTTTTTGTGGGGTACTAAAATATTTGGACTTATTGACTTTATAGTTTTATTAATAGTCATTCTAAGTATGAAAATATAGCTAATTAGTCCTAGTCTACTCTTGTCATTATTTTTGACTTCTACCAAAGTGCAGAGAACTCATTTTTATATAGGGTGTCCTTTTATCCTACTCAGAGAATGTGTTTTGTTTTGTAAGTACTGAGATTTGAACTCAGAGATTGGTGTTTGGTAGAGAGTTGTTATACCCTTTCATCCCCACATCTAACTCTTGGAATATAAATTTCTCATCTATTTCTTTTATATAGATAACACCTAATATCAGATTGTAGTACAATTTTCCATTCAAATACTCAATATGATTTAAAACTGCACAAGGAAATGCATATCTATTATATTCACGCTGATTTTTACATATATCATGATTTTCTCTTTTAGTTCCATGCCTCTTTCTGGTATTGTTTCCTTTTTGTATGGAGATCACCTTTAGACTGTCATTATTGGTACATCTAGAGAAGCTTTCCAAAATTTTCTCTCATCGGAGAATGTCTTTATTTCTCACAATTCCTGAAGGATATTTTTCCTGAACCTGGAATTCAAAGTTGACAGTACCCTATGTTTGAAAAATGTGCCATTTCCTTCCAGACTTTTCTGGATTCAGAAGAGAAAATTGCTATCATTTAAATTGGTGTTCCTCTGTAGGTAAGATATTTCTTTCAAAATGCTATGAGGTGGGCTGGTAAGGTGGGTCAGTGGTAGAGTGCTTGCCTCACATGCATGAGGCCCTGGGTTCGATTCCTTAGCACCACATAAGTAGAAAAAACCTGAAGTGGTGCTGTGGCTCAAGTGGTAGAGTGCTAGCCTTGAACTAAAGAGCTTAGGGACAGCGCTCAGGACCAGAGCTCAGGCCCCAGGACTGACAAAAAAAAAATGCTATGAGGTGATTAAAAAAAAATCTTTATTTATATAGGTTGCTTATGTGTGGCTTCTTAGGATATTTTTGGGGTTTGCTTGGCCTATTTTGTGGTTTTGGTTCCAATGATAATTTAGCTCTTAACATCCCAGCAGTTCTTATTTGGTGTGCTTTGTCTATTACTAGAAGCCAGGTTGAAGCTGAGGAGCTTGCCACAGGGGTGGGCGTTTTCTAGAACTGCATGCATGGTAATTTAGGAAGTCCCACAATTTATGCAGATTGGTGTTTTTTTTAATTTTCACAGTACTTACCATAAAAAATTAACGAATAACCCCCATTGGAGGTGATTGGAGTTTGAGGCTCGCTGGTCAGAGTGGCTGCAAGATCACGACCTGGAACACCTGAAGTGGCTAATAATAGCTCCTCAAATCTGCAATTAAAGATGGCCTCCAAGGAAACAACACTGTCGAAAAGAAGGAAGAAACAGAGTGGAAACTGTGAAAAAGTTGAAGAACCAGAGATTGAAGTATTTGAAGTGGAGAAAATAGTGGACCGGCGTGTAGTAGCAGGCAAGGTAGAATATCTCCTGAAATGGAAGGGATATTCAGATGCTGTTAATACCTGGGAACCAGAAGAAACTTTAGACTGTGTGGACTTAATCAGGGCTTTTAAAAATTCTCAAGGAGTGAGTTCATCTGCCAGTCAATATGAGGATAGCACATCAAATGATAAAAGAGATGCTGGTGCCAATCCAATTGGCTTTTCTAGAGGTCTTGAGCCTGAACGAATACTTGGTGTCACGGAACATAATGGAGAAATGATGTTTTACATGAAGTGGAAAAACGCACGTGAAACTGGGTTGGTTTCTGCAAAAGAGGCTAATGATAAGTGCCCTGAAATTGTTACTGCTTTTTACAAACGGAGGCTGTATTGGCCTGGAAACTGAAACAGTAATTGTTTCATATATACACATATATATTATGAAGGTGTGTGTATATAATATATATTCATCTCAAAATATACATGTAAAACCCGAGGCTTGCGTTTTGCATTAATGTTGTGAAGAAAGAAGTACATTTTAATAAAATCATATTCATATGTTGTTTTTAATGATATATTTTTATTGTAAAGATACTCTTCAGAGGGGTTACAATTACATGAGCAAGGTAATGAGTCTTTCCTATTAAGCATTGTTACCCACTACTTTGTTTTCCTTACCTCCCTACTTCCCTAACTCCTCCCTCCACCCCCCCCCCACAAAGTTGTAAAGTTCGTTTTCAACATAGTGTCTTGTATATCTCATTGGTACAATGGATCATCCTGCATCCTTATTTCAGCATTTGGTTATTTCCCTTCCCCTCCCCAAATCAGAAAAATGTATGCACAAGATGCAGGACACTGGAATCAAATACAGTGACAACAGGGGTTGCACCATGGGGGAAGAACATACAAAGAAACAAAAAAAATCACATAGTACATTATAAGGGCATTAAAAACAACAAGAAACATAAAATCTTTTGTGTCCTGATCTTGGGGTTCATTTCGCTTAGCATCAGGTTATATGGTCATATGTACATAGCTTTTGACCTCTTCTGCTTGTCCTAGACATATACTAGTTATTGCAGATAAGGGAAACAATGGGACCTATGTTTCTTTAAGTCTGGATTACTTCACTTATTATAATTTTTTCCAAGTCTTTCCATTTCCTAACAAGTGGGGTGATGTCATTCTTTCTGATGGAGGCACAGAATTCATATATATATATATATATATATATATATATATATATATATATGCCACATTTTCTTGAGCTATTCGCCTACGGAGGGGCATCTGGATTGGTTCCATATCTTAACTATGGGGAATAGTGCTGAGATAAACATAGTTGTGCTGGTAGCTTTAGTATGGTCTTGTTTGTGATCATTCAGATAAATGCCCAAAAGTGGGATTGCAGGGTCAGAGGGGAGCTCTATATGGAGTCTTTTGAGGACCCTCCATACTACTTTCCAAAGTGGTTGAACTAGTTTACATTCCGACCAACAATGCAGTAGGGTTCCCTTTTGGCCACATCTCCTACAACATTTGTTGTTATTAGATTACTTGGGGTGAGGTGGAATATCAATGTTGTTTTGATTTGCGTTTCTTTTATGACTAGAGAAGTTGAGCATGTGTCTATTGGCCATTCTTATTTCCTCTTCAGAGAAGTTTCTCTTCAAGTCTTTAGCCCACTTATTAATCAGACAGTTGTTTCTTTGAGGATGTTGGGGGATTTAATTTTTTGAGTAGTATGTTTTAGATATGAGACCCTTGTCTGTTGTATGGCTATGAAGATCTCCCAACCTGTGGGCTTTCTGTTAATCTTGCTTGCTATGCACCTTGCCATACAGAAGCTCTGCAGTTTCATGCAATCCCATTTGTCCAACGCTTTTTTGATTTGTTGTGCTTCTGGGTATTTATTAATAAAATTTCAGCCTGTGGCAAGGAGCCCTGGATTTTCTCTATTCTTTCCTGTAATGTTTTCAGGGTGTCTGCATTGACTTTGAGGTCTTTGGTCCCTTTGGAGTTGATTCTGGTGCAGGTTGATATATGGGGATCTAGCTTTAGTTCTCTACAGGTGTTAAACCAATTTTGCCAGCACCATTTACTGAAGAGGCTGTCTTTCTTCCATTCTATTTTTTAACTCCCTTATTGAAGATTAGGTGGTTATAGGTCTGTGGCTATAGGGTTCATTTCTGGGTCTTCAGTTCTATTCCATTGGTCCTCAGGTCCGTTGTGCCAGTGCCAAGCTGTTTTGATTACTATGGGGTTTGTAAAAGAGTTTGAAGTTTGGTATTGATATTCCTCCAGCACTGAAGAACAAGTTTTTTTTTTTAAATGTTAGGCATTTTTTGTCATTACTTAATCAGAACAGCAGTCTTTTAAGTGCTATGTGGAATAGTTTTCCAGGTTGTTTGTATAACTGGAATTCCCCACCAAATTGCAGCAAGGGATTGCTAAGGGGAGTGGCAAGGTCCAGACCCCTAAGGCTTCCCTGCTGGTTGCAGTCAGAAAAGGTGCCCTAAGATTTGATGTCCTATTTTGTTTGTCAAGACACGGTGCCAGTAGTGTTCAGAAGGGCTTGTATTGTAAAGATTTCACTTTTGCTAGTTATGGGGTTCACTCCCATTAGTGTAGGTACTAAGGGAACTAAGGGATTTATCATTTGGACACAGCCCAAGAAGAGAGTTGATATGTCTTCAACCTCCACAAAATAGCAGAAGATTAAACTGGAGGCATAGCCCAGGTGATTGAATGGTTGAAAAGGAAGAAAGCAATGTAAAATTTGAGGAATCCATGAATCAAAGTCTCATATCTCTTCATTTATTCATGCAAAGGCAAACACAGACACACCTACATGCACACACAAATGCACAAATACAATGTATGTCAGAGAGATGGTATGTAATTTTTTTTAATTTTATTTTATTTTATTTGTGAACATACTGTACAGAGGAGTTACAATTACATGGACAGGATAATGCGTACATTTCTTACCAAGCATTGCAGCCTCCTCCTTTGTTTACCCTTCACATCCCTTCCCAGCCTCCCCCTTCCCCCCCAACCCCAATCCTTCCCCTTCCCCCCCCTTCCCCGCCCCCCCCGCACCGACGTTGTAAAGCTCGTTTTGGACATGACAACTTGTACTTCTCATTGTTGCAACAGGTCCACCTGTATCCTTAAACAACTGGTTTTTCCCCATCTCCTCCACAAGTTATACTGACATCAAATATAGTGAAAGCAGGGTGGTATGTAATTTTTGCTTGATTAGAAGGAAAAGTTGATCTGGGGAAAATTCTGAGACCTTATTCAAAATATAACTGAACCTCAAATGAACAATGTGTAGCTCCAGACGTACAATGCTGGCTTAGGAATACAACAGGGAAAACTTCCTACCCACTCCCTCCCCAACATAACTCATATAAAATACTATATTTCTCTCTGTTCTACTGTCTCTGGTTGGGTGGGTTTGAGCTTCCACCTGCGGTGCATGCTGACACCTGCTGGGGGCGCTATAGGACCAAAGTATACAGGAGCTCTCTTCTGGCACCACTGTGGCAGAGGGAATTGCCTCTTAGTATTTTGTCCTGTCACATGGTCCACAGGTCTGCTCCCTAGGTTTTTTTTTTTTTTTTGATGAGGTCACCAGGTAGAGAAAAATGGGATGCCAACTGTTGTTTGGGAGCAAGTTTAAAATGTCAGCCATGGCCACCTTCATCTGCTGTGGGTTCCTCCTTCTGTGTTTCTCTCTAGGTGTTCAGTGATGCCAGTGATTGATCAGAGTACCCGTCTGTCCTACATGGCACAGTTATGGTTCCATCTACTTCTTGAATGTAGAAGCCAGCCAGTTGAGGAGGAAGGGGTTATCCAAACCCCAAGCGGATGCCACTTGATGTAGCTCATGTACTGAATGGAGCATGTTTCCCGCACTGGACTTAACATAGCAAAGGGCAACCAAAGTCTCTAGTACCTCTTGGGTATGTGGTGGTCATGTGGCATTTTGATTCAGTGGGGTCTGTGTTTTCTTGTGGTATTCCTAATGGCTTTTGGTGCCCAATCCTGGTATCCTAGGTAATTCTGCAGCAAAGCCTAATGTGGATGAATCTTGCTTATACCTATGCCCAGGTAAAAAGTTGTCATGGCCTCAGTCTTGCCCTACAATTGTCTGTGAGTACCGGTGGCATGGCTCAAGGAATATAATGACCCCCAAAACAAGAAATCTAAGCTAGAGGGAGCGAATCCCTGAATCCAACCCCTTGCACCAGTCCGGACACACCAAACATCTAGGTCTCGTGGTGCTCTTCTTGCTAGCCTTGAAGCTCCAGATGTTCTAGGTAAATTTGTGAGACCTCATTCAAAATACAATTCAAGGCAAATGGCAGGGGTGTAGGTACAGGGTCAGTTTATGAGTACAAATCTAAACACACTAATTGCCCCCTCCCTCCAACAGAAAACCACATTCAGGGGCTGGGAAGGTGGCTCAGTGGTAGAGCACTTACCTTGTATGCCTGAGACCCTGGGTTCAATTCCTCAGCGCCACATAAGTAAAAAAAAAAAAAAAAAGCCAGAAGTGGCGCTGTGGCTCAAGTGGTAGAGTGCTAGCCTTGAGCTGAAGAGCTGAGGGACAGCGCCCAGGCCCAGAGTTCAGGCCCCATGACCTGACCCCCCCCCAAAAAAAAAGAAAGAAAGAAAACCACACTCAGGTCTCTCAACCTGTCTATGATTGGTCCCTCACCCTAATTGGGAAGATGTGTAAGGTATTGCTTCTGCTTCACTCTTTGAATCTTTGAGTAACTAAAATTTTGCAAGGGCAAGACAATCATGTGAGGTTTGAACTGCTACCTGCATGGTCTGTAGATGCCTCCTTTGAGGTCTAAAGCTATTAGATGTGCACAAGCTCTGAGTTGGCAGCAGGAAATAGCCTCCTAGCTGTGTTCCAGAGGAAGAGTTTGGAGATAAATAACCATCCTAGATACAAGTTGTATAAGTGGCCACTTTCAGTATTATTCTATCAAAATAGAAGTATAAATTCCTTTCAAAAACTGTCTCTGAAAGCTGTTTTCCCTATTAGCTATCATATGGCTAGGAATGGCATGCCCAGTACCTGCTCACATAATCAACCTAGTGATAGCTTCTAAATTGGTTGCTTGGGATCAGCACACCCCAGTTAGACAGTTTTCTCTGCAAACTGAAGGTGGGCATCCCAGGGAGCAGCTCTACAAATGAACTATTTGTTTTGTCAGTCATGTGTCTTGAACTCAAAGTATGGGTGCTGTCCCTGAGCTTTTGCACTCAAGGCTAGCACTCTACCATTTTGAGCCATAGTTCCACTTCTGTTTTTAATGTTGTTAATTGGAGATAACAGTCTCAGGGACTTTCTGCCTGGGCTGGCTTTGAACCACAGTGCTCAAATCTCAGCCTCTTAAGTAACTAGGATTACAGGTGTGATCCACCGATGCCAGGGTAACAATGGACAGTTTTGAGCAAATGACAGTCTCTCCCCTCATTCCAGGAAATTGCTGTCAGTATGTAAACTTTAGAAAAAATTCTTTGTAGAAAACAAAAAATTATACTTGAATAGTATTTTATATGAATGGCAAATCAAATGAAAGTCAGATCTCTCATGGTTTTATGCCAGTACTGAGGTTGAACTCAGGTCCTGGATGCTGTCCCAGAAGTTCTTTGCTTAAATTTAGCTGTCTACTACATGATCCACAGCTCTACTATTGACTTTTTGGTGATAGATTGGAGATAAGATTCTTATCAATTTTCCTGCCTGGTTGGCTATGAATGATCACTATCAAATCGCAGTCTCCAGACTAGCTAGGATTATAGACATGAGACCCAAGTGCCCACCTATCAGATTTTTTTTTGTCGGTCGTGGGGCCTGAACTCTGGGCCTGGGCGCTGTCCCTCAGCTCTTCAGCTCAAGGCTAGCACTCTACCACTTGAGCTACAGCGCCACTTCTGGCTTTCTCAGCTTATGTGGTGCTGAGGAATGGAACCCATGTCTTCATGCATGCAAGGCAAGCATTCTACCGCTGAGCCTCCTTTCCAGCCCCCACCTATAGAGTTTATCATCATGTTTAACAAATTTACTTACAGTATTTCTTAGCTAAATGTCACAGGGTTTTGACTAATTCTCTGGGGGTGTTTTTGCATTTGTTTTTGTTTTGTGCCAAGTCTGTGGCTTCCACTGAGGGCCTAGGTGCTGACCCTTAGTTTGCCCTTTCGGGGTGGCACTCTGCCACATAAGCCATGGCAGCACTTCCAGCCTTTTGCTGACTAACTTGAGATAAGAATCTCAGAGACTTTTATGATTGGCCTGTATATGAAATGATCCTCTGCTCAGTCTCCTCTATATATAGGATTATAGGTATATAATATATAGGTGTGTATAGGTATATATGTATACATATAAAAGCATATAATTATAGGTCTACATATGTATACATATATATATATATATATATATATACTCTAATTTTCTTGATAGCCAAAAAAGGTAATCAATCAATGTGCACTTTTGTAAAATTACTGGTGAATAGGCTCTGACGTTTGCATGTTCCATACACCTTTCCTTATCAGGGTGCAGAAGAGCCACAACTACAGTCAGGCACTGGTGGCTCACACCTGAAATCCTAGCTACTCATGAGAGCTGAGAATCTTGGTAGAAACAAGCCTGGGTAGGAAAATCTGTGAAATTCTTATCTCCAATCAACTACCAGGATATCAGAAGTGGAGCTATTGCTCAAAGTGGCAGAATGCTAACTTTCATCCAAGAAAAGCTCAGGGACAGCTCCTAGGCAAATATTTAAAACCCCATGAGCTATCAAAACAAAACAAATCAAAATACCTTTCCAAATGAAAAACAACAATAAAACTATACAATGCCAGGCACTGGTGTCTTACCTTTCAATCCTAGCCAAACGAGAGGCTGTAAATTGGAGGACCACAGCTCCAGGCCAGCTGAGGCAGAAAAATTTTGCAAGATTCCTTTTCAAGGAAGTGTCACACATAATGATGTACACCAATTATCCTAGCTGTGATGGAAAGATGAGAAGACTAATGTGGCTACATTGTGCCCAAGTGCACAGCCAGCAGTACACGACAGCTATCTCAAAAAGAGTGTCTCATATCCCCAAAATAACCAGCCACAGCCTGGCTCAGCAGTGACCTCAGCATCAACCCGACAAGTACAAGTCCCAGTGTTCACATTCTAGTACCTCCAAAACAAACCTAAATAATGTGGAATCTATTGAAATAGCCATAATAAGCCTTCTGAAGTGTTTTTTAACACAGCTTCCCTTATAGAGGTATTCACAAAACTGCTTATCATATGTTTACTTTTCCGTCTTTCTTTTGAGATGTGGTCTTACTATGTTTCCAGCTTGGCCATGGACTTCTGGGCTCAAGTGCACATCTGCCTGTGTCTCAAAAGTAGCTGGAATGACAGGTGGATACCAGTACACCCAGCTTTCAACTGGTTAAACATTTCAATAAATGTGGTGAGGTGTGGCTCAACTGGTAGAGTGTATGCCTGGCTAGCATGAGGTCCTGAGTTGAATCTCCATTACATTCCCCAAATTATATGTACAAAATATTGTGTCAACTCCATGTCTAAAATCTTATTAGGCATATACTAAGGCAGGTAAGAAGCAATGATCATGTATTCTTGAAAATAAGTGCCTAGTTTTTCATTTTAATACATTAAATAGTCAGTTGTCCATCTAAGTGATAAATAAGCAATGAGATGTATTCTTAAACAACTATCATGGAGCACTGAGGAAAGCTGAATAGTTGAAATTGTTAAACTTGAAAGAACTTTTAATTAGGATTAAAATCATGAAGTGGCAGTTACTTGGATTTTCTAAGAAGAGAATCCTATGAAAAAAACTACAAGCTTACTTCAGTAGCTTTCAAGCTGATTAAAATTACTGAATTTAAATGAAATATATTTTCAATGATTCAGTATTCAACAATTTATTTTAAATATTGTTTAATAACTTCAGCATTATAAAACCCATGTGTAGAAAAGCCTAGTATTAAACGCAGCATATAAAAATTGAAAACAGCTGAATATCAAGTTCTTGGTCCCACTGTTTCACACTCCATTTGAATATCTGCGAAGTTGTAGAAGCTGCCTACAGCTCCACATGCTCTGTCCTTTTCTAAGCAAGCATTTGTTTTAAATAGAAAACAAAGCAAAATTTAAATTCAGGGACCGAAGTATGCCAAAGCCCATGTCTCTAGGACCAAAGAAAATCACAAGCTTATTATGAAATGAAATTCAAGTACATCCTTTATTTGACTTTGGAGTATACAGAATTCATTAATTTGTTTTTCTCTGCCCCCCACCAAGTAGTGATGACAATTTTCATTTAGATTCTTTATAATATTTCCATATGTATTGCATTATTCAAAATTACTCATCCTCTGTCTTTTCCCCTTCTATCCCTTCTTGTAAGTTGTTCCTTAGATTCATGTTCTTTATCTATAGATAGTGTTACATATGTGGATATATGTAATGTGTACACGTCCTTGAATAAAAATCTCTAGATCTTCTATAGATTCCATGCCAATATGATTCACCATTCATAATGCAAATTGAGCTTTATTTCATTAAGTTATATTGATTTTGCAAGTTAGTGTGCTTCTCTATTTTTGTGTTAGTACTGGGGTTTGAACTCAGGATCTGTGATGTCACTTGACATTTTTGCTTTTAGCTGGGACTCTATCACCTGAGGCAAACCCCCACTTCCAGCTTTTTGCTAGTTAACAGGAGGTATGTGTCTTTCAGATTTGTCTGCCAGCATTCCCCAGCTTCTTGGCCCATTGATGGATCCCTCGACCACACCCGTGCCACGCCCACCCTCTGTGATGCCTACCATGGAAGATCCAATCTTGAGCTCCCCAGAGTTCCACCTGGGGTCCCTAGCAACCTGTACTGTTGTTCCACTAGGGAATGATAACCGCTCCACACTGTGCCCGCTTTCTTCGTTGTACCTGCCCCCTAATACTCCTCCAAGCCCCTACTTACCACTTCTATCCACCAGGACTTCACTAGCCCACCCCACCTCCCCCATTCCCAGTTTCTTTTGACCTGTGTCATTGCCTGCCCAGCGTGTCTGCAGATCGATCAGTGAAGGGCAGGACTTGGGAAGTGGTGGCAGCAGCAGCAGCTGCAGCAGGAGCAGCAGCTGCCCCTGCATCAGCAGTAAAGGTAACAGCAGGAGCTCAAGCAATACAAAGGTAGTGGTGGTCCCTGTGCCCTCCCAAACCGTGGCTTTTCCCTCTCCTTCCTTGGCCTCCACACTGCCTTTTACCACACACACACACACACACACACACACACACACACACACACACACACAACACACACCTCCAACACACAGACATACTCTTTTCCAACACACACACAAATACAAATACACAAACTCCCTTCAACCACACAGCAGCATACACTCCCCTTCATCACACACACACACACATTCCCCTCCACAACAAACCCACAAATACACACACAGAAGGCCTTCCACCACACAAAAATGCACATTCCCACACACTGACAACCATACCACATACTCCTCCACCACAGACACACAACTTCCTTCAACCACACAAATACACTCATACACAGCCTCCACCACACACAAACTCCCCTCTATCACACACACTCACATTCATATTGTACCACTGACCCTGCTCACTCCTTCCTGACTGACTGCATTCCTTTCTGCCCTCCTGCTTCTTGATGCCCAGTTGCAGGTCTGCTTTCTACAAGTGTGCAAGAGGTTTGCACACCTGCATACCCAGTGGCACGTCTGCCATCTCTGGGCCACCTGCACGCCTGCCTGCTGCTCACAAGGTGTCTGCTCACTGCCTGCCGGCCTCCTGCCCTCCTGTCAGCCTGTGCTCTTCTGCAGGATTGAGTTGGGGTCCCAGTGCTTCCTGTCCAGGCTCCACCCACTCGATCCAGTTCACAGCTGGGCTCTGTGCTTCAGGTGTGCTCTGCTGCGGGGCGGGGCAAGGTGGGGCTGGCCTTCCTGAGTAGCTTCAAGTCCAGGTAGGTGCCAGGCACCAAGTGGAGAAGCCTTAGCCTCAGTGCTCTCCAAACTCAGCCTCGCTCCACTTGCTCCCAGCGAACTCGAAAGGTAGGGAAGGGCTTTTGGGTGTACATAAACTCGAAGTGCACTCCTGACTGAGATCCTTTAGGCTTGGAGGGCCTATAGTAAAGCCAAGGGACAAGTAGCAACCCAAGTGTCCCTTTGCAAGGAAAGTTAATGAGGATGCCAGTGCTTTTCCTTGTCAGTGCTCTCCCAGTGTGTCAGTGATACAGGTGTTACAGTTAGATGGATATTAGTTATATCAAAATATACCCACCTAATCAATTCATTTAAAGTAGAGGACAGATTCTGTTGGATCCTCTAAATGAAACTGGCCAAATCATTTGGAAAACCATTAGTTCAAGGCTTAAAGATGAGAGAGAGAGAAAGAGAGAGAGAGAAGAGACAGACAAGAGACAGAGACAAAGACAGAGACACAGAAGGACACACAGAAACAGGTTTGTCAATGTAGTTTATACAATTATGAGGAACTCACATATACTCAGTATCATGAACAGCTTCATGATAACATTAGGCTCTTTTGTATTTTGCCTATTTTCCATATTAAAGTTGTAGTTCCATTTTGTAATATGATGATATGTGAATTCTCAAATGTTTGTAGTACTTTAGACTTACCTTACTTTATTACATTGAATTTATTTTGGAGGGAATTGTAAAAAAACATGTGTAATGCAGATAGGTCCCACATAACCTTCACCTAGTTGATCCCTAAGGTTATATATATATATAGTTAAAATGCAATATCAAATGCAAGAGAGTAACATTAGTACTATCCACAGTGATGATTTAGAATCCATACACTCCTATCTGGATCTTTGTACATAATTCTATAAAATTTTCTTGCTTGTGTAGATTCTCTACCACAGTCGTTATTTTTAAATATACTTTTTGTTTTTGTTTGGTCATGGGGCCTGAACTCTGGGCCTGGGCACCATCCCTCAGCTCTTTAGCTCAAGGCTAGTGCTCTACCACTTGAGCTACAGTGCCACTTCCGGTTTTTTCTGCTTATGTGGTGTTGAGGAATCGAACCAAGGGCCTTATGCATGCAAGGCAAGCACTCTACCACTGAGCCACCTTCCCAGCCCTTTTAATATATTTTTACTATGAAGATACTGTACAGAGGGTTTACAGTTACATGAGTAAGGTAAGGAGTCCACTTCCTATAGAGCATTGTTACACCCTCTTTTGTTTTTTCCTTACTATCCTTTCCTTCCCCACATCCCAAACTCCTCCCTCCCCACTCCCAAGTCGTAAAGATGTTTTAACACAGTGTCTTGTACATCTCATTGTTACAATGGATTAACCTGTATCCTTGTTTCAGCATTTTGCTATTTCTCTTCCCCTCCACAAATTAGAAAAATGTATATACAAGATGCAGGTCACTGGAAACAAATACAGTGAAAACAGGGGTTTTACCATGGGGGAAGAACACACAAAACATTAAAAAAAATCACACAGTACATTGTAAGTACATTAAAAACCAGAGCAACAAAGATAAAACATCTTGTGTCCCTATCTTGGGGTTCATTTCATTTTGCTTAGCATCATCTTATATGGTCATATGTACGTAGCTTATGACCTTTTCTGCTTGTCTGCTAAGATTACCCTAGACATAGACTACTTATTGCAAATTAGGGAAACCATGGGACCTATGTCTCTTTGGGTTTGGCTTACTTCACTTAATAAAATTTTTTCCAAGGCTTTCCATTTCTTAATAATGGGGTAGTGTCATTCCTTCTGATGGAGGCATAGAATTCCACTACACACACACACACACACATCACATTTTCTTTCTTTTTGGGGGGGGGTCGGTCGTGGGGCTTGAACTCTGGGCTTGGGAGCTGTTCCTCAGCTCTTCAGCTCAAGGCGAGCACTCTACTGCTTGAGCCACAGTACCACTTTCGGTTTTCTAGTGGTTTATTGGAGATGAGTCTCACGGACTTTCCTTGCCTGGGCTGGCTTTGAACCATGATCCTCAGATCTCAGCCTCCTGAGTAGCTAGGATAAGAAGCGTGAGTCACCGGTGCCTGGCTCACACTTTCTTGATCCATTCATTACTCAGAAGCATCTGGGTTGGTTCCATATCTTAGCTATGGTGAATAAAGATGAGATAAGCATAGTTGTGGGGGTAGCTTTAGCATGGCCTTGTTTGTGATCATTTGGGTAAATGACTAAAAGTGGGATTGCTGGGTCATAAGGGAGCTCTATATGGAGTCTTTTGAGGAACCTCCATACTGCTTTCCAAAGTGCCTGAACCAGTTTACACTCCCACCAACAATGCAATAGGGTTCCCTTTTGCCACAACCCCTCCAGCATCTGTTGTTATTAGAGTTCTTGATTATAGCCATTCTAATTGGGGTGAGGTAGAATCTCAATGTTGATTTGGGTTTCTTTTATGGCTAGAGAAGTTGAGCATTTCTTCATGTGTCTATTGAACATTATCATTTTTTTCTCAGAGATGTCTCTCCTTAAGTCTTTACCCATTAATTAGGCAGTTGTTTCTTTGAGAATTTGTTGTTAGGGGATTTCATTTTTTGAGTAGTAAGTATATTTTAGATATGAGACCCTTGTCTGTTGTGTGGCTAGTAAAGATCTTCTTGCAATCCCTGTGTTTTCTATTGATCTTGCTAGCAGAAACTCTGCAGTTTCATGCAATCCCATTTGTCCAACCTTTCTTTGATTGGTTGTGTTTTTGAGTCTTTATTAATAAAATTTCAGCCTGTGCCAAGGAGCTCTAGATTTTCTCCTATTCCTTCCTGTTGTGTTTTCAAGGTGTCTGCTTTTAATTAGAGGTCTTTGTTCCATTTGGAGTTGATTCTGGTTCAGGGTGAAATGTGAGGATCTACATTTACTTTTTTATAGGTGTTTAACCAATTTTGCCAGCACTATTTAGTGAAGAGACTGTCTTTCTTCCATTCCATTTTTTTAGCTCCCTTATTGAAGATTAGGTGGCTATAGGTCTGTGGGTTCATTTCTGGGTCTTCAGTTCTATTACATTGGTCCTCAGGTCTGTTCTTATGCCAGTACCAGACTGTTTGGATTACTATGGCTTTGTAATAGAGTTTGAAATTTGGCGTTGATATTCCTCCAGCACTGTTCTTTGTGCTAAGGATTGTTTTTGCTCTTTGGGATCTTTTATTGCTGCATATGAATTTTTGGGTTGTTTCTTCTATTTCATTGAATAATGAGGTTGGGAAATTGATAGGTATCACATGGAATTTGTACGTAGCCTTTGTCAGTATTGCCATTTTCACGATGTTAGTCCTCCCAATGCAGGAGCATGGGAGGATTTTCTACTTCATTAGTTCTGCTTTACTTTCCTTTTTCAGGTTTTTAGTTTCCATCACCGAGATCCTTCACTTTCTTAGTTAATTGCTACATATTTTATTTTTTGTGGGGGTATTACAAAAGGAGATGTTTTCCTGATTTCAGCCACTCTATTCTTGTTATTGGCACATATGAAAGCCATTGATTTTTGAGGGTTTAATTTTATACCCTGCTACTTTGCCAAAGTCTTGGATCAGCTTGAGTAACTTGGGTGTGGAGTCCATGGGATTCTGTAAATACAAGATAATGTCATCTGCAAAGAGGGAGTTTTACTTCATTTTTCCCTATTTGGATCTCCTTTATGTTTCCTTCTTATTGCTGTAGCTAGGAATTCTAATGCTAAATTGAAGAGAAGTGGAGAGAATGGACATCCTTGTCTCATTCCTGAGTTTAGAGGAAATGGCTTTAGCTTTTCGCCATTAAGTATAATTCTGGCTGTTGGTTTGTCATACACAGCTTCTATTTTATTGAGGAATGTTCCCTGGATTCATAGTTTTTCCAGAGCTTTCATCATAAAGGGGTGCTAGATCTTGTCAAATTCTTTTTCTGCATCTATTGAGATAATCCTGTAGTTCTTTTCCTTTATCTTGTTGGTATGCAAAATTATATTAACTGTTTTGTATATGTTGAACCAGATTTGCATCCCTGAAATGAATCTTGTTTGATCATGGTGTATTATTTTTTCATGAGTTGTTAGTTGAGAAACTTTACATTGAAGTTCATCAAAGAATTGGGTCTATAGTTCTCTTTCCATGATGAGTCCTTGCCTGGTTTTAGGATGAGGTTATGATAGCTTCATAGGAAGAGCTTGGTAGTGAACTTTCACTTTCAATTTCATTGAAGAGTTGCAGGAGTATTGGTGTGAGTTCTGCTTTGAATGTTTTGTATAATTCTGCTGTAAATCCATCTGGTCCTGGGCTTTTCTTGAGTGGGAGGTCTCTTATTGCTGTTTCTATTTTGATGCTTGATAGTGGTCTGTTAATTTGGTTTAAATCATCTTGGTTTAGTTTGGGAATGTCAATATTTGCTAGAAATTCGTCCATTTCTTCCAGATGCTCAAACTTATTAGCATAAATGTTTGAGAAGTATTCCTCTATAATGTTCTGAATCTTGGTCGTTTCTGTGGTGATGTTTCCTTTCTCATCTCTGAGTTTATTTGGGTGTGTTACCTCCTTTTTCTGATAAGATTTGTTAACTGTCTGTCAATTCTGTTAATTTTTCAGAAAAACCAACTCATTGTTTTGTTGATTCTGTTTTGTTTTGTTACTCTAATTCATTTAATTCTTATTTAATTTTAATTATTTGTTTCCATCTATTGGATTGGGGTTTAGCTTGTTGATTTCTTTCAAAGAGCTTCAGGTGCCTCATTAAATTGTTGGTTTTAGATCTCTCCAATTTGTTGATGTAGGAGCTCAGAGCTATAAACTTGTCTCTGAGTACTGCCTTTGCTCTGTCCCAGAGGAACTGGTAATGTGTGTTCATTTTTGTTAAATATCATGAGCATTTGTATTTCTTTTCTAATTTCTTTCATGACCCACTAGTGGTTCAACAGTGTGTTGTTCAGCCTTGATATCTTACAGGAATTTCATTGGTGACTTTTGGTGTTGAGTTTTAATTTTATTCCCTTGTGGTCTGAGAGAATGCAGGGCATAATTTCAATGTTTCTGTATTTGGACAGATTTGCTTTGTGACCTAGAATGTGGTCTACTTTGGAGAATGTTTCATGTGCTGCTAAGAAGAACGTGTATCCTGATGCTGCTGGGTGAAATATTCTGTAGATTTCTGTTAAGTCTAGTTGGTCTATGCAGTTGTTTTGGTCTGAGGTTTCTCTGTTGAGTTTTTGCAGTCTTAATCTATCCAGCAGGGATAGTGGTCTGTTAAAGTCCCCAACAATTAATTTCTTTGGATCTATGTGAGATTTTAAGGAAAGAAGTTTTTCTTGGATAAAACTGGGTGCTCTGTTAGTTGGTGAATAGGTATTTAGAATTGTAATATGCTCTTGAAGGAGAGATCCCTTAATTAGTATGTAATGGCCTTCTTTATCCCTTCTCGCTAATTTTAATTTGAAGTCTATTTTATCTTATATTAGGATTGCAACTCCTGCCTGTTTATGGGGACCATTTGCTTGGTAGATTTTATTCCAGCCTTTCACTTTCTAAATATGTTTGTTTTCGTGGGTAAGGTGTGTCTCTTGAATGAAACAGATAGAAGGATCTTGCTTTTTGATCCAACTAGACAATCTATGTGTCTTAATTGGAGAGCTAAGGCCATTAATATTGAGAATTAGGACTGAGAGGTGTTTGGTAGTTTCTGCTGTGTTATCCAACTTCTTGGGGGCTGTGCCAACAGGGTTATTCCTATGATTCTTGGATTCTCTATTGGGGGCTGTTTCTTTGCATTTTTTATTCTGTTGTTGATTTTCTATGTGTAGAAAATCTTTAAGTAGCTTTTGTAGAGGCTAGTTTGGTGGGGATATATTGTTTCAGTTTTTTTTTTCTGTGGAAGGTTTATATTTACCCCTCCATTATGAAGGAGAGTTTAGCTGGGTACAGTTTCTTGGTTGATAGTTGTTTGTCTTTAGGTCATGGCATACATCAATCCAGGCTCTTTTTGCTTTCATGGTCTCTACTGAGAAGACTGAAGTTATTCTGATTGGTTCCCCCTTGTAAGTGATTGATCTTTTTCTCCCTAACAGCTTTAGGATCCTCTACTTGGTCTTTATTTATCCTATATATATTACAATGTGATTGTGGGATATCCTGTTCTGCTCTGGTCTATTTGGGGTTCTAAAGGCTTCTTATATCTGAATGGTCCTATCTTTTTGCATGTTTGGGAAGTTTTCTGCTAGTATCCTATTAAATAAATTTCCTAGACCTTTACCTTGTATCTCTAGGCCCTTCTCTACACCAATTAGCCTTAAATTAGGCCTTCTGATGGTGTCTTCTAAACGTTGAATAGATCTATCATATTTCTAGGATTTGTCTTGAATACTTGTCTATACTTTCTCTATAATGTCTAGGCTGTCTTCAATCCCAGAGATTCAATCTTCTGAACAGACTAACCTACTGTCAAATCTTTCTACCTTGTTTTTTTATTTACTTTCCTTCTAATTGGTCATATTTCATGGCTTCAAATTCTTTGTTAGAGCTTTGTTTTAGATCTTGTATGGACTTCTTTACCTACTTAATTTGGTTTTCAGTGTCCATTCTCAAATTTCTTACTTGATCGGTTATAGTTTCATTGGACTCTCTTTCCTTCTGCTGGACTTCATTCAGCATTCCTTTTGTGGACTCCATGGATACTTCCAGCTTTCTGTTTGTGGGTTCCATGAATGCCTAAATTAATCTTTGTTTATTCTCATCCCACTCACACAATTCCTCTATTAATCTTTGATTAATCTCATGCTCATGAAATTCCTGTATTAATCTTTGGTTAGTCTCATCCTGTTCACAGATTTCCTTATCATGCTCACACAGAGGCCTTTGCAGGCTTTCAATCTCTTCATTCAGCATACTTATCAGTAGTGTTTGTATAGCATTTTGAGAACTCTCCTCTGGACTATTCATTAACTTCTCTGTTGCCTGATTATCATTAGTGAGTGGCAGTTGAGATACGTGCACTTGCCATTTTTCTTGTGTTTCTCCAGCTTGTTCTGCCCAATTTCATGCTATAAGACTATTTTAATGCAAGCGTCAAGCCAGAGCCCTGTAATTGCACAAATTGTTTGACACAGTCAAAATGAGTACAGACACAATCTAGTTTAACAACAAACAACTAGGCATCAATGAACTAAGAAAATCAAAGAAGTAATCCACAGACCAGAAATTAATAGATTTAGGGAGAATTGTGAGGAGAAAATAAGATTAGTAGAATGTTAGTAGGGAACGGGGGAAGGGGAAGATAACTAAGGTGTAAATTCAGAGAGAGGAAAAGGACAGAAGTAAAGAAGAAGAGAGACAAAAGGAAAAAAGAAAAATTTAAAATTTAAAAATGAAACACTTAAAACTTATATAAGTATAAAGAAATAATAGCACAATTAAAGGAGTTAAGGCTGAGTTTGTGAACTGAGTAAGCAATATCTGACTTAAGTATGCACACAATGAAGAATAAGATCTAATAATCGAAGACAGGAATGTATCTGGGGATGAGCAGAACAGCAATTAAGTGAAGCAAAAGAAAAAAAAACCCAAAAACCAAAAGGACTTAAATGGAAAAGAGTAAGAAGAGACTTAAGGAAAAAACCTAAAATAAAAATAATGAAAAAAGTAAAAAAACAATTTTATTAAAATTTGTAAAAATTAGGTAGAAAAAATAATTGTTTGATGTTTTGCGGGGAGAGGGATCTTGTGTCTCCCCTGTGTCCATAACCAGTCTCTTGGTGGAGTCTCTGGTTTGCTTGTGGTGTTTGAGTTTCTTGTGGCTTGATTGGTTTCTTAAATCAGTTTGTTTCAGCATTCAGAATGAACCTGTGGCTTTCCAGAGACTTTATGACCCTCCTCCCAGGCTAGTTCAGTGCTAAGGTGGTCTACTTTGAGTGTTACAAAATAGAGAGATGGCTGTTTCCTCTTGCTTGGAGTTGCTGAGAGAGAACTAGGTTGTGGGTAGGGTTGAGGCCTGTCAGCAGTCAGTAGCTTTTTCCTGAGGGGCAAGCTCCTGAGATACTCATATAGTCCAGCCTTGAGCTATTCTCAGGATTTATGAGTATCAAGTTTCCAATTGTTTTTCTTTTACCCTCCTGCAACTGCAGTTGTTGCTCATGCTACAGAGGGATGAGGCAGCCTCTGGCTTGTTTACCCAGTGAATAAAGTTGCCCCACCCTGGACAGAGCTTGCTCTGCTTGGGAAGGACAACTTTCCCAGGGTGGAGCTGAGCCCTGCAGGTTAGGTTCCTTTGACCTTTTGAATGGCTCTTATTGTCATCTTCTAAGGCCTGAGTTAAGTGCTAGGTGCTCTGGCTTGGGTTTTTGTCAGTATTAAAGATAGAGTTCTTCTCCAGTGATGGAGGAGGGGCTACCTTCCCACCGATGCTCTATGAGTAGGAGTGTGGATGTCTTGTGGGGTACTCACATCTTTCCATTGGTTTCTGGGCCATCCACAGTCTGCGACTCTCTGGTATCAGCAGGATGAAGATTTCTGCTCCTTGTCAGTTCTTCCTGGAGGTGATTAGAATCCTCTGGCACACCGTTTCTGGAGGCTTTGTCCTGGGCTTTGTCTGTTGATATTGCGGCTATGGCAGCAACTGCTGCCACTGCCACAGACACCGGTGAGTGCTTGAATCTGTCTCCTTAGCCAAGGTGCCTGAATTTTTCCTCTCTGACCAAACTCTCTGTGCTATGGTGGCACACTTGGTGTGACTCTCTCTCCTTGGACTTTTCACTGGAATACTAAAACTGGTTTCTACCTAAGAGCTTGTATAGCCCCCAGCTTCTCCTTTGTCATCTTCCTCTAGACACCACAATCATTCTTGCCACAGTTAGAGTGGGACCTTAATCATGTTAATCATCCCTATAATATTCTCAGTTGGGATTATTAGAAAATTGGAATCATACTTTCTTGATACCTTTTTACAACATCGATTTGAGATTTGCTTAAGTACATTGGTTCTTATCTTTTTACTGAGAAGTGACATTTTATAGGATGGATGTGCCAGTTTAACTCTTTTCCCACTGAAGTCCATTTGGATTGTTTGCATTTTATTTTAAACTGCAGTTACTGAAGCTTGAACACATAGGCATGACACAGTCCCTTTACAATTTTGCTCAGGAAATCCTTCTACCATTTTATCCACAGCTCTACCTTAGCGGTTTTTTTTTTTTTTTTTTTTTTTTGCTGGTTGGGTTGAAATAATGGTCTCGGTGGACTTCCCTTGGTTATTGGCCTCAAAATGGGATTCTCAGATTTTAGTAACTAAGATTGCAGGTATGAGCTACTGATTCTCAAATATGCTTCACATAAAATACTACAAATAAAATACTACAAATAAAATGAGCTCTGCACTGGTAGCTATGCCCATAATTCAGAGGCTGAGACATGGAGGACAAAGCTTGGAAGTTTGCTGGGGCAGAAAAGTCTTCAAGAATCTGATCTCCAATTAACTGCCCCTAAAAGACAGATCAGAGTTGTGGTTCAAGTGTTAGAGTGCCAGCTATTAACAAAAAAAGTGAATGAGAGCTTAAGATACT